>NC_056738.1:425267849-425576417 GCF_019279795.1 Protopterus annectens | reverse complement strand
AAAAAAAACCCCGTTTCAACAGGTTAAAAACAGGAACCATCCCAAAAAAAATTTTCCCCCCTTATATTTCAAATTACAGCTCTAAAAAATTCCCGAATTAAATGCAGGCTGTTACTAACAGGTCAAATTTTATGCAAGTGATCCTTGAGTTACATAACACACAAGCTGTAAAAACCAGTTATACCAACTGAAGACACGGCAGAAAATATGGGGGTGTGGGGCAAACAGTTTCAACAGAGATCTAAGCAACAACTAGAAAAATCTAAAACCAAAAATAATATACTCAGCTCTGTATATTTGCAGATCAGTCTCTCAGAACAGGGAGACAACAGTTTCAACAAATATCTAACCAACAATTATACTCTATAACCAAAAAAATATACTCAGCTCTGTATATTTGCAGATAGTCTGGAAGGCAGTCTCTCAGAACACAGTTTCTAGCAATTAAATGCAGGCTTTTACTGACAGGTCAAATTTTATGCAAGTGATCCTTGAGTGAGATAGCACACAAGCTGTAAAAAACAGTTATACTGACTGAAGACATGGCGCAAAATAGGGGGGGACAGTTTCAACAGATATCTAAGTAATAACTCTAAAACCAAAAAAATATACTCATCTCTGTATATTTGCAGATGCGTCTCTCAGAACAGGGAGACAGTTTCAACAGAGATCTAAGCAACAATTAAACTTTATAACCAAGCTCTGTATATTTGCATATAGTCTGGAAGGCAGTCTTTCAGAACAGAGGTTCCAGCAATTAAATGCAGGCTGTTACTAACAGGTCAAACTGTATGCAAGTGATACTTGAGTTAGATAACACACATGCTGCAAAAACAGTTATACCAAATTAAGACACGGCAGAAAATTGGGGGGGGGGTAGGGAAAACAGTTTCAACAGAGATCTAAGCAACAACTAACAGTACAAACTCTAAAACCAAAAAAATATACCCAGCTCTTTATATTTGCAGATCAAGTCTCTCAGAACAGGGAGACAACAGTTTCAACAGACATCTAAGCAATAATTAAACTCTACAACCACAAAAAATATACTCAGCTCTGTATATTTGCATATAGTCTAGAAGGCAGTCTTTCAGAACAGAGGTTCCAGCAATTAAATTCAGGCTGTTACTAACAGGTCAAACTGTATGCAAGTGATACTTGAGTTAGATAACACACATGCTGCAAAAACAGTTATACCAACAGAAGACATGGCAGAAAATAGGGGGGGGACATTTTCAACAGATATCTAAGCAACAACTAATAGTACAAACTCTAAAACCAAAAAAATATACTCAGCTTTGTATATTTGCAGATTCGTCTCTCAGAACAGGGAGACAACAGTTTCAACAGAGATCTAAGCAACAATTAAACTCTATAACCAAAAATATACTCAGCTCTGTATATTTGAAGATAGTCTGGAAGGCAGTCTCTCAGAACACAAGTTCCAGCAATTAAATGCAGGCTGTTACTAACAGGTCAAATTTTATGCAAGTGATCCTTGAGTTAGATAACACAGAAGCTGTAAAAACAGTTATACCATCTGAAGACATGGCAGAAAATGGGGGGGGGGGGTAAGGAAAACAGTTTCAACAGAGATCTAAGCAACAACTAATAGTACATACTCTAAAACCAAATAATATATATACTCAGCTCTGTATATTTGCAGATAGTCTGGAAGGCAGTCTCTCAGAACACAGGTTCCAGCAATTAAATGCAGGTTGTTACTAAGAGGTCAAATTTTATGCCAGTGATCCTTGAGTTAGATAGCACACAAGCTGTAAAAAACAGTTATACTAACTGAAGACATGGAAGAAAATGGGTTGGGGGTGGGCAAAAAGTTTCAAAAGAGATCTAAGCAACAACTAACAGTACAAACTCTAAAACAAAAAAAATACTAGGCTCTGAATATTTGCAGATCAGTCTCTCAGAACAGGGAGACAACAGTTTCATCAGAGATCTAAGCAACAATTAAAGTCTATAACCAAAAAAATATACTCAACTCTGTATATTTGCAGATAGTCTGGAAGGCAGTCTTTCAGAACACAGGTTCCAGCAATTAAATACAGGCTGTTACTAACAGGTCAAATTTTATGCAAGTGATCCTTGAGTTAGATAACATACAAGATGTAAAAAACAGTTATACCAACTAAAGGCACAGAAGAAAATAGGGAGGGGGCCAGTGTCAACAGGCATCTAAGCAACAACTAACAGTACAAACTCTAAAACCAAATAAATATACTCAGCTCTGTATATTTGCAGATCAGTCTCTCAGAAGAGGGCGACAACAGTTTCAACAAAGATCTAAGCAACAATTAAACTATATAACCAAAAAAATATACTCAGCTCTGTATATTTGCAAATAGTCTGGAAGGCAGTCTCTCAGAACACAGGTTCCAGCAATTAAATGGAGGCTGTTACTATCAGGTCAAATTTTATGCAAGTGATCCTTGAGTTAGATAATACACAAGCTGTAAAAAACAGTTATACCAACTGAAGACATGGCAAAAGATAGGGGGGGGGCAGTTTCATCAAAGATATAAGCAACAACTAACAGTACAAACTCTAAAACCAAAAAAAAAAATACTCAGCACTGCATATTTGCAGATCAGTCTCTCAGAACAGGGATACAACAGTTTCAACAGGTATCTAAGCAACAATTAAACTCTATAACCAAAAAAATATACTCAGCTCTGTATATTTGCACATAGTCTGGAAGCCAGACTCTCAGAACACAGGTTCCAGTAATTAAATGCAGGCTGCTACTAACAGGTTAAATTTTATGCAAGTTATCCTTGAGTTAGATAACACACAAGGTGTAAAAAACAGTTATACCAACTGAAGACACTGCAGAAAATAGGGTGGGGGATTTCAACAGAGATCTAAGCAACAACTAACAGTACAAACTCTAAAACCAAAAAAGTATACTCAGCTCTGTATATTTGCAGATCAGTTTCTCAGAAGAGGGAGTCAACAGTTTCAACAGAGATCTAAGCAACAATTAAACTCTATAACCAAATAAAGTATGCTCAGCTCTGTATATTTGAAGATAATCTTGAAGGCATTCTCTCAGAACACAGGTTACAGCAATTAAATGCAGACTGTTACTAACAGGTCAAATTTTATGCAAGTGATCTCTGAGTTAGATAACACACAAGCTGTAAAAAACAGTTATACCAGCTGAAGACACCTCAGAAAATAGGGTGGGAACAGTTTCAACAGAGATCTAAGCAAAAAGTAACAGTACAAACTCTAAAACCAAAAAAATATACTCAGCTCTGTATATTTGCATATCAGTCTTTCCGAACAAGGTACAACAGTTTCAACAGAGTTCTAAGCAACAATTAAACTCTATAACTAAAAAAATTATACTCAGCTCTGTATATTTGCAGATAGTCTGGAAGGCAGTCTCTCAGAACACAGGTTCCAGCAATTAAATGGAGGCTGTTACTATCAGGTCAAATTTTATGCAAGTGATCCTTGAGATATTACACAAGCTGTAAAAAACAGTTATACCAACTGAAGACATGGCAAAAAATAGAGGGGGGGCAGTTTCAACAGAGATCTAAGCAACAACTAACAGTACAAACTCTAAAACCAAAAAAAAAAATACTCAGCTCTGCATATTTGCAGATCATTCTCTCAGAACAGGGAGACAACAGTTTCAACAGAGATCTAAGCAGCAATTAAACTCTATAACCAACAATATACTCAGCTCTGTATATTTGCACATAGTCTGGATGCCAGTCTCTCAAAACACAGGTTCCAGTAATTAAATGCAGGCTGCTACTAACAGGTTAAATTTTATGCAAATTATCCTTGAGTTAGATAACACACAAGGTATAAAAAACAGTTAAACCAACTGAAGACATTGCAGAAAATAGGGAGGGCAGTGGGAACCATTTCAACAGAGATCTAAGCGCCAACTAACATTTCAAACTCAAAAACGAAAAAAATATACTCAGCTGTGTAAATTTGCAGACCACTCTCTCAGAAAGGGAGACAACAGCTTCAACAGAGATATAAGCAACAATTAAACTCTGTAACCAAAATAAATATACTCACCTCTCTATATTTGTAGATTGTCTGGAAGGCAGTCTGTCAGAACGCAGGTTCCAGCAATTAAATGCAGGCTGTTACTAACGGGTCAACCTTTATGCAAGTGATTCTTGAGATAGACAACACACAAACTGTAAAAAAACAGTTATATCAAATGAAGACTCTGCAGAAAATAGGTGGGGGGAGTTTCAAGAGATCTACGAACAACTACCAGTACAAACTCTAAAACCAAAAAAATACTCAGCTCTATATATTTGCACATTAGTCTCTCAGAACAGGGAGACAACAGTTTCAACAGAGATCTAAGCAACAGTTAAACTCTTTAACCAAAAAAATATACACAGCTCTGTATATTACAGATAGTCTGGAAGGCAGTCTTTCAGAACACTGGTTCCAGCAATTAAATGCAGGCTGTTACTAACAGGTCAAGTTTTATGCAAGTGATCCTTGAGTGAGATAACACACATGCTGTAAAAAACAGTTATACCAACTGAAGACACTGCAGAAAATAGGGTGGGGGATTTCAACAGAGATCTAAGCAACAACTAACAGTACAAACTCTAAAAGCAAAAAAGTATACTCAGCTCTGTATATCTGAAGATCACTCTCTCAGAACAGGGAGACAACTGTTTCAACAGAGTATTAAGCAACAGTTGAACTCTATAACCAAAAATATATACTCAGCCCTGTATATTTGCAGATAGTCTGGACGGCAGTCTCTCAAAACATAGGTTCCAGCAATTAAATGCAGGCTGTTACTAACAGGTCAAATTTTATGCAAGTGATCCTTGAGTTACATAACACACAAGCTGTAAAAACCAGTTATACCAACTGAAGACACGGCAGAAAATATGGGGGTGTGGGGAAAACAGTTTCAACAGAGATCTAAGCAACAACTAGAAAACTCTAAAACCAACAATAATATACTCAGCTCTGTATATTTGCAGATCAGTCTCTCAGAACAGGGAGACAACAGTTTCAACAAATATCTAACCAACAATTATACTCTATAACCAAAAAAATATACTCAGCTCTGTATATTTGCAGATAGTCTGGAACACAGTTTCTCAGAACACAGTTTCTAGCAATTAAATGCAGGCTTTTACTGACAGGCCAAATTTTATGCAAGTGATCCTTGAGTGAGATAGCACACAAGCTGTAAAAAACAGTTATACTGACTGAAGACACGGCGCAAAATAGGGGGGACAGTTTCAACAGATATCTAAGTAATAACTAATAATGCAAACTCTAAAACCAAAAAAAATACTCATCTCTGTATATTTGCAGATGCGTCTCTCAGAACAGGGAGACAGTTTCAACAGAGATCTAAGCAACAATTAAACTTTATAACACAAAAAATATATACTCCGCTCTGTATATTTGCAGATAGTCTGGAAGGCAGTCTCTCAGAACACAAGTTCTAGCAATTAAATGTAGGCTTTTACTAACTGGTCAAATTTTATGCAAGTGATCCCTGAGTTAGATAACACACAAGCTGTAAAATCCAGTTATACCAAATTAAGACATGGCAGAAAATTGGGGGGGTAGGGAAAACAGTTTCAACAGAGATCTAAGCAACAACTAGCAGTACAAACTCTAAAACCAAAAAAATATACCCAGCTCTGTATATTTGCAGATCAGTCTCTCAGAACAGGGAGACAACTGTTTCAACAGACATCTAAGCAATAATTAAACTCTACAACCACAAAAAATATACTCAGCTCTGTATATTTGCATATAGTCTGTATGCAAGTGATACTTGAGTTAGATAACACACATGCTGCAAAAACAGTTATACCAACTGAAGACATGGCAGAAAATGGGGGGGAACATTTTCAGCAGATATCTAAGCAACAACTAATAGTACAAACTCTAAAACCAAAAAAATATACTCAGCTTTGTATATTTGCAGATTCGTCTCTCAGAACAGGGAGACAACAGTTTCAACAGAGATCTAAGCAACAACTAAACTCTATAACCAAAAAATATACTCAGCTCTGTATATTTGCAGATAGTCTGGAAGGCAGTCTCTCAGAACACAAGTTCCAGCAATTAAATGCAGGCTGTTACTAACAGGTCAAATTTTATGCAAGTGATCCTTGAGTTAGATAACACAGAAGCTGTAAAAACAGTTATACCATCTGAAGACATGGCAGAAAATGGGGGGGGGGGGTAAGGAAAACAGTTTCAACAGAGATCTAAGCAACAACTAATAGTACATACTCTAAAACCAAAAAATATATATACTCAGCTCTGTATATTTGCAGATCAGTCTCTCAGAACAGGGAGACAACAGTTTCAACAGAGATCTAAGCAAGAATTAAACTGTATAACCGAAAATATATACTCAGCTCTGTATATTTGCATATAGACTGGATGGCAGTCTCTCAGAACACAGGTTACAGCAATTAAATGTAGGCTGTTAGAAACATCTCAATATTTATGCAAGTGATCCTTGAGTTAGATAACACACAAGCTGTAAAAAACAGTTATACCAACTGAATACCAACTGAAGACATGGCAGAAAATGGGGGGTCAGTTTCAACAGAGATCTAAGCAACAACTAACAGTACAAACTCTAAAACCAAAAAATAACTCAGCTCTGTATATTTGCAGGTCAGTCTCTCAGAACAAGAAGACAACATTTTCAACAGAGATCTAAGCAACAATTAAACTCAATAACCAAAAATATATACTCAGCTGTATATATTTTCAGATAGTCTGGAAAGCAGTGTCTCAGAACACAGGTTTTAGCAATTAAATGCAGTCTGTTACTAACAGATCAGATTTTATGCAAGTGATCCTTAAGTTAGATAACGCACAAGCTGTAAAACCCAGTTATACCAACTGAAGACATGGCAGAAAATGTGGGGGGGGGGACAGTTTCAACTGAGATCTAAGCGACAACTAACAGTACAAACTCCAAAACCAAAAAAATATACTCAGCTCTGTATATTTGCCTGTCAGTCTCTCAGAACAGGGAGATAACAGTTTAAACAGAGATCTAAGCAGCAATTAAACTGTATAACCAAAAAAATATACTCAGCTCTGTATATTTGCAGATAGTCTGGAAGGCAATCTCTCAGAACACAGGTTCAGCAATTAAATGCAGGCTTTTTCTAACTCATCAAATTTTATGCAAGTACTCCCTGAGTTAGATAACACACAAGCTGTAAAAAACAGTTATACCAACTGAAGACATGGCAGAAAATTGGGTAGGGACAGTTTCAACAGAGATCTAAGCAACAACTAACAGTATAAACCCTGAAACCAAAAATGTACTCAGCTCTGTATATTTGCAGATCAGTCTCTCAGAACAGTGAGACAACAGTTTCAACAGAGATCTAAGCAACAATTAAACTCTATAACCAAAAAAATATACTCAGCTCTGTATATTTACAGATAGTCTGGAAGGCATTTTCTCAGAACACAGGTTCCAGCAATTAAATGCAGGCTGTTACTATCACGTCAAACTTTATGCAAGTGATCCTTGAGTTAGATAACACTCAAGCTGTAAAAAACAGTTATACCAACTGAAGACATGGCAGAAAATAGGGGGGAACAGTTTCAACAGAGATCTAAGCAACGCCTAACAGTACAAACTCTAAAACTGAAAATATACTCAGCTCTGTATATTTGCAGATCAGTCTCTCAGAACAGGGAGACAACAGTTTCAACAGAGATCTAAGCAACACTTAAACTCTATAACCAAAAAATATATACTCAGCTCTGTATATTTGCAGATAGTCTGGGAGGCAGTCTCTCAGAACACTTGTTCCAGCAATTAAATGCAGGCTGTTACTAGCAGGTCAAATTTTATGCAAGTGTTCCTTGAGTTAGATTACACACAAGCTGTGAAAACAGTTATACCATCTGAAGACATGGCAGAAAATGGGGGCGGGGGTAATGAAAACAGTTTCAACAGAGATCTAAGCAACAACTAATAGTACATACTCTAAAACCAAAAAAGTATACTCATCTCTGCATATTTGCAAACCAGTCTCTCAGAACAGGGGACAGCAGTTTCAACAGAGATCTAAGCAACAATTAAACTGTATAACCAAAAATATATACTCATCTCTGTATATTTGCATATAGTCTGGATGACAGTCTCTCAGAACACAGGTTCCAGCAATTAAATGCAGGCTGTTAATAACATCCCAATATTTATGCAAGTGATCCTTGAGTTAGATAACACACAAGCTGTAAAAAACAGTTATACCAACTGAATACCAACTGAAGACATGGCAGAAAATGGGGGGTCAGTTTCAACAGAGATCTAAGCAACAACTAACAGTACAAACTCTAAAACCAAAAACTAACTCAGCTCTGTATATTTTCAGATCAGTCTCTCAGAACAGAGAGATAACAGTTTCAACAGAGATCTAAGCAGCAATTAAACTGTATAACCAAACAAATATACTCAGCTCTCTATATTTGCATATAGTCTGGAAGGCAGTCTCTCAGAATACAGGTTCCAGCAATTAGATGCAGGCTGTTACTAACAGGTCAAATTTTATGCAAGTCATCCTTGAGTTAGATAACACACAAGCTGTAAAAAGCAGTTATACCAACTGAAGACACGGCAGAAAATAGGAGGGGAACAGTTTCAACAGAAATCTAAGCAACAACTAACAGTACAAACTCTAAAACCAAAAATATACTCAGCTCTGAATATTTGCAGATCGGTCTCTTGGAACAGGGGGACAACAGTTTCAACAGATATCTAAACTCTGAAACCAAAAATTTACTCAGCTCTGTATATTTGCAGATCGGTCTCTCAGAACAGTGAGACAACAGTTTCAACAGAGATCTAAACAACAATTAAACTTTATAACCAAAAAAATATACTCAGCTCTGTATATTTGCAGATAGTCTGGAAGGCAGTCTCTCAGAACACAGGTTCCAGCAATTAAATGCAGGCTGTTACTATCAGGTCAAATTTTATGCAAGTGATCCTTGAGTTGATAACACACAAGCTGTAAAAAAACAGTTATACCAACTGAAGACATTGCAGAAAATAGGGGGGACCATTTCAACAGAGATCTAAGCAACAACTAACAGTACATACTCTAAAACCAAAAAAAATACCCAGCTCTGTATATTTGCAGATCAGTCTCTCAGAACAGGGAGACAACAGTTTCAGCAGAGATCTAAGCCACAATTAAACTGTATAACCAAAAATATATACTCAGCTCTGTATATTTGCATATAGTCTGGCTGACAGTCTCTCAGAACACAAGTTCCAGCAATTAAATGCAGGCTGTTAATAACATCTCAATATTTATGCAAGTGATCCTTGAGTTAGTTAACACACAAGCTGTAAAAATAGTTATACCAACTGAATACCAACTGAAGACACAGCAGAAAATGGGGGGAGGGCAGTTTCAACAGAGATCTAAGCAACAACTAACAGTACAAACTCTAAAACCAAAAAATAACTCAGCTCTGTATATTTGCAGATCAGTCTCTCAGAACAGGAAGACAACAGTTTCAACAGAGATCTAAGCAACAATTAAACTCTATAACCAAAACATATATTCTCAGCTGTGTATATTTGCAGATAGTCTGGAAGGCAGTGTCTCAGAACACAGGTTCCACAATTAAATGCATTCTGTTACTAACAGGTCAAATTTTATGCAAGTGATCCTTGAGTTAGATAACACACAAGCTGTAAAACCCAGGTATACCAACTGAAGACATGGCAGAAAATATGGGGGGGGGGTGGGAAAAACAGTTTCAACTGAGATCTAAGCAGCAACTAACAGTGCAAACTCTATAGCCAAAAAAATAAACTCCGCTCTGTATATTTGCAGATCAGTCTCTCAGAACAGGGAGGCAACAGTTTCAACCGAGATCTAAGCAACATTTAAACTCTATAACCAAAAATGTTATACTCAGCTCTGTATATTTGCAGATAGTCTGTAAGGCACTCTCTCAGAGCACATGTTCAGCAATTAAATGCAGGCTTTTACTAACTCATCAAATTTTATGCAAGTACTCCCTGAGTTAGATAACACACAAGCTGTAAAAAACAGTTATACCAACTGTAGACATGGCAGAAAATAGTGGGGCGGGGCAGTTTCAACAGAGATCTAAGCAACAACTAACAGTACAAACTCTAAAACCAAAAAAATATACTCAGCTCTGTGTATTTGCAGATCAGTCTCTCAGAACAGGAAGATAACAGTTTCAACAGAGATCTAAGCATCAATTAAACTGTATAACCAAAAAATATACTCAGCTCTGTATATTTGCAGATAGTCTGGAAGGCAGTCTCTGAGAATACGGGTTACAGAAATGAAATGCAGGCTGTTACTAACAGGTCAAATTTTATGCAAGTGATCCTTGAGTTAGATAACACACAAGTTGTAAAAAACAGTTATACCAACTGAAGACACGGCAGAAAATAAGGGGGGGGGAGTTTCAACACAGATCTAAGCAACAACTAACAGTACAAACTCTAAAACCAAAAAAATATACTCAACTCTGTATATTTGCAGATCAGTCTCTCAGAACAAGGAGACTACAGTTTCAACAGAGATTTAAGCAACAATTAAACTCTATAACCAAAAACATTTTTACTCAGCTCTGTATATTTGCTGATAGTCTGGAAGGTAGTCTCTCAGAACACAGGTTCCAGCATTTAAATGCAGGCTGGAGATATCTTTGAGATCCTCAAACAGTAGGGTGGCTGGTCTTCCCAATCTCCTTCTCCTGAAGAATCATTGTTTCTGGAGGTTTTCAGTTGTGGACCATCTATCTGCCATAGGAATCAAATTTTCTATCCCTCAACATACCTCCTCTAGAAACCAACGCGGTGGTAAGAAGATGTGGTTCCAAAAATCTCAAGAATTTTTCCAGGATTCGCAAGGGGATAATTCCTCCAGAGGCAGAGGAGGTCATTTTAATGGTAGACATCACTCTAGAGGCAGAGGGGGCCTGCAGAACCAGGCCTTTATGGATTCCTTTTCCAATAGGCCCTATCAGCACTCCTGAAGCATGGCCCTACTGTCCAACTCTGGAGGCAGTCATGGGTCATTTCTCTTTGCACTTAGACACCAGGACAGATATTACAAAAGATTCATGGGTGCTAAGAAACATATCCAGAGGTTACTATGAACCATTCTCCCTTCCTCCCCCTCCTCAAAAGAAGAAACTTCCTAAGTTCCACCCAGTCAGAGGAAGGATGCAGCACAATAAATCCAAAACCTGCTAACAAAAAAAGAGTCATCCAAGAGGTCCCACCTGACCCAATAGGATTGAATTTACTCTCGCTTCATTTTAGTACCAAAGAAAACAAGGGACCTATGACCCATTTTGGATCTAAGCAAGTTGAACCAGTATTTAAAGTAGGCAGAATTCCATATCGCCATCATTTATTCCATCCTACCTCTTCTATGCAATGACTGGATGTGCTCTATAGATCTCCAGGATGTGTACTATCACATAAAAATAGACAGACAATCCAGGAAATATCTACTCTTTCAGCTGGAAGCAAGTCATTACTAATTTAGACTACTGCCCTTTGGACTCACCACAGCCCCCATGGTGTTTGCCAAATGCATGGCAGTTGTGATGGCTCACTTGAAATTCAAGGGATTCCAGGTGTTTCCATATCTTGATGATTGGCTTCTCATTGCCCCATCCAGGCATTAAGTTTTACAAGCCAGGAACTACTTGCTCCAGGTTTACAGCAACTTGGGCAACTCAGTAGGCCATGCCAAGTCAAATCTAGTCCCGGTATAGAATCTGAAATTCTGAGAGATGCTTTTGAATACTGCATATCAGGTGGCTTCCTTACATCTCCATCACATCATGTCTTTAAGACTTCAGGTTTGGTCTATACTTTCTCACCCATCTCCTCCAGCGAGATTAGTACAAAATGCTCTGAGGTCAATGTCAGCGGCCATACTTTTGGTCCCTTTGACATGATTCTTTATGTGCATTCTTCAATGAGCCTTGGTGGTACAGTGATCCATTCTTTATCAGCCTCTATAATTTCCCATAAAACTCACTCCAATCTGCAAACTTCATGTTTATTGATGGATTCAGTCAGATGATCATTTCTGGGCCGACCATTCATTCTTCCACTCCCAGTTGCCACAGTGACTACAGACTCTTCCCAACCAGGGTTGGGGGAGCATTTCTTGGGACAGATGGTCCAAGGCACATGATGCCCTTTAGAGAGCAAGTTGCACATCAATGCCCTAGAGATGAGAACAGTCCTTCTAATGTTGTAAGCATTTCAAGAGGCTATTGGAATCCAGACAGACAACATATCAGTAGTCTGGTACATCAGCAAGCAAGGAGGAACTGAATCTTACCCACTGTGCAGAGAGGCCATAATGGTTTGAGAATGGGAGATCTCTTCAGACCACTTTCTCATTGCAACACAAATACCAGAGAAAACCTGACCAGTTCAGCAGATACATTGTGATGCCTCACTAGTGTCTCTCAATCAACTGGTAGTGAATATGATGTTCAGCTGCTGGGACCAGACTTGCTGCGACCTATTCACCTCAACCCTCAACAACATGTGCAGCAAGTACTTTGCTCTGATCCCCCCTCTGAGGGAGTTACAGAGAGATGTGCTTATTCATGACTGGCTCCCAGGTCTCTTGAATGCCTACCCTCCTCTTCCTCTGATTTCACAGTTCTTACAGAAAGCAAGCAGGCTGAAGACTTCAGTCATCCTCATTGCCCCTTCTGGCCTCAGCATGTTTGGTTCCCCTTCCTGTGGCCTTAGTTATCCTCCATGGATATTGGAACCCACCAGGACCTCCTATCTCACCCATCGAGAATATAACACCCCGCTCTCCATGCCCTCAAGCAAACCACATGGTTTCTCCACTTCCGGTAATAGATAGTCCAGGCTTGCTTCCCCAGTTTGCGAGATTATCTTGGCCTCCCAGAAAGCTTCTACCAAGAAAGTCTACAAAAACAAATGGAAAAGGTTTTCTATTTGGGCCTCTTTTCAGAATATTTATCCTTTTTCAGCACCAACTTCAGCCATTCTTTCTTACAACTATTTTTGAAGAAGGGCTAGTTTCTCTATGATTAAACTCCTGTTGGCAGCTATTTCAAATTTCCATTTTGGAAACAAAACCTTTTTCTCTGGCTTCACCCAGATTGTGTAGGGCCTTCTTGAAGTGCATTTTTCTCCTCAGCCCCCCGATAAAGGACCATTCTCCTCCTTGGGACCTTACTGTGGTCCTTCAAGGCCTAGCTCAGAAGCCCTTTGAACCTGTAGACAAATGTGATACGAAGTATCTTTCTTGGAAAATGATCTTCTTAGTAGCTATTATTTTAGATAAAAAAAATGTCTGAGCTCCAGGTCCTATCGATGAAGCCTCCTTATATTGTTTTCCATAAAGACAAAGTGTCTCTACAGATTAACCTTTCCTTTCTTCAGAAGGTAGCATCTGAAAATAACACTGACCAGTCTATACAATTGCCAGTGTTCTTTCCATAATTTACAAATAAGGGAGAATACGTGGCTCATTCCTAAGTGGTTCATTCCTTACCAATGGGTCCTGTCCCATTGGTAAGGAAGAATGAAAAGAACATCCTCACATTTATCAGTTATGTACTCACCATGTGTGTTGTCCATTTTCATTCTTCCTCACCTTCCCTCCCATCCTTCCCTCTTCCATGCCACTCCTGGAAGTACCTGTTAGACTATATTAGAACTATTCAGTTCTGGGGGTTGAGCCCTGCCCTTTCTTCTGAGTAAGTCTGTCTGTGCTATAACATGGGAGATTAGGCAGCAAACTCAGTTTGATGTGTTTGGGATGGAGTAGAGCATTATGGGTAGAGGGAGAAGCTCAAGAGCTGGATCCAAAGTCTAGTGTATTTGACCACGTCAGATCTGAGGATCAGATCTGAACCCATTGGCGAGGAAGAATGAAAGTGGACAAGACAGATACCAAGTTATAGTGAGTACATAACTAATAATTATAACCTTGTTTACTGTTGTATGAAAAGCAACATACATCATGGAATACCTCGTGCCAGAAGCATGTTAAAGTTAGCCATGTTTTTGCAGATCATGCTGATACAGTTTATCTGGGCAATCACTAATCCAGATGTATTAAAAATGTGACTTTTGGTTCCATATGATATTTTTTTCATTCCTTATAATAATAGTAATTGCTAAATGATGTTGAGCAACAACAGCTAACAAATTCTATTTTAACAACAATGTGGACAGCTGTGCTTTCATTTTGAAGCTAACTATTCAGATCACTTCTCACTACAATATTAAATTAACCCGATTTCTCTGTGTTAGAATAGAAATTATGTGAATCTGAGGTGCCTACTTTCTTGTAAATACTGTTTGTTGTTGTTTTAAACTGAAAATATATTTCCAGAAAAGAAAGCAATGATGTTTTTGCTTTATTTTTGTGTGTCCCTATTAAAATTCTGTGGCTTTCCTGAAATTTATTGTAATAAATTAAAGCTTTTTGTCACCTGGCCCTTTTAATTTCTTTGTTGTTTTCACAGACATAAATGAATGTAAGACTGTACCCAGTGTGTGTGGCATGGCAACCTGTAAAAATACAGAAGGATCATTTCTTTGTATCTGCTCACATGAGAAGGAAGAATTTGACCCCATAACTGGAAAATGCAACCATCCTACTCAAACAGGTAATCTTTTTAAATAATAATTAAAAAGTAAATATACTAAATGAGGTAGCATTTAACCTACACTGTCAATTGTTTCCATCATAATTTTCATTCAAGTATTATTTATTTTGTTAGCCAGGGTAGTGGCCCAATCCACAATAATCAGTCCATGATGGACCCATTTAAGCCCATAGTACTTCAGTTACAGAAGACAGTGGAGAAGTTAGCATAGTTCTGGAAAAGCATCAGCTGCAGGACAGTATTTCAATCTGTAAACTCTACTTATATACTGTCCAGCAGCATCAGCAGTAGGGTTTATAGATTGAAATAGTGCAATAAGAAAGGATTCCAGATGAATATACACAGCTAAGCTTAACATTCCTAGTAACATATTGACAGAGCAATGCATGCTGTGAAGAGTTACAGCTTTGAATTTTGTTTTACACCCAGAAGATAAACCCGATATTTATAGCAAAAGGTCAGAGCAGCAAACTTGTTGGTTTGTGGTGAGGTGTGTTAGAGAGTAACATAATGAGAGAGATTGGGGAGAGAGTTAACAGAGAGGTAATAGAGAAACGGTTGTGAAAGTGAAGACTGCGATAATGGCATGAGCTTTATCAGTTGTATAAATGTTTAGTCAGGGCATATAGGTTTCTACTCATATCCTTACTGCTTTAGTGGGTAGGCATTTGTCTCCAGAAATTAAAATCAGAAGAGATACTGCTATGTAGGAGGAGCATGTGGTTATTTTATATGCTGTACTGGACATGTTTGTCAGGGAATGACTGAGAGCATTTGCAGGAAGCTCGGTTATGTAGATGGTGGCTAGATGCTGCTGAATTTTGTATATGAGGATATGTTAATAGAGATCTGTGGGGGAAGGAATCCCATTAATAAGATGTGATGATGGATAAGGCATGGTCAATTGAAAACCGTGAGTTTATAGGCCAGGCTTGAACCTGGGCATTGTTGGTCTATGAGCAAAATTGGCATGAAATGATTCTGGCAATTATTTTATTGTTGAGTTGGGAGGTAAGATCAGGAAAGAGGATTTTATTAACCAGGCTGAGTAGTAGGGGGATGTTCTTCATCTCACATTGCTGCAGTCATAACCTGTGAGTAGTCCGCTGTCCTCGGTCGGCCCGAATACCAAAGAGCTAGGCTGGCGTCGGTCATTGTCGCCCAGAGCTGACGTCAGTACGTAGTAGTACTTAAGCGCATGACCGACGCCATATCCTCAGTCTTTCTTGCCACGTGGTCCAAAGCAGAAGCAGCGTTTGCAAGTGCCGTTCGGCATTCTGAAATTTTCATTTATCGAGTTTCAGACTGAAGACCAAGTTGGGCTAAGTACCCCGTTGGGGAAATTTTTGTCTTTTCTTGCCTCAGTTATCCGGATGTCAGAAAAAGTTAATAATTACATTTCTTGTGGGAAACAGATACCTCATAGGGATTATCATTCTTTCTGTATACCTTGCTTGGGGCCTGAGCACGACATGGTCGGGTGTCGCTTTTGTGCTAGATTTAATAAGCGCACCATTAAATGAAGATTGGACTGTGCCAGGCTTGTTTTCGGTAAACGGTGTAACTATAACATGCCGTCGGATCCTCCGACGCCCGCTACCGCTAAAAAGCGTAAGGATAAATCTTTGAGGTCTAAACCGGATGAGTCGTCCGTTGCGGACCTACGGTTCTACGGAGCCTCCGGTTGAATCTGTGGATCCTGCCGAGGGTTCGGCTGAATCCCAGGGGGAACCTTTACTTTTGCAGGAGTTGGCCTCTCAGGAGTTAGGCCCGGCTGAGGGTGCTTCTCAGGTATCTGTAGTTCCATCTTTACAAAAGGTTATTAGGCCTTCTACTTCAGTGGCTAAAGGCCATGCTAAGGCCAAACCTTGTCTTGTTGGCTCTGGTCATAGTTCTAGCTCTCCAGCCCGTTCCTAAAAAGCATATGTTGAAAATGGCAGAGGACTTGATTACTTTGATCAGGGGTTCTATGCCCCCCCCACAGAAGAGGCCTAGGGTGGAGGCAGATTTAGAGGGAATGGATCATTCTTCAGACTACTCTGATTCCTCAGCTGAAGAAATTCAGGATTTCCCTTCCTATTCAGATTCAGATGCAGAGGACTCCTGTCCTTCTGTTTCTCCTCCAGAGGATTTTTCTTTTTCTGAGACTTTACATTCCATGAGGGAACATTTCAAGTGGGAAGGTCAGGATTTTTCAGTTTCTCGGAAAAGGCTTAGGGAATTTTTGTTTCTGCCACAACATAGGCCCTTGGCTATTCCTCCTGTCTTAGATGTTGTTCAGGATGTTTTTACTGAATCTTCCCTTAATCCTGATTCTTTGCCTCCTGCCCCTGTTAAGCCAGACAGATATTACAGAGTTCCAGAAGCACATAAGTATTTGTACAAGAGTCCTAGAGCTGATCCGGAAACTATTATTCAAGGTCCGAAGGGTGTTAGGGCTTCTGTGGCTAAGAATCCAGTTCCTTTGGATAAAGATTCTAGAGCGTTAGATAGGTGGGGGAAAAAGTGTACACCTCCTCTCTCCTCTCGTTAGCTATGAGGGCTTTGAATTGCCAATTTCATATGCTGAAGTATCAGAACTTTTTGTTAGGCCAATTGAAATCTAAGGTGGATGCTTTATCTGAGGGTATAGAGTGTAAGGAGCTCCAGGAGTTGGTTCATGCATCAGATCAAGTTGGCAAACATTCTTTGCAGTGTGGTTTCGATGCTCTTCAGGCTTCATCCAAGGTTGCATGCTACAGGTTCAGTTATTCGTAGACATGCCTGGCTTAAGGATCAAAATTTGTCAGAGCATGTTAAGGCTCAGATTTTGGATGCTCCTCTTCAATCTGAAGTACTTTTTGGTCCTCCTGTGGAATCAGTTTTGAAAAAGATGGAAGATAAGGCTAAGTCTATTCAGGCGGTCAAGGATTTTATGCAGGTGCAGCCCCCTAAGTTTAGTAGGAATTGGCCTGCTAGAGGATGGTCTTATCCTTCTTCGGATTATCAGTCTAAGGGCAGGTCTAGACGTGGTAGAGGCAGGGCTCACGCTCAGGGTTCTTTCAGACCTAGGACTTGGAGTTCTCTTGCACAGTCTTCTGGTGAGGGCAGGGGTCAGCCCTTTCATAAACAGACCCAATGACCTGTATCTTCAGCTGCCAGACCCTTCTTTACTGGCAGCTCCTCTAGGAGGAAAGTTGGGACTTTTCAAACAAAACTGGCATTTGGTCACCCAGGACAAATGGGTGTTGGATATAATAAATCAAGGTTACAAGTTTTATTTTCACACTTTTCCTCCTTTCAAAGGCATGCCGGATGTGCCTCCTCAGCAAAGGCGGGAGGCTCAGGAGCAAATTTCTTTGCTTTTGCAGATGGGGGCAATTCAGGTGGTCCCTCCGTCAGAAGTAGGCCTAGGATTTTATTCCCGTCTATTCCTAGTGCCAAAGAAAGGAAGCACTTGGAGGCCAATTCTGGATTTGTCCATTCTCAATACCTACCTAGACATTCCAAAGTTCAAGATGTTAACATTACAACAACTTCTGCCTATGCTAGGCAAAGATCACTGGATGGTAACCCTGGATCTCAAAGAGGCCTATCTTCACATCCCTATCAGACCCAGCTGCAGAAGATTCCTGAGATTTCGGGCTGGTACTTCTCATTATCAGTTCTCTGCATTGCCCTTTGGTGTATCTACTGTGCCCAGGGTATTCACAAAAGTTCTGACTCCTGTAATTGCTTTCTTCAGACTGAGAGGAATACAAATTTATCCTTATCTGGACGATTGCCTGATTCTTGCTCAAGACAAAGACAAGTTACTACAACGTCTCCAGTATGTAATGGCAGTTTTAAGGTGCCTAGGGTATTCTGTGAACGAAATAAAGTCCAGTCTAGTGCCCTCTCAGGACATGTGCTTTCTGGGTGTGAGACTGAATACAGCTTCTCAGATGGCATTTCTGACCCCGGACAAACAAAGAACTCTTCATCTATACTTCCAGCAGTTATCAGTAATGTCCAGGCTGACTGCAAGGACAGTCCTTCAAGCCTTGGGGTTCATGGCATCTTGCATTCTAGTACTTCCCAATGCCAAACTGCATATGAGGAAGCTACAATGGTATCTCAAAAGTGTGTGGACTCAACACTGCCACGGTCTGGACACTGTCATTCGGATTATACCTTGCATCCAGAAGGAATTCTTGTGGTGGGCTCAGGAATGTCACCTAAACAGGGGACTCTCTGTGACCCGACCAGAGGCGAGCCAGATCCTAATGACGGATGCCTCGGACTTGGCTTGGGGAGCACACTTCAATGGGAAATGGATACAAGACATGTGGCCTCCCAAACTACTACATTTGCATATCAACATGAAGGAGATGTTAGCAGTCCAATTTGCCTTGATGGCCTTCAAGGACCTACTTCAGCCGGGTGTTGATTCAAACAGACAACACAACAATCATGTGGTACATCAACAAGCAGGAGGGAACCCATTCCTACCCTCTTTGCAGACAAGCAATGATATTGTGGGAGACTGCTCTGAGTTTGCACATCAATCTTCAAGCACGGTTTCTGCCAGGAGCACAGAACTCCCTAGCAGATGTATTGAGCAGACAAATTGTGGATCCCCACGAGTGGAAATTGGACCCTCAGGTATTCAAACAGTTGACCGTGGCTTGGGGAGCTCCAGACATAGATCTGTTCGCTTCTCCACTGAATTTCCAACTGCCAAAATTTTGCACAAAGATGTTCCACCCAAATGCTTGGAAAGTGGATGCTCTATCTTTCAGTTGGAACAACCTTCACGTCTATGCTTTCCCCCCTCTGCCTCTTCTTCCCAAGGTTCTCTTGAAAGTCAGGCGGGACAAGCCTTGCATGATTCTAACAGCACCAGCTTGGCCACGTCAGCATTGGTATCCTCTGCTGCGGTGTTTAATTTAGAAGCCTACTTGGCCTTTGCCACAGATACCTCATTTGTTATCCCAGTCAAACAATCATTTTCTCAATGTCAGGGTGCAGTCCCTGCATCTAACAGCCTGGCGTATTCTGTATTAGAGCCGGTGGGGTCTCAGCTTCCTCAACAGGTTTTAGATGTCATTTTGGAAGCCAGGTGGCCTAGTACTCGAAAAGTTTATGCTGATAAATGGAGGAGATTTTTTCTTTGGAGCACAGCAAAGGGCTTTGATGTTTCAGTACCTAATTTGAGTTTTGCACTACAGTATTTTACTGAATTGCTGGACAAGGGTTTGTCATTCTCTTCTGTGAAGGTTCATGCTGCAGCCATTTCTGCTCACTATGATTGTGACCCTCCTTTATTTTCTCACCCTTTGTTCAAACAATTTCTTAGAGGGGCAAAGAATATAAGACCCCCATGTAGAGCTCCTACTCCTTCCTGGGATCTCAAATTTGTGTTGGAAAAACTTACTTTACCTCCTTTTTAACCTGCAGCTACGTCTGAGTTGAAGTTTTTGTCTTGGAAGACTGCTTTTTTGTTGGCCATTACTTCTGCTAGGAGGGTATCTGAATTGCAGGCACTCATGGCAGTTGAACCTTTTCTGATATTCCATAAGGATAGAGTTTCTTTGCGTACTAACCCTACTTTTATGCCTAAAGTGATTTCTAATGTGGCCTTGAACCAGTCTATTCATTTGCCTACTTTTTATGCTGATCCCCAAAATAAGGGGGAAAAAGTCTTGCATTCTTTGGATATCCACAGGCAGCTACGTTATTATTTGAGCAGAACTAAAGAGTTCAGACAGACTCAACAGTTATTTGTTTCCTTTGCTTTGGGTTCACAAGGGAAAGCTGTTTCAAAGCAGACTATTTCTAAGTGGATTGGTCAATGTATTGCTTTTTGTTATTCTCATCATGGGAAGAATGTTCCTGCTGGGATCAGACCTCATTCTACTAGGGCTACTGCCACATCTACTGCTTTTCTAAGGGGTGTAGCTACTAAGGATATTTTGGAGGCGGCTACTTGGAGTTCAGTGCACACTTTTACTAAGCATTACCATCTCCCTCTTTATTCCAAGTCCAGGGCTGGGTTTGCCACTGCAGTTTTACAGGGCATGTTAGCAGCTCCTAATGCTATTTAGTTTGCCAGCCTCCCTTTTCCTTTGCTTTGGGATTCTACCCACAGGTTATGACTGCAGCAATGTGAGACGAAGAACATAGTACAGTTTTGTACCTACCATAAATGTAGATGTTCGAGGATCTACATTGCTGCAGTCCTATTATCCCTCCCTCCTTCCCCTCTATAGTTTGTGGTTGCTGTGTTTCTTTTTGGGATACTCTTTATTTCCACACTGGTGGTTGTTGGGTGTTTACTATTTTGGCTCTGGCCTTTCATATTTAGGCCTTCTGACATCTGAGGCAAGAAAGACTGAGGATATGGCGTCGGTCATGCGCTTAAGTACTACTACGTACTGACATCAGCTCTGGGCGACAATGACCGACGCCAGCCTAGCTCTTTGGTATTCGGCCGACCAAGGACAGCGGACTACCCACAGGTTATGACTGCAGCAATGTAGATCCTCGAACATCTACATTTATGGTAGGTACAAAACTGTACTTTTCCTGTCTCCTTCCTGGGAAATCATTTGGCACACAGTGGTGTTCTTGTTTCACTGAAATTAGTGTCAATCTGCAGATTTTGCTAAAGCTTTTTATAGGAGATGTAGTCTAGGACAGGTAGGACAGATTCCATTTGTGGTTGAATATACACAGCAAACCTTAAGATTCTTAGTTACATACTGACAGAGCAGTGCATGCTGTGAAGTCATACATTCATTTAGCCTATTATGTTTCTTCTTTTTGGAGTGATGAATTGTGTAATGCAGTGGAGGTAACCGCTACCACTATACTCCTGGTGTGCATTGACATGTTTAGACAAGGGTCAAGGGAAATGTCTGAGTTAATACTAGTAAATGAGGTATGGATTCTATTTAAAAACAAACCATTTGTGGCCTATTATGACATAACGCTCTTGGCTGAAGTTCATTTCTTGGTAAACATTGTTTACCTTTTTTCATGTTTTTACTCAACAAAATGAAATACAGAAAGTCAAGTACAACACAAAAACAGAAACATAACTACAATTTTGTATACACTTGAAAAAATCCACAAACGTCTGAAAGCAAGGAAACCAAAGAACAAGGCAGAAGCCCTCAGGATCTTGTTGCATAATTTGTGGTTAATTGATAGCAGTTGACTTCAATTAACTTTCAGTATTTAACTGCTTGTGTTTGGTTGCCTTTGTATCCTCTGAAGAAGCCACCATATGTGTGTGGCGAAAACGCTGTGATTTTCTGTTTTAATAAATTGCGTTTAGGACTGTGAGGGCTTCTGCCTTGTTCTTTGGTTACAATTTTGTATAGGCTTTATTGAGTATGTGCATGCCAATATATCTGGTGTACCTTGGAGTCAGAAATAACAATTGCTACTGTCCTCTTCAGAAACACTTTCATCTGTTTGGAATATTAGTTTGCTGGTTAGCTCTTCTAACTGAAACATTGTAACTACAATGGCTAGCAGAAAGCTATGCTCAGCTACATAAATTTGAAGATGGCAGTTGCCCTCAACATCAATGGCTTGCATACAACAAAGGGTCATGAGCTTCACTTCTTTGTTCATAGGTTCATAGGTTGGTACTAGGCTATCAGCCCTAGGGCCTATACAAGCCTAGCCATAACAATTCCCTGGCTATTTCTTCCCACATTTACTTTCCTGGACCCCTGTCTAGCAGGGCGACTGACGTGATCCCTGGAGTGAATTTCCTTTCTCCCATCCAATCGTCAAGATTCCTCTTGAAGAGGTCCAAAGAGGCACTCTACTTGACATGTGTGGGCAATCTATTCCAGAGTCTGGGGAGTCTCTGGTTCAGGAACCTATCCCTCCAGCATGTTTTGTTTATTGTGATGACAAGGTTTAGATCCCTGGAGCGTGTATCTCTGAGGGATTGGGATTTCTTTAAGTGTAGCATGTCCAACAGCTCTGGATTTGACATGGCCTTGTATGTTAAGCAGAGATCGCCTCTGAGTAGACGATATGCGACAGAGTATAGCTGGAGTTTTTTAAGGCGGTCAGCGTAGGGCATCTGCTTTAGGCCTGTGATTCTTTTAGTGAGGTATTTCTGAGGCCTTTCCAGTTGTTGCAGATGTCTTGAGAGGTACATACCAAATGGGGCGTTGTATTCTATAATGGGTCTAATGAGGGATGAGTACAGTGGGACAATGACCTCCTTTTTTCTGGATGAAAAGCCCTTCGTGATGAGGTGCGCCACATAGAAGGATTTCCTGACTGTTATGGCGATGTGGTTATCGAAGTTGAGACCACTGTCCACCTGTGTCCCTAAGTCTTTTATCACACTTACTGTGTTTAGTGTACTGCCACCTATATGGTAATTCATGGATACATGTTTTTTCCCAAAGGGGATAACAATACATTTCTTGGCATTGAGCTTGAGCCCATGGCTCTGGCACCAAGCATCTGTTTCTGTAAGGCCCTTTTGTAGAGTATCCACATCATTTGGGGATTCAATAATGGCTCCCAGTTTGCAGTCATCTGCAAACTTTGTTAGCCAGAGTCCCTTAGTGTTGACCTGTACTTCAGAGAAGTAGATGCCAAACAAGAGCGGCCCCAGGACTGAACCCTGAGGTACTCCACTTATCACTTGTCTGGAGCTGGATTTGGAGTCGGCTACTTTTACAGTGTGGGTTCTATCAGTAAGCCATTTAGCAACCCATTGGGTGACATAGGGATTAATGCCCAACTTAGTAAGTTTATCTATGATTCCAGAGTGGGGGATGGTGTCAAAGGCCTTGGCAAGGTCTAGATAGGCTGTGTGGACCACCTTACCCTTGTCCATGGCTTTGGAGACTGATTCAAAGAAGTCAATCAGATTCAGGAGACAAGATCGGCCCTTCACAAACCCAAACTGGGTGGGGTCCAGTTTTTGAAGGTTGCCAATGTCTTTGTTTATAAGTTCCATGATAATACGCTACATGGCCTTGCAGATAAGGCTTGTCAGACTGATGGGACGGTAGTTTCCGGGATCCAAGGTGGATCCCCCCTTGTGGATTGGAATAACTGTAGCTCTGCACCACTCAGTGGGCATGAAACCTGAGGTGAGGCTATGATTAAACATGACACTTAGGTGAGGTGCAAGTTCATATTGTAGTTCATGTAGTACACAGCCCGGGATGTCATCTGGTCCCATGGATGCTGTATTCTTGGCTTTAGAGAGTGCGTTTTGTACCTGTGTGGCCGTTATTACTGGAATTTGGCAATCTTCCGGTATTGAGATGGGCCATTTAGGGGGTGAGAGGGGGGTGAAGTTGGCAGCGAATCGATCTGCCAGGATATTGTCAGTATCAGGAACCAATAAGACTGGTGAACAATCACGGAAAAAGTCAATCTCTGTAATTTCAGGACAAACCAACAGTAGGCATAAATATTCCAAAACGTAAGGCTTTTATTTATGACACAAACAAACGGATAAGCGCTTTCACATACACCATGTATGCTTCTTCAGATCCTAATCCTTGTGGTTTGGCCACTCATTTAAATACTCTACATTCGTTGAATTAATTAAAGTTAATCATCTTAAATATATCCAATAAAATAGTTAACCAATTAAATATTTAAACTAGTAGATTCTGTCACAGTATAGGTTTTTCAGAGTGGGTGGCCAAGTTAAAATAAAATGCAATAATTTCTTTCAGAAACTGATTAGAATTGTAGCGCTGTAAATATCTAAAACATATTGTCAATATCCTTCGGATCAGTATATTTAATGCCATTCTGTTTTAGCTCAGAGCAGATCTGAGCATTGCCATTTAGATTCTTGACATAGTTATAGAATGCTTTATGGTTGTCTTTGGAATCTTTGGCAATTTTATTTTCGTAACTAGCTTTGGAGGATTTTATGAGGCATCTCAGTTTCTTACTGAGGCTAGTAAGGGAGTTTTTTGCATCCTGGGATTTTCCTCTTTTCTGCAAAAGTTTCTTCCTTTTGTTGTAAAGTTTGTTTATGACAGGGGACCACCAGATTGGCTTCCTTTTTTTGGATGAGAGCATTTTGGTTCTATTTGGGATGGCACGATTCATGCATGAGTGCATGTGCTCGTACAGTGCCTTAGTGTATGATTCAGCAGTTGAACTTTCAGTTCCCGTCTGCATGGGTGTCATGAAGTTTGTCACTTCTGACTTGAGTAGCATGAAGTTGGCTTTGGAGAAGTTTTTTATGGTGGTTTCTTTACTGGGGGGTGGGGGTGGGATGTGGATGTTAAGGGTGATTAGCTTATGGTCAGACCTGACTAACGAGGGGGTGACCATAGGTATGGAGCATTGATTTCCCATGTTGGTAATGACCAGGTCTAGGATATTGGAGCCCTGGTGGGACTATGGATTAGTTGATCCAGGGCGTTGGAATTTATGAATTCCAAGAACCATTGCGCAAAGGTGTTGGGACATGAGTAGTTTTCCCAGTTAATGGCAGGGTAGTTAAAATCACCCAGTATTAGGGTGTTTGGTTCTATCTTAATATTTTCCAGTATGTTTAGAAAGGTGTAGTGAGAATTTTGGGGTATGGTGGGGGATCTGTAGCAAGCTACAATTTGGATTGCAGTCTTACCTAGTGTTAGTTGCACTTGGATAATTTCAGACACATTGTGTTGGCCAACTAGCCTGGTGGTGTGAATATCCTTGGTGAATATTGACACTCCTCCACCTTTAGTGTTTCGGTCCTGGTTTGGTGGCGAAAAGTGTGGTAAGAGTTGTAGCCTGGTATTGCAGGGGTGCTCTCTGGAGCCTTGAACCAGGTCTCAGTTACTGCACAGATATCGATGTTCTCCATTTTAGGAGTGCCCCGAGAGTGCATTTTGAGGTTTAGACTTCTAGCATTGAGTAGCATTACCTTCAGATTTTGCACGCTTGTACCTGTTACGGTGGTGGTTTTGTCCTTTGAAGTTTGCCTAAAAAGGCACTATAGGGTGGCAAGAACCTTAGCCAGTAACCTGAATCCCAGGGGCGACAGGTGCAGACCATCTCTGGCAAAGCATCGTGGTCTGTCAATCATGTCATCCCAGGCAGACAGATACTGGATCCCCTTTGAATGACACCATAAGCTTAGCCAATTGTTGAAGTCAATCATTTTATCCTTATATTGTGGTATCATTCTGGGCAAAGGCAGGATGCTACTCAGGGCTAGGGTCATACCTGCCTGGGCCACATGATCCAAGAGCTCTTCCATGTCTCTTTTCATGTAGTCCAGGGAGGTACATCTCAAGTCATTCACTCCAATATGGACAATGACAGAGTCATATTTGTACTTGTTGTGGAGTGACTTGAGTGCATGCGTTATGTGGTGGATCCTGGCACCCGACAGGCAGCTGACAGTAATTTTCTCCTTATTCAACCTGGTGAGAGGGACATCAGTGTGTCGGACTATAGAGTCACCTATGACTAAAGTGTTAGGTACATTGTCTTGCCTTATGGGCTGTTGCTGAGAGGCACACTGGTGTTGTGAACTATGTGACACATTGGTTGTGATTGGTGTTTGTTTGCATTTCAGCTGCAGAGGTCTTTGTTGCTTGGGCAGGTTTCAGTTAAGGGCCTCTGCATATGTGGATTTAGTGTTGCTATATGTGGGTGTTGGTGGTGCGGGTTTAGAAGGGCTATGTGTTGCTTGAGGTGTAGTGTGGGTGTTAACCTTCTCCTCTTGACTGTTTAGTACAATCTTGGGTGGAGAGAGCTTTGCTTCCATTTTGGCTATGTAAGTGCATCTCTCACAGGTTGTAGTGTTGGGTGGTAGGAGGAGAGGGTTTTCTGTGTACATGAGGCAATTGCTGCATTGCCCCATTATGCCCAGATTCACCAGGTGGACAGGAGAAATCACCGGAAGCTGACCCTTGGACATGCCTGGTTTGGGGCTTTTTTTTCCCTTTGTAAAGTATAGGAGCTGTTTCCTTAGCAAGGTACTTTGCAATTATAGGCTTAGTGCCTACTATTAATTTCTCCTTATTAACAAGGAGAGTTGAGTGTTTGTATGAGTTTAAGGCTTCCTAGTGCTTACCAGCAGGTATTAGAGAAAGTGCTAGTCACAGGGATGCTTAAAGGTAAGATTGAAAAGAATGCACTCTGCAGTGTGCACTAGAGAAGTTAGATGTGAAAGTAGGTAACTTGAGTTTTACCTGTTTAAAAAGTTAAGGTTTAGTGGAGAGTTACTATTTTTAAAACAGCAAGATGGATTGAAAGGGGTGGTCACTTTTGTATTTTGGTACTATGAAATACTGTAGGATGGCCAATAAATTTAAATAATTGAAGGGGTGGGATTTCAAAAATGATGATTTTGTGATTACTCACATAAGCCAGTGAAAGTAGAGAGAAATGAGATATATGGTCAGATTAACATAAGAGGCGGGCAACTAGAAAGACAGCGGTATTTAACAAGACAACTTAAATGGGTGAGAGGGTGGGAAAAAATTCTGCCTGACTCAGAACAGAGAGAGCTGTGGTCTCTTTTGAAGTTTTAATATGCTGTTAAAACAGAATGCAAGCAAAACACAAGGTAAAGAAAACAAACTACAGTATTCAAAATATAGAAAGGCAATGCAGTAATACAAAAAATTTAAGCAAACTAACCTTTCCTTCACAGCAAAGTGTGGCAGAGTCTGGATGAGCATTTCTGGTAAAGCTTCTTTACATTCAGTCTGTTTTACAAGTAATTATAAAGGGCAATGAAAAAAAGAAAAAGCCCAGTTCATCTGTCATTTAGCAATATATTCACTTATAACATAGACTGCACATAAATGATGTTTCCATTTAGTAAAGGCTTTTATCATAATTAAAATGCTGCATATTGCTTATGGCTTCTCCGTGGATAATAAATTACAAAATAAAAATAGTTTAGTTCAGGCAAAATCAGTTTCAGTTGTCGGTTAGTGCTTCTGACAGTGCTTGTAAAAGCAGTATAGATGTCTTCTTATTAGCTGCAAATGCTGCATATTGCTTCCTGTGGTCATCTTTTCTAGTCATGTAGAATAAGCTTCATTGCTTGCTACTACTTCTGCCAGTGTTTGCAAAAGAAATATATTTTCTCAGTCAACAGTGTACTGCATAAGTCTTGAGTCTCTGGCTGATGTCTGCTAGTGCTTCTGACTGTCTCAGAGAATGCAATGCAATGCATTTTGTTTATGTTTTCATCTAGAGCAAATGCTGTTTGTTGTTTTGCCACAGTCATAAACTATGGTGCAAGAATGGTTCAAGTCATCTTGGCAAAATTAGACTGAGCTATAACTGACTGCAAAATATTGTATACCACTTCCACACAACAATTTTAAAATGATGTATGTTGCTTCTCAGAATCATAAACTACAAAAAAGGAAGAAAAATCAATGCTATTTGTTAGCACTTCAAACGGTGCTTGTGAAAGCATTAAAATTGTTTTTCTTACTTAGAACAAAATGCATGACATTATTTCCTTGTGATTGCCTTTTTGTTTGCATCATGCAAAATTAGTTTCACTTGTTTGCGAAAACCTCTGATAGTGCTTGTTAAAGCAATGTAATTTTGAAATCAACAACTTGCTGCTTAAGCCTGACAGCACTTGCAAAAGCAATGCATTTCATTATTAAAAGCATTATTGAGAACAAATTTATGTTTGTAGTTTTCTCACGATCATAAACTTCAGTTTTAGGATGTTTCATCTTGGCTCAAATAAAATTATTTTAGATGTAGTTGACATTGTTAAATACTAGCAAAATATTGTGTATTGCTTTCAGCTTAATTAGTTATTTTTTAATCTGGAGAAAAATGCAGTATTTTACTTATATTTGATAATATAAATGCTGGTTATAAAGTGCAATGCAAGAATGCCTGTCATTCTAACACTATGTATTTTTTTTTCTTTTTGTTATATAATGTTATGCCAGAGTATGTCTGGCACAACAGTTGTCAGTGAATCCTGATTATATGAACAGCAATTATAGAGGCTATGTGGTGAAATGTCAACAGTACATGGAAGGAAAGAAAAGAAAAGTGAAATAGTCCAACACGTGCAAACAGCTTTGTGCTAGAATAAAACCTGAATGTGGCTGACTGACTTTGTTGTGTAGAGGAATTAAGTCTTTACTGCAGTCCTGCTAATTTGGGTTTGAGTAGTGGGCCTGGTTGTCAGAAAAGCTAACTAAAGGAGAATGGGGCAGAGACACTGGCTGGATTCTGAAATGCTCACAGAATCTGGTACATTATGCAGATATCAGCTACTAGAAATTCAGAAATGGTCAGTGCAATATAGAGTGCATATTCATATAGAATATGAATGGTGCACTAAACAAATCTGCAAGTAGTCCATAAGTAATAAGAAATGGTTGTCCAATCACGTTTTACAGTAACACAGTTGTAGAAAACATTATCACAATTCAAGCATCATGATAGTTATACAGACATAAATGTAACAGAATCTGTCCAATAACATTAAGGACACCTACGGAATGTATTGACTCAGTTATGACAACAAATGGAAAATGTATATCAAATGGCCAGAATGCTGATGTCCACAGAACTGGACATGTATAAAACACACATACACAATAACATGCAATCATAGCACATCAACATCCATAGGTAAACAAACTAAAAATTACAAGCACATACACATATACTGTCAAGTAAATGTTGAATAAAGAAATGCAGGTGTATGTCAACCACCCTGCTCATTATGGACCAGATGACACTCCTGTGAGCATCATTACAGCACATCAGCAGTAACACAGTGAATGCTAATATGCCAAAGGTACATTTGAGTGTCATTATGTATCTATGTGCACTCACACATACATTCATTTAACATGTACAACTATTTGCAGAAGGTGTAAACTGATGTCAGTGTGTAATGGATTAGGAAATGCTACATACAACAAGCATGGTGTAATGTACTGTTAAAGAATGTGCTGTCTGTAACACTGTGTATAGATTAATTCTACATTGCTGTTTGATGCAGTTAGAAAAGGAGGACTGCACATAGACAGGATAAACCTGTATATGATCCCACATGGCATCAGTATTGCCAACCCATGACATGCAACACAACATTATGCCAGTTGGGCATTATGACAACTGTCATCCAAAGCACAAGTGGAATAACATGTCTTGTCTGTTGCACATACCTGATATGGTAAAACACAATTCCAAGGCATATCACACTGTTATTGATGGAGTATGGACAATGTATGTTGTCTGTCAGTCACCCCAGTAAAAAACTTATTTACAGGCTGCCTCTTGCAGCACTAGCTGCAGGTTAACAGCCACAATGCATGGACAGTTGAATGTGGGAGGAAAGTGTAATGTCTTAATGTGTGTCCTGCACACATTGAAACAGAAATAAATGTCACATGCCAGTAACAGATAAGCATGTCAGATACATGGTATGCATGCATAAGAGTGTATATACAGTCCAGTCAATAGATTGGCAATCACCATGTTGACAGCATAACACAAGTGGAGCACACAGACAATACTGATGGACCAGAGGGTCCGGGCTGATGGGGCTCAGAGCCCAGAATGACCTCGCGAACTATTGCCCTGAACAAATCCCGCATACCTCATGCCATATCTTCAAAGAAGGACCCCATTATGTCCCTCATCTGGGTTTGAAACATATTGGTCATGACCTCCCAGATCTTCTCCTGATAATCATCTCAATTATAGTCATGACATTGTCACCTCCATGGTGCAGGCATGATTGCTTGGGAAGGGGCAGGTCCAGGTTCCTCATCATCACCATCATCTTCGGAAGGCTGTGGCGGGAAGCTAGCATGCACTCTTCATCTTCTTATTCAGAGGATATCTACTGATTCCATGCTGTTTTAAGATCAATTGCAAAGCACATCAGAAAAGAAAAGCAAAGATTTATCACACAGAACAGTCCCATGAATTTCATAGCACAACAGAATATGATGGACATGTGTCAGTCCCTGTGTAAATTGTGATTATAAGTTCATATTAATCACCTATGAACTTACTATAATGGAAAATTATGAAGTGCTTAATCATTTGCGGCCAGGCGCTATAGGCATCAGTGATGCACAATAATAGTGGGCATGTGAAATTATGTTATTAGTTGTAGTGCAACATATTTACATCTACAAAGTTCATAACTATGAATATTATAAACATTATTAAATAAATAAACAGCATGGGAATTGAGCCCACAGTTATTAGGTCTGTATTTACCAAGTTCGCTTAATTATCCCCATGAGATAATTCTCACAGCAGCTACTAAAGAGGGGTATAAAACATCTATCTGATATATATGGGACAGAGAAATAGCTCTAAAATCTGTAGAAATGCTCAGGTATGCATAGAATGTTGACACTTTACTGTAGGGATCTAGGGGCTGCCTCTGCACCTTGGCAACCCTCCATCATAGATCCTCCGTGTCACTCCAATGCAGGTTGTCATACTAGTGGTGAACCTGCACTCCAGTGCGGTGAATGACTGTCCTCTTTTGGTGCTCTCATCATCCAGTTCTATACATCTATCATGGTGAAGTTCCTGGGTCTGGCTGCCATCCTCTTCTCCAATATGGTGTGCACATTCAACATCTGGGTTGTTTCCTCATTGGTCCAGTTGGGTGCATGGATATGTCTCAGCCTCATTGAAGTAGCAATCACAATCTTCAAGCTGAAGAAGTTTGGAAAAAAACAAGCACAGAGAAATGCTCACTGAGGTACCACTCACTTTGTAGTTAGCAATGGTCTGATCAGTAATATTTGAAAGTGGCTAATGTCATATTATCAGATCATTGAAGATAACAGGGGCACTTCCCACACATATCGTTACCTATTGGGTGTTTATGCAGTACAACTGGGTGTTATAGCACATGAAGCCAGTTTACATGGAGGTGTGCAAATGGGATTCCAAAAATTTGAATTTTAATGAACCGCATTAATTATGTATAGCACAAATGGTACTTAAAGGTGGGTACACATTATATGCACTTTGATTCTGTGATTTGGATTAAAATGAGAGTTATATTGGCAATTGGTAACATTTCTGTTTTGGTGATTAATACATCTCTTCAAGTCAGTCATTTCCAATGTTATCTTTAACAGAATTTGTTATAAATTACTGAAATTATGTTATTTTGAACTTTATGCATACAGGTGTTGCTATTTTAAATAAGTGATTTCAGTCCAATATGCAGTTGTATAGACAGACTTATATTGCAGATCTTAACAGTATATGAAAGCTGATTTATGGATCATCCACAATTCTTACTGGTAATTCCTTGCACTCTGTAGTGTAACTACAGAAACCTACAGATTGTGTCACTATCCGGATCTAATATTTGATGCTGATATTACAGATATTTCTTAATTCATGTTTCCTAACAAAACTGTTAAAAGCATAAGCTGTTGCTGCTATGGATATTTCTTCATTGATGCTTAAGAAAGGTGTTATCACTACTGATTCAATAAACTAAGGATCCGTACTGTCTGTGGCCTTCCTACAGATCCTGAAGTATTCTGCTGCTTTCTGTAAATTGTTCAATCGTTATTTGCTGTAGTATTTCAACATGAAGTGCAAGCAGGCTCGTGTGGTATGATGCTGTTGTCTTTGGACCTCCAGTCAACATATATATATAGTGTCAGAGGTTCTAATCCCACTCACTAACTGTAAAGATATTACAAGTTATGTTGATTTTACAAATGTTATGTATGAGGGTATTATTACTTTTTATTCATCATGTTATCATTGTATTGCACAGGAATGCATACTGTTTATGTTGACATATGCTGCTCACAAAATCAAATGCATAAATGGGCTCACACATGAATTGTTTCATGTGTGTATCACTGTCTTTCAGATGGCCAGTGGTCCTAGGGAGTGACAACTCCTTCCCCAGGAAAATGACATCATCATTGATGATCTCTCGCAACATGGATGCAGACTCCTAGGCCATTTAGGTGATATGGATTGGAGACATGAAATCTGGACTGACCTCACAAACATGACCAGTATAGTTGGAGGCCACAACCAGTCCCGTGATGCCTGTAGATGACGCTGCTCGGGCATGATCCTTCATGCAGCTGACAAGGCCTTCAACTCACAGTCATGCTTCTTCATCTCAACATGGTGTTGTCACCTCATCCACCTCATCTGTGTTGTATGTGTGATGCTGTCAGTATTCTTTTTTATTAAATACATGACTGTGCTATCTTGCTCTTTATTTTCCAGATGCAGGATCCACAGTACAACCCACAACTTCTGCACAGCAGGAGTCTGTCAGTGGTATGCTATTAACTATGTTTCATACCTGCCATTGCTGTCAATCCTGTTGTTGCCCTCCATTAATACTGAGTCCTTCTTCCCATTCTTAGGCCAGTCTGCCTCAATGTCATTGAGTGCACATACAAGTGGTGTGTGTATTTCACACCTTCTGTATGTTTTGCTGTGTTCACCTGGTTAATGGTGTCAGTGATGTGATCATTAATGCTGTTTTTTTCCCTGCAATAGTTATAATTCATCTCTCTTCAACAACACCATCTTTCCATGAGGGGTTGTCAGGTGTGTGCTTTTTTTGTATTCCTTATATGTCATGTATATTGGTCTTGTAACCAAATTATATTCATGTATGTAGTCTGTGAAACATACAATAAACAAAATACAAAATGAGAACACATTTGGAAGCTAAAGCAAGCCCAGCTAAGAGGAAAAATGTACTCTAAAGTAGTTTATCCATCTGTACTCTATAACATCTGTATTATTGATGATATCACTCCCCCCCCCCATATAGCCAATTGCATGACTTGAATAACCCTGAATTTAAATCTGGTTTAAATTTACACAATAGCATCAAACCTATACTTAAAAATAGAGTGTATTATTTGACATTACTATATCTTATTAGGTCGTAGTGATACAGTTTTATATTAATCATTTTTAAAATGGTACTATTGCTCTTTTAAATAATTGTTATTAATTTATTGCCTGTTTTGATTGGTTGGCTGTGGTTTTAAATGAATGTAACTTTACTAGTATGTGTTTATGCATTGAGAAAGAGCTTTGCTCGAAAGCTTTGTTTGTGTTTTAGTAAAGTCTTTAATATAGTGAGAAATGGTGCATTCCTAATGCTTCTTTTTTGTCTTGTGTTAAATCATACAGTAGACCTTGTGTAAAGTCATTATTATTTGTAATACTGAAGTAAGATGTTTATGTCATTATATAGTAATGATATCCATCGTGTGATGTAAGCACATTGTCCTGATCTTTGTCTTTGTATCTTGTAGCACATCAGCTATCAGTATCATCCAGCAACCCATCTAGCAATCATGATGTTTTTCAAGATGTGCCTCAATATGGTAGTATGACCTCTAACACACAGGAACTTGAGATGTTTGTAAAGTCCATCCATGAAGTTGACAGTGACGTTGCTGCAGTTGTAGCCTCAGACGTGGAGGTCAACTTCTCTAGCCATTCTGAGAATGCTAGCATAGAGGATGTTGAACAAGGTTCAACAGACACCAGCTGAGACCACTGCTGATGGCAGTTCTACACAACAACCATAAACAGGACATCATGGTAGATGTAGATGAGCAGATGTTGTGCATGGCCAGGTGTCAGAGGGTGTCTGCTTCTTGCTGCAGGCAAATGAATGGTCACAGCAATGGCATTGGTCAGACATCTATGCACTTGCCCGTGCCTCAGATTATGTGGCACACCAGCTACATTTCATGCATGAAGGACATAGTGAGATTATGGCTGCATTAGACTCTCAGAATGAGAGTCTGCTAGCCGTGGCACAATTGGTAGAAAGCCTGGCCTCTGCAGTACTGCAGCAGTGTCAGTGTCATACTACCAGCAACATTCTGTGTTCCTTGACTGTGGTCAGCAGATTGCAACATGGGAGAGGCAGTGTGCCTCTCCTCAGAACCAACAGTGGCCATTGAGAATCATTGTCTGTGGTCAAACCTGCACAGAGTTCAACTGCTGGCCCATCTGCTGTGATCCCACCAGAAACAAGGCCTTCAACTTGCAGTTGTGGTCCTTCATCTCAACATGGTGTTTTTTAACCCATCCATTTCATCTGTGGAGCACCCAGAGCATTATGTGTGTGTACATGATTGGGGCAGAGCAGACCATGGTGTGATATGTCTGCAAGGCCACCCTAGATTGCGTTAGACTGTATTCAGTGATGTAATACATATAGCTGGCTCGTATTATTGAATTATCACTTTACTGTGATATGTGTCATCTGTTATTAAAATTTCTGCATTATGCCCTGTGTGATTTCACTTTTTTCATGTTATTATATTGTAGAGATAGGAATATGTAGCACTGATGTGTGTCCCTTACTGTTTTCCATACAGTGATACAACAATCTGAGTGTGTATGCATACCTCTGACAGATGATCCCTGCTATGACACATTTGCATATGTTCAATTTGTAATATGTTATGATTATTATTTATTTATTTATTTATTTATTTATTTATTTATTTATTTATTTATTTATTTATATTTGTTTACCGGGAAAGTCTGACTGGACACAAGTCCTTTTTCAGTGGAGGCCCGGGGAGAAAAGCTCCACAGAAAGTTACATATAGATAACATGGTATACAGCCTAGACAGTATAATTTTACAGTGGTAAAAAGTGTTAGCATGACAAGTACAATGGAAGATTTGTTAAGGTTTAAGTATATATATATATATATATATATATATATATATATATATATATATATATATACAGAACAGAATACAGGAATACTAGGTAAAAGAATGCAGAGAAAACACTTTATCTGACACTAGAGTTATGATCAAAGAAGAAATAAAAAATTTGTTGGTAAAACCTGGATTTAGTTGGGGTTTTGGCAAGGACAGACCCAGTGAGATTTTAGATGCGATTTAAGAGCAAACTTGAAAAGATGGCTAGGGAGGGTAGTAATGTTAGTTGGTAGGTTGTTCCAGAGCTTGGATATGGCGCAGGAGAACAGTGCTTCCCCTCAGAATTTTTGGATTTGGTGACTTGGAGCAGATTTTTATTCCAGGAGTGTAGGGGTCTGGAGGAGTGGTGGGCTGGAGAAGTGTGTGAAGAGCTGGGGTATTGAGAGGGTGGTTAACAGTTTATGAGCAAAGCTGAGTTGGTTTAGGTGAAGGAGTTGAGGGAGCTCAAGCCAGTCTAGGTCCCTAAGGGAGACACAGTGGTGGTTGCGGTATGTGGTGCAGGTGGCAAATTTTGCGATTTTATTGTAGCAGACTTTGAGTTTGTTTAGGTTAGAAGGTTGTAAGTATGGGTGATGCATAGAGTAGGGTGGATATAAGTTGAGAATTGGCGATAGAAATCCTAGCTGGTTTGGTGAGGTATTGGTCATTTCTGTATAGGGCACCCAGTTTTTGGTGAACTTTTTTATTGTTTGAGATATGTGGGTGTCAAATTTGAGGCTGTTGTCTATCTGTACGCCAAGCAGTTTAGTGTGGGCATTTGGTGATATGGAGGTATTATCCTTGGCTTGGATATTGAAATGAGAGGTGTTTATGGTGGTTTTGGGGGGTTGGAATATGAGGAGTTTGGTCTTTTTTGGGTTGAGGAGAGGCTGAGCATTAGATAGCCAGCTTTCAATGGAGGAAAAGGATTCTTGTGTGATCTGTTGGGAGTTCTGTTAGTGTTTGAGCTGAGCAGATGAGGGTGGAGTCATCGGCATACTGTATGAGGGAGGCATGTTTGGTAGCAGTGGGTAGGTTGTTTGTGAAAATGGAAAAGAAAAGGGGGCCAAGGATGGAGCCTTGGGGAACTCTGAGGGTAACATGGAGGGAAGGGGATATATTATTGTCCCAGACAACTGATTACTGGTGGCCATGTAGGTAGCTATGGAACCAGTTTGTGGCTGAAGTGGAGAAGGAAAGGTTTGAAAGAGTAGAGAGTAGTAAGTTGTGAGAGACAATGTCAAAGGCCTTAGATAGATCAAGAAATATGGCGGAGGAGAGGAGGCCATTGTTTTTGTGCTGAAGCATAGTATTTGTGAAAGAGATCAGAGCTGTAGTCATACTGTGCTGTAGTCTGAAACCGTGCTGAGTATTGGTGAGGAGGTTGTTGTTTAGGAGATATTTGGAGACCTGTGAGTTGATGCATTTTTTGAGTATCTTGGAGAGAGGGGACAGGATGGCAATGGGGGTAGTTTGAGAGGTCAGTGAAAGGGCCACCTTTGTGCAGGGGAATGATGTGGGATATTTTCCATAGTGTGGGTACATAGGATTCAGATATAGAGCAGTTTATTAATATGGAGATTGGATAGGCTAGGACATCAGCTGCTATTTTTAGGTATTCAGCGGGTAGGTTGTCTGCTACAAGTCTAGTCGGTTTTAGTTTAGTTAGGAGTTTTCTTATGCAGGAGGTGGGTACTGTAAAGAGGATGAAGGCAGGAAGGGGTGGATTTTGGTTGACAGTGGGGGAAGTAGATGTAGGAAAGTGTTTTTTGGTTAGGGTAGTACGGTTTCTGTGAAATGTGTATTGAAGGAGTTAGCTATGCTATTGGCGGAGAGAGGGGTGGTTGGTAGGGGTGTTTACTTTTCCTGGAGAGAGAATAGAGTTAATAGTGGACCAGAATTGTTTGGGGTTGTTATGGGAAGAGTTTAAGGATGTCTGATAGAAAAAGGCTTTGTTTGATTTTATTTGCTTTTTGACTTTATTTCACAGTTCAAGGAAGAGTTGTCTATCTGAGTGGTTTTTGGTTTTGTGCCAGCATTCCCATGTTTTATCCCTGGCTTTCATAAGGACCAAGGTGTTTTTTTTGTAGCCAGGGGGAGGTTTTGTTCTGATTTTGTTTTTTCTTTGGGGGGGTGGGTGTTAAGGATGTTGAGGAAAGTACTATTAAAGAAATGAATTGCTTCTTCTAGGTGGATGTAATTTAGAGGTCCCCAGTTAATTTCTTGAAGGGAGGAGATAAAGGAGTTGGGGTTAAAATTAGTTTTACTGTGGACAGATCTGTAGATAATGGGTTTGCTATTTTTTATGTGATGTCATAGTAGAAAAGTAGGGGAATGGTTGCTGAGGGAGACAGCCAGACAGGTAAGAGTTAGGGTTTTTGTTTACTAAGAAATAGTCAAGAATGGTGTGATTTTTAGGGTTTTTATTTATCCTGGTGGGGGATTGTATTAGCGGTGAGAAACCATGAAGATTTAGGTGGAGTGCTAGGTGTTTGTTATTGTAGGATAGCCAACTGATGTTAAAATCTCCAAGGATGACAGTTTTTTGGGATAGAGAGAGATGTGACCAAAGTAGGAGGTTTTCTAAGGGAGGAATATTTTGACCTGGTGGGAAGTAGCACTCTATAATGTTGATTGTTTTCTTAGGGTTTATTTTGATGGAGGTGTATAGGATTTCTTCCTTGTCAAACTGAGGTCTGATTTGGTGAGAATTTGTATACTGAGGTAGTGTTTGTGCGTTAGTGCCACACCACCTCCTTTCCTGGATAGTCTGTATTTGCAGAGGATGTTACATCCAGGTGGAAGAATTTCCTCATTTCTGAAGTGAAGTTTGAGCCAGGTTTCTGTTAGGAGAAGGATGTTAGGGGAGTACAGGTTTATGTGGGATTGGAGGTCTTGGACTTTATTACAGATACTTCTAATGTTGAAAGACATTATAAGGAGGTCATTAGGTTTTCTATTGTTAGTGATTAGGGTGGTGGGGTTTATTGGTGGGGGTTTGTGGGTGGGTTGGTGAGTTTGGGGCCAGGGATGGGGTGCACATCTCCACTGAGAATGAGTTTGGAGAGAGTGCTGAGTATATGTTTTATATATGTGTTGAAAAGTTTGTTGTCTTGTATGGATAGTTTATGTTGATAAGGGTAGGGAGTCTGATACTTTAGAAGTTGTGCCGGGAAGAGACGTTTTGTGATTTGGGTGGTGAAATTATGTAATGGATGTTTGAGGGGGGTTGGTGTGAGTGCGGACTGAAAGTGGTTAGGGTTTTCACTGTATTACAATGGTAGGATGTAATGTAGGAAGGAAATGTGCAGGTAAGGATTAGAAATGTGTTTGGTAGTGACATGCTTATGTTGGGTGGGTTGTGGTATTAGATGGTGGGTGGTGTAGAGGTGTGGAGATATTTTTGAGATGTGGATTGATAGGTGGATTGAGTGTGGGAGTGTTTCTAAGGTTGCAGTAAATGTGGATGTTGTGGGGGTGGGTGGGATATGGGGGCAGGGGAGGGAGAACATTGAGTGTAGCAAACAGAGCGGGCAATAAACCCCAGGCTAATAATTGCAGCGTAAGAGTAACACACTCTATAATATTGATTGTGCACTGAACTAAATTAGTATTTGTGCCCTGAAATATTCTTCACTGAACTATATTATTATTTGTGCCCTGAAATATTCTATACTTTAAATCCTAACTACTGTGAGTAATTTAGCTGGGGGTTTGAAACTGGAATGCAGGAATAGTGATGGGTGAGGGTTCGCTAAGAGAGTGCAGGGAGGGCTCAGCGTTGGCCTGATTGAGTGTGTGCTGCTCCTATTTGTACAAGAAAGGGCTGTAACATACATGTTTACAAAAGTAAAACTAATTGCAGCAGTCAACAGTATCTTTGGGGCTGTACTGTTTAGTTCTAGAGTTGCTTATTCCTTGGTGGACAGGAGCACACAGGATAACCAAGTACATCAAGGGCAGAAACTGGGATGGAGAGAAGGGAATAGAGTTAGGGGTTATTAGCATTATAGGCCAAAAGGAGAGATATCTATACCAAGCGATTGCAGCCCCCCAAACATCTCCAATGCCCAAGTGAGAACTGCTCTCTCCAAAGCAAAAAACACAGCATCCATGGGACCTGATGGTGTCCCCGGCTGTGTGCTCCACGAACTCAACGAGGAATTAAACCCACAGCTAGGACAGCTGTTTAATCATAGTCTTACCTCTGGATACGTACCCAGGGAGTGGCGCACTGCAACTATGGTCCCACTTCACAAAGGCGGTGCCTCCACCGACCCTGGAAATTACCGGCCCATTAGCTTGACAAGCCTTATCTGCAAAGCCATGGAGAGCATCATAATGGACCTCATAAATAAAGACATAGGGAATTTGCAGACTTTGGATCCATCCCAGTTTGGCTTTGTCAAAGGCAGATCATGCCTTCTAAACTTTGTTGACTTTTTCGAAACAGTCACCAAAGCCATTGATGAGGGAAAGGCAGTCCATACAGCCTACCTCGATCTGGCGAAGGCCTTCGATACAATACCCCACTCGGGTATCATTGAAAAACTCATCATCTTAAATGTTAACCCATACATCACAAGATGGGTTGCAAACTGGCTGAGTGACAGAACCCACTGGGTCAGAGTTGCTGGCGCCATGTCAGACTCAAAGCCTGTCACAAGTGGTGTACCACAGGGCTCAGTCCTGGGCCCACTCTTGTTTGGCATCTACTTTTCCAAGTACAAGCAAACACAGGAGGGTTATGGCTGACAAAGTTTGCAGATGACTGCAAACTGGGCCATAGTAGAAAATACATCTGACACAGATATCCTTCAGAAGGGTCTCACAGAAAGCGGATAACTGGTGCCAGAGCCATGGCCTAAAGTTAAATGCCAAAAAATGCATAGTCATACCCTTCGGGAAAAACAAGGTTACCCCTAGCTACCAAATAGGTGGCAATCCACTGAGCACAGAAGAAGTTATCAAGGACCTGGGGACCCAGGTTGATAGTAGTCTGTCATTCGACACCCATGTAGCTAAAGTAGTTAGGAAGACCTTCTACATTGCCCACCTTATCATGAAGGGATTCTCATCTAGATCAAGGGAGGTCATAGTCTCCCTATACTCATCACTCATCAGACCAATGATTGAGTACAATGCCCCATTCGTAATGTATCTGACCCGACACTTGCAGCAACTGGAGAGGCCACAAAAGTTCCTCACCAAAAGGATAAAGGGTCTCAAACATCTGTCCTATGCTGCCCGACTGAAAGAACTCCAGCTCTATTCAGTCGCTTACCGCTTGCTCAGAGGTGACCTTTGCCTAACATACAAGGCCATGTCAAACCCAGATTTGATGAATATGCTTCACCTCAAAAAATCTAGATCCGTCAGAGCCACAAGGGCGGGGGACTTAAACCTCGACACGGCTATTAATAGGACGTGCTGGAGGGATAGATTCATCACCCAAAGACTCCCTATGCTGTGGAATAAAATCCCGGTATATGTGAGGCAGAGCACCTCGCTGGCCTTGTTCAAGAGAAATCTTGACCAATGGATGGGAGATCACAGATATACCCCAGGGATTACCTCAGTGTCACTGCTCGACAGAGGCACAGCAAAATAATGGGTATAGTTCCCCATACTAAAGGGGTGGCGTAAGCCACAAAACTATGGGCTAGGCTTGTAAATGCCCTCGGGCAGATAGCCTAGTATGAACCTATGAACCTATAAGATAATAGAGTTAGTTAGATAGGTGTGAAAAATAGAGGTACAATTTTACAGTTCTTAACGTTATGCAGATAGTGGCTATTCATAACCATGCAAAGAGTTTTAAGCAAAACATTAGAAATTTAACAAGGCAGCTACAACTACTGAAAATGCACATTATAGTTTAAAATAAAATTCAGAAATGCTTGTAACTCTACTGTACTCTATGCATTAACAGATAAACACTTCTAAGGCTGCAATTGTCTATAGAGAGGCTTACTAAGCTGCATTATTGTGCTGATGCTGTTAATAACATTTACTGCAATTTCAGCGGTTTATAGCAGTTAAATGAGTGACTGATTAGGTTATAACACTGATGTCAGCTAATAGAGGAGAGAAACCAACAGTTGTTAATACATTAACTAGGCACTTATTCTGTGCTTTAGGCAACAAACAGATAATTAGATTCAGCTGTAAACAGTGCGAAAAAGCAGGTACAAGCAAGAAACAGTATATGACAAAACTGATGCACAGTCTTAACTAACATGTGGCACATACTATGCAGATACAACACTACCAGAGTCTAATTCTAGGCACATAGATTAAGCAGTGAGTTAAGCAGTGAAAAACAATAAAATAAAAAATAAAAACATAAAGGGAGTACATACTCGATGCAGGTCGCCGTTTTGAAAATGGCACCTTGTTGTTGGTACTATATGATAGCTTAGTTGGGGAGGAGCTACATATATGACAGGCTAATGATTGCAGGGTAAGTGTAACACATACTATAATATTGATTGTGCACTGAACTAAATTAGTATTTGTGCCCTGAAATATTCTGCACAGAACCATATTATTATTTGTGCACTGAAATATTCTATACTTTAAAGCCAAACTACTGTGATTAATTTAGCTAGGGTTTTGAAACTGGAATGCAGGAATAGTGATGGGTGAGGGTTTGCTAAGAGAGTGCAGGGAGGGCTCAGCGTTGGCCTGATCGAGTGTGTACTTCTCCTATTTGTACAACAAAAGGCTGTAACATACACAGTTACTCTGTAGTTTTGCAGCAGTCGACAGTATCTTTGGGGCTGTACTGTTTAGTTCCAGAGTTGCTTATTCCTTGTTGGACAGGAGCGCACAGGATAACCAAGTACATCAAGGGTAGAAACTTAGTTTAGGGATTGTAAGTCAGTTTTGATAACTGCACCCACATTTGCATCAAGTCAACTGTTTACACGCTAGTGCTTTGTAACAAAATGATTGATTGAAATAGGTGTTTTTAGGTTGCAACAGCAAATCCATTTTGTCTCTCACAGTGTGGTCAGTGTTACTATTTAACAGCAGTTACTTCTGTAGTTTGGTTCTTGTCTGGGGTGCTTTCTATGTGACATCTACATGCTCTCCATATCTATGGGGGGGGGGTTCACTAGGTGTTGCTGTTTCTTCTCACCTATCTGAACTGCAAGCCTCCAAACTACCCACAGGTGTGTGTGCCTCCTGCAATGGCTTGACACCATATTCAGGATTAGTTGACTGCTTTGGTCTGTGTTCATAGGTTCATAGATTCATGGATTAGTACTAGGCTAACTGCCCTTCTGGGCCATTTACCCCATATGAGAATCAAACCCTCTACCTTGTGTCTGTAAGGTAAACACCTTAACCATTATGTCAACCTCTTTATCTCCTCTGTGGCCCTTTACAGTTTACAGCAATGTGTCATTGCAAATAAAGTGACTATTTAAAGAGGGGCACAGGGGGCTGCGAGCAACAATATTCCTGCAGTGCAGCAGTCTTCTGTGTCGGTCTTATTCTGTGTGATTTTCTTGATGTGTCATCTGAGATTCTGTATCTTCATATCATCTTTCCTGGGGGTTTGGGGGAGTAAATTCTACTGTTGCATTTAAAAAGTATTCTAATTCAACGAATACAATGACCATGGTGGATTACCTCAGTCATCACGATTTTGTGCATGTCTGATGCTCAGTGTGTACATCTAGTGGGCAATTACCATTAAATGTAATCTGTGTTGCTGTGGTGGAATCTGTATACTCATGTACATGTTCCTTTATTGTCATGACTCAAAGATGTGGGTCAGACGCTGCCGTGTTGCCTGGGCCTGCACTTGTGATCACACCCTACATTGCCTACACCTGTGTTTTGTGTCCCCTATGCCCTCCTTTGATACCTGTGGGATGTTTTCTTCTGACATCTGGGGTTCACACCTGTACCTGAAAGACTGCCATGTGCTCTATTTACAGTGCACCCATTATCATCTGTGCTGCCTTTTCAGGTGTGCATTGCAGTGCACCTCTGGATGTGTCCAGACATCTGAACCTAGCTTTCAGTACATCAAACAAGCAGTCTATGGTGTTCTGACTGTTGCGTATGCTCTATTGTAGGCCTCATTAGAGGGTTGAATGGATCACTGTACAATGTCATTAGCCATGGCTCAAGTGGACAACAACAGTCACCTGCTGTGGAGATTGGAAACACATGCAGTCAGGATGAATATTGTCATGAGGGCTATCCTTAGCTTCCATCCTAACTGTGCTCCTGTACTTACCTAGTAGTAGTCCCTCAAGTATTTCACCTTGCTAGAATGCTGCCCTCAGTCAGCATGGTGGTTTGTCACATTTAAGTTGCATTGTGTTTTAGAATCAGACTAGCATGCGTGGAATCCCTAACTATCCTATGCTGAATACTTAAGTACTCCAGCTGCCTTCAATGTGTCTTCTGAAATCACGTCCGCAACAGGTGCACCGAAGTCCTCCTTTGGTGTATTGCACTGTCTGCGAATAGCTTATGCGAACCTTATGGAATCTGGCCAACTGAGTGGCTTTTGGGCAGCTCAGACATCCCATAGGATGCTGGCCAGATATGATCCCATCACTGGGGACATCTACTAGACAGACAATATGTGAGTTGATTCCAACAAGAAAAGAGCTGTAGATTACTTCGGAATATAAGGGATAAGATAAATAAAATTGTAGTATTTTCTTCTAAGAGAAAAGTAGTTACCAGTGACTGAGAAAAAAATATTTCTCTTAGGAGTATCAACAGAAAATACAGTGTACAAAGTGAATATTGGCAAATAAGCATATAGAATGTGTATTGGCACAACCATTTTTATTTATTTACATTTTGTTATATGGTGACTTTTGCATACTAGAAGTAAAGAAAGCAGCACTAGATCCAGGTAATAAAGGAGACAAAAAATAACTAATAATTTATGCTACAGTGAAAGGCTGCTTAGCTTGGTATACAAAGGGAGAAACTTTAATTTAAAATAGAAGGAAAAGTGTTACTGCTATTTAATGAGATGGATGCTAAAGAACATGGTTTGTTGCATGGTTAGTAATGCCAGGTAAGACTGAACCACAGTCATCCCAGCCTAGTGAAGATATTTTGCTAAATCAGCTGAGCTAGAGGTCAGTAGCTAAAGCAGAACAATTCATATTCCATAAAGGAAATACCTTTACAAATTAAACGATGGGCTGGATTCAGTAAAATCACTCATACATCTGCTTAAGGGACAAAATAACTATGCAGTAGGGGTGATATTTTGCATTGGGGAATAAGTAAATAATTCACTGCTAAAAGCATGACAGGCCATTTACGACCAGGGCAGTACTACAACAGTCGCACAACTTCATGATCTCAGCAGCTTTGCTTTGTAGTGTGCTTGCCATGATGCACACTCATCCACAAACCAATGTGTTAACATAAGAACAGCAGCTGTCCCAATTAATAGCTGTACAGAAGACTTCTGACTACTTCTCTAATATAAGTAGTTGGGAATGGGTATACATAACAGGCAGAAAGTTGGAAGAGGAAGCAATGGAAACCACAGATGGGCATGGGGAAAGGAAGAGTGATATAGAGTGGGGAATCCAAAGTATTTTGGGGAGAGGCTAAGTACCCATTCTTTTATAATTTCAAGAAGGATAGAGAGGGGATGGTAATATGGGGAAAATGTGGGCAGAAAAGAGGATATAGAGATGGAAGCAGGGGAGACAAATAAACACAAAAGACAAAGACCAACAGGGCAGTTGCTAACACTAATGGGAAGCCCACAAATGGCAGGCACAGATAGACAAATTGAGGGATGACAATCGGTGATGATAAGGACTGGACAAATAATTGGGTAGAGAACTGACACAGAAGGAAAGAGAACACCATAAGGAGAGATAGTGTGGGGTATTGGCTGACTGCTATTCTGCACAGTGCTACAGTCAACTCAGACTGAGATCAGTAACTTCCATAACCATGTCCATAGCTGGGGATAACCACTCTCAGACTGTTGGTCAAGGCCAGGCAGCAGAGAAACTGTGCCCATCACACAAACACACACTCCAAGCTGTCACTGTGAGTGTCCAACTTCTGGTCTATCAAAACTATCCGTCCACCTTCTGCTGAGTGACATACTGGGACACAAAGCATTCCCCCAATGGGGAGACTCTGACCCCCCTACCAGTGACAGACCACCTATGAGAACCCTCCTGGTTGCCCCTGCTGAATTACATACATCACCTTACAAAGGCAGGCCTGTAGACCTCTGGGGACCCAGCAGGTGATTGCAAGGCAGCTAAGTGGTGTGATGGACACTGCTGCACCACATCCATTGTCACATCAGACAGTACATAAAATATGAACATAAGTAGATAGAAGGAAAGTAACAAAGGACAAACTACAAAAATAACATCAAAGAGATGAAGACAACAGTGATAAAAGGAGAGACACACACATGCAAAAGCAGTTATCAGTAATATGTGCTACACTGAGTAGTTGTACTGACCCAGAAGGAGTAAAACACTTTAAGTCAGCCATGGTAAACAAAAAACAACGTGGAGGCCAAACAAAAAGGTACTGCAGCAGGATGTGTCCTGCAAGGGTCGAAAATAAATGCCTAACCAGTCACTCCATGTATGGGGCTTGTAAACAGTCCATGATTTGTAAACAGTGTGGCTACAGCAGCCATCAAATCTGGTTTGACAACCCCATCAGTCTATAGTGGTCAGCCCAGTAGAGCTTACCATCAGGTGGCAGACATAGCCTACTGCACACTGCTTGCATGCCAAAGTCGAAACAATGCCTTGATGTCTCTGACAATGATGTCCAAAAGAAACAATTCCAAAAGACTAATTTTGCAGATGACTGCAAGCTAGGAGCAATCAGTGGATCTCTGAATGACTTAGCTGTCCTGTTCCAAATAAATAACAGGTGCCAAAATCATGGACTGAAACTAAATGCCAAAAAAATGCATTATTGTATCCTTTGGGAAGTGATCTACCCCAAGTAACTAGTACACTGGCAATATACCCCTAAGAGTTGACCCAGTTGTTCAGGATTTGGTAACTTATGTGGACAGTGACCTAACGTTGACCAATATGTGTTGTAACAAAGTCCTTCTTTAATGCACAGCTTATAAACAAAGAGTCTTGATCTAGGGATATCATTGTCCCCCATTACTCAGACCTCATTAGGTGAATTATTGAGTATAATGCTCCATTTGGCATCTGTCTATCCAGACACACAAATCATCTGGAATGCCCACAGAGTTACCTTACTAAAAGCATAGAAGGCCTAAACAATATGTCCTAAATGGACCGACTCAAAGCCCTGTCAATATAATCAGTATCCTACAGACCACTAAGAGGTAACCTGTGTCTGGCATACAAGGCATAGTCTGTCCCAGTCCTGATGGCTCTACTGCACATCACCAAGTCAAATGGCATAAAAAATATTCAGTATAGTAATCCAAACCTCTTCGACAAAATCAACAGAATGGCTTGGAGGGGCAGGTATATCTCACAGCGGATACTGCTGCCCTGGAACAGACTCCCCATCCACATAAAACAAAGCCTATCCCTGTCCATATTCAAGCGCAACTTGGATCTATGGATGTGAAGCACAAAATTTACTCCAGGACCGCCCCTTTGCTACTAATGGATGAGGCAGCTCCTGAATGCTTTATCCATTGCATGGGTTCCTTCCAGTTATTCTCTCTAGGGGTAGTATATAATTCTCATATATATGATGGGCAAGGCCAGTTTAACAACAAATGGGATAGGTTAATTCAAACACCAAAGCAAGGCATAAACTAGCCTGCAAAGGCAACTAACCTAAAAAACTTTGTGGAATAGGAATTCTCATTTATTTTGCAGTCTTTTTGTCACGCACGTGATTTTTACACATACTGTCTCTGCCTTTTGTTTGAACAGCATCTACAAACTGCAATTCTAATATATATAAAACCATTTCTGCAGTTGCATCATTACCTGTCTCCAGAGTATTAATATTCTGCTTTTGTAAATTCTTTTCTTTTCTTTTAAAGCTATTTTGGCCTATTAATCACCATGTTTTATATTATTATGTGGATTCAGGGGGCAAGCTTTAAATATTGTAGCTATTTATTTATTATTATTTTATTTCTTAGGGTAATGTTTTTCTTTTGAAAATGTGATGTGATTTTCCATTTTAGAAACAAATCAAGAAGAAACTTTGCAGTGTGGAGGGTGTGAAGTTCACTCCTTGAATTATGTTATACACCTAGTTCACTAATAAAAATCAAACTGGAAAATGCTTGCCACAAAATAATAAAATAGAAAATAGTAGGCAGTCCACAGTTGAGTTAAAATGGAATATCCTTTATTGAAACACACAAACAAGTGATCCTAGTTGAGTATAATGAAAATCATCCAAAACATTCATTATTTATATGTATTCAGGTTATTTTGTAGCAAGTTTTTTCCAGTTTGATTTTTGTTAGTGAACTAGGTGCATAACATAATTCAAGGAGTGAACTTCACGCACACCCTCCACACTGCAAATGTTCTTCTTGGTTTGTTTTTGATCCAGTATAGATTGCATACTGGGTTTTCTGAGATTTTGAGGAATACCACAAATTTTTCTTTTTGGATTTTCCATCTTAGTCTATGCAGCCTGGTTTAGGCACCAGCAAGCGTTGCAGTCACTGGGAGCCCAGTCCTTGGGGTCCCCAACCAAAGCAAGTTATTTTGATATTTTGTATCATGTCTGTCCAACCAGCAAAAGCTAGCAAAGCAATCTTGTATACTTAAACAAGGTTCTTATTAATACATTCTTTTGAAATTTAAAGATATCTCTGGTTATAGTAACAGTGTGTTGTCAAGTAACAGGCTTCACAATTTCATTAAATATTTTACCACTGACATAGTGCCCTTGACTTAGTTAAATCCTGCTGGTGGACATTATGTCCACTAAAACTATCATACCAGCTTTAGGCACCTGCAGTACCTGTGGCTGAGGTGGGTGGGGGAGAGGCATAATCATCCTTGACTGTGAGGGGGGCCCAAAAGCTGCTGCTGCTGGTTGAGGAAAAACAAAAAAGAAAAATGTATTAATTTTCCAGTTACAATCTTTAACTGAAACAGGGGTGTAATATGAGCCCCCTGTTAGGTTAAAGCTGATAATCAGTGAATGAACATGTACACGATAAGCACTAGAGATCATCGGCCTGGAGTAACTGATCTCAATGCATAACTTGGCTTTTAAGAGGAGCTGAAGCTTTCAACATTCAGTGATGGGTTTCTCTTTCAGGGAGTTTTATAGGTACTGGCAGAACACCACTTCTTTACTTGAGAGAATTGTGGGCAAAGCCAAAAATAGTAGCAGCATAATGACTCAAAATCAGGAACACTAAATATTACAGTAATTCACTTAAAAAGTTAATAAAACACATTTTGCATCAACATGTATTTTTGGACAATAAGTAAGAAACTTGTGTCTGGACTCACTGACTGTACATAATACTGAATGATATACCAGCAAATAAAACTTTTTGTGAGAGACAGTGACAGTCTGTAAAATCAGGGACAGTGACAAGTATACATTACTCCTCAATGAGGTAAATAATTGACTTAATCCTGCTGTTGTTTGATAGCTGCTAAGCAATAGTCACTGATCTGGTGTGGTAGTACCAGTGCTGCACAATGTATAACTATTTGATGAAATAAGTGCAAAACTAGTATTGCTATGGCTTTTGTGCATGAGTGTGTGTGTGTGTGTGTGTGTGTGTGTGTGTGTGTTTGTGTGTGTGTGTGTGTGTGTGTGTGTGTGTGTGTGTGTGTGCGCATGCATGCATGCATTGCAGTATAAGAGTAACAAGCTGGCAATAATTTATTTCACTTTCCAGCACAATAGGCATTGCCATTATGCTTGAGAGAGAGAAAGTGTGTGTGTGTGTGTGTGTGTGTGTGTGTGTGTGTGTGTGTGTGTGTGTGTGTGTGTGTGATTTCACTGAATTTACCCATCCTCACAAACATAATGATCCCAGGACACATTGGTACCATGAAAACTGCAGTTAACAAGTAATTATATTTCAAAAGCAAGGCTACAAATATATCACATCACATTCAGACACTTAGATATTCTTGCAGGTTTGCAGCCCCCATAATCTAGACTATATAAATGGATTTCTGACATGGACTTAATAGTAGCCTCTGCCTTGAATGCACCTATTCTAAAACAGCCCTGTTCAGATGTGTGTACAGAAGGTTGCTGTGGGTTATATGGAGAGCTGCGGATTGTGTAGTCATTACTACTTTTGTTTTCTTCACAATCAAACCTTAGAGGTGTGCACAGGAGATCATTACAGCTTTAGAGGGGGACAGTGTGGTCATTGTTTCTTTTTCTTTCACACAGACCTCAGAGGTGTACAAAGAAGGTTACTATAGCTCTTGTAGTGGGAGTGTACTGTCTAGGAGCAACAAAGTGCAATACATTACTGTAATCATTATTGTTTTGCTTTCTTCATAATCACACATCAGGCACATGTACAGGTAGATGCCTCTAGGGGTTAATGGTGAGGCGTGAAGAGGTATACTATGGACATGTGTGATAGCAGTCACTTGAAATAGATGACTGTGGCCATTTGAAACTTTGCTTTCAACTCAGTCTAACAACAGTGGGATGCACAGGCAGTGACTCTTTTTCTTGGGGGGGGGGCAGACAATATTCCCAGTTAGTTTTTGTGTATCTTCGCAACTGTCTCTTTAGTTTATTGTGAACTACTGATTTGTCAGCTTTGAACATTAAGCCTTGGAACAACATATGTCATCACTAAAAGAAAAAAAAAAAACAAGACTAAAATTCTTTTCTTACTCATGATTTTCATTCAGACTACCATAAGATTAAAAGTTTGGGAAAAATGCCCTAAAATGCATCCTAGGGCATCTATAACCCTACGGCTTCTGGGGGCCCAGGTATAATTTATTTACCTAAATGATTATCACTGTGCTTTCTTAGTCAGGAAAGGTGTGTTTTAAAGCTGCAAGAAAACTTAAGTTGAACAGCAACACTGACTTTCTTTCCTCAGTCATAATTTCTGGTCAAGCCATCATTGAATTAAATGGTTGTGTAAAAAAAAAAGAATATAAAATGTATTTCAGAGCATATAGAAAGTCATGTTTTTTTGAAAAATCTGAAGAGTAAGGCAAAATATGAGAAAAAGAGAAAAGTAATGTACATGTTGTGGGGAGCAAAAGATGGTCAGGAAAAACATGGGAGCACTGGAGTGTGTGTGTGTGTGTGTGTGTGTGTGTGCGTGTGTGTGTACATGCGTGTGTGTGTGTGTGTGTGTGTGTGTGTGTGTGTGTGTGTGTGTGATGAAACAGAAGGCAGTGCCTAGTGCATCACTAAACCTAAGTCTAGCCCTGTCTGTACAGTTGTGATGAGACGTGCCAACATAGTGAGGTACACAGGCCTGCTGTAATGTAAGAGCATTGTCGCTGCAGTTCAGCCTGTGCACGCTACTTGTACAACACTGCAGCTTGAACTAAAAGCTTGCTTAGGAGGGTTAACAATGACAGTGTGATACTTGGACAGGAAGTGTCTAGGGGGCCCCCAACTTGACATATTCTGACCCTATTTGCCTGTCCCTCATCCCTTAGTTTGTAGAGGGATGTCTGTTCTTTTGTAATCTATTTAATCTATTGTTTTTGGTTGCTTTTGAAGGAACAGGAGACTGGGGGGGGGGCTGTTTTTTCTTTCTTTCTTTCTTTAGGGGAAAATAATTGCTGTCGAGGAGGCTATGATGCTTTCTTGGACATTGTTTCGAAGTAGGGTTGTCCAGTTATTTCGTGATAGGTTTTCTTTTAAGGCAATGATCAACAATCAATGTGAGTTCACAGCCAGAAAAATTAGGCAGTCGAACCTGATCGTGTTTTATGTCTAATTCACAGAACAACTTATTAGGAGATGCAAAAGACATGATCCACTGGGATGTCACTAAAGCCTTTTATTTGATCCCACATACATGGTGGCAAAGAAGACTGGGAGGTTGTAGGTAGGACTCAGACTGTGAAACTCAATCATTGTATACTAATGAGCAGAATGCTGAGAGCGCTGGTGCGAAGATGATATCAGATACAAGGAAAATGACTAGTGAAATACTGGAAAGTGAGTTCTGGATCCAGTACTCTTTATTCTCATATCAAAGGAAAAAAAGGACTAGGTCAGCCTGTTCAATGATGAACAGAGTTAAGTGCAACAGTGCAGAATTGGGTGAAATAGTGCCGTGTAGGATTTGGGAAAGATTATAAGTAGACAAAAAGGCGGCATTTGAGTTTAGGAGCAGCTCCTGAGCTGCATTACCACACCTGGGAGAGTGAAAGTCATGGAGCAGAGCTGGAAAAGCACATGGAAGGACTGAGCAAGCCTGAATTGTACCCTCAAGATGGGAATATTCTAGAAAGAAAGACATCATAATTCCACTCTACTATGCCCTATTCAGCCCACACATAAAGTTATGTAAACAGTTCTGAGATTATACAAAGAAACTTTAGAATTATATAGAATAAACAAACCAGAAACAAGTATATCATGGAAGGGGCAATAATTTGACCACAGAGGTGAAGAGTTGGAGCTCTTCTTACTGGAGATTATAAAAGATAGGGCAATATGTAAGGATGATTTCAAGAGGTCACCCTAAATGGGAAGGACATAGATTGGAAGAAGGGTCATTGACAGTAGATAACAGAGACTGAGAAATTCCTGAACTGTGGAAGTAATACTTTATAGAGATAGCTGCGAATCCAGTGAATGGAATCCACTAGGGCTTTCAAGAGAACATAGAACAAGTGGATAAGAGGTGAGGGGAAAGATGGGGATCTTTGAAGTGTAAAGGTGGACAGTGCTAATGCACATAAACAGCAGCCTAGACAAATTTATTGTCTCCTTCTGCAGTCTTCCAAACACAATGTGGTATCTTCAGTTAGGTAAAGAATAATCGATGAAGCATAATTGCTTATGGATTTGAGTAAAGAGGGAATGGTAGAAGGATGGGAGTGAGTGGCCAATGCTGGCTCATGCATCCTGGGGTAGGGAGGCAGCCTAGGTTCGCTGTAGTAGTAACATTAGGAACGGGGCAGGCTCCATGCTGCAAAAAGAATCCCACTTGGTTGGGAGGCTGTACATATGTGGAAGGACCCATGTGCCTCCTGAAGGCATTAGTTGTAGAACTCGCAAGACTGCCATGGGGTGAAAAGAGCATACGGTACAGTACCTAGCAGTCAATTTACACAGGTCCAGAGTCCCTGATGTCTCATCAGCCTCAGAGCGTGGCAGTTTGGTAGATGCAGTGAATGAAGGGAACAGTTGCTGGTCAGCTATGGAGGGGGGGACAAACAAAAAAGTAATATTTAGTTGCACTACACAGTTGCTCCAAGGCTACATAGTTCCAAGGCTTATAACTAAGAAAATGTAGTGTACTGCCACTGCATCTCATTAGCCTACAGTTGAGACCTTGTCTGTCTAGGACTATCATGTTATAGGTGCTCATTCTTAAGATGTCACCACCTTTCACTTGTTTGTATCACATTTGCTTGACAGCAAATGGAGACAATTAACCTATGTAGTCTTCCCTTTTAATTAATTCTACTTATAACCCATCTCTGCCTCAGCCCTAATTATTTTCCATCTGTCTCATACCATCCTGAAAGCTTGTGTGGATACCCTGTCCATCACCCATTATTGTACTCTACTGCATAGATCTATAACCCTGTCTTTAATTTGTTGTCTGTGCTTCTGTCTCCATGCTTTCTGTCAGAATCACTTATTCACATCACCTGGCATGACTTTGTGTATAAATATCATGTTATCCCCTGCCCCCATTTTTTTACAGTTTCAGATGTAAAGACCTCTTGCTCCTCAGGTCATATGTCTTCCATTCCATCCCACAGATTTTTCTGGTAGCATTCATTGGGATTCTTTTAAGCAGCCTCATATCCCATTAATTATATGGCATCCAGAACTGGATGCTGGTGTAATCTAACCCGGACATTTTAGAGTGATGTATTATGTCTCAGCCTACAAAATCTAACTCCCCAAGATTATTTTTATTGCTGCCACTCACTCTTCTTCCAGTGGATGCTCCCAGGACCGTTCTCCTATGCCTTTGTTCTCAGTTTCTCTCCACTGCTGATACTTTACAAAGGGATTGTAGTGGCCTAAGTGCAGTGCTTTGCATATGTTTGCATTTCAGCTGCCACCTTGCTGCCCACATACTCAGTTTTTCCAAATCCTTTTCTAGACATTGCCTCCATTGTTTACTAGTGTAGTTGTCTTGCTGTCATCAGCAAAGAGGCTGAGCCTGTTCTTGATTCCCACACACGTCTAAGACTAACACACTAAAAAGTACTGTACCAAGAACAACCCCTATGATACTCTACTATTTACTTTCCTACTTCTAGACTCTGTGCTTCTCACCTCAACCCTGTAAGACCTGCCATTAAACTGTTCATTTTTTTCAGTTCTGCTCCTCCTTCCAGTTCCTCCAGTTTTTGTATGGGATCAAGTGAGAGGCCTTGCAGGCAGACTGCATCTTTTAGAATTCCTCTGTAAAGTTCATCTGTAATCCAGTCATAGAATTGGTTCAGTTCTAATTGTTCTGCTCATCCACAAGCCAATATTGGTTGCTGTTTTCTAGAGATGCTGTCAGACTTCTCCACAAGATTCTGTCCATGAACGTTCCTGCCAATGTTGTTAAGAAAACAGGCTTGTAGTTTCCCATATTTTTATCCCACCCCATCATCCAAGGGTACTGCAGTTGTTTTCCACTTCCATGGCACATTTACACTGGCAATTAATCTTGTGAACATCTTTGTAAAGGAGACAGCCAACACACTGGTCAGATCAGATTTCTGAGGAATTTGGGAGGCAGAGCGTCTTTTCCTTATCCTTTTCCCTCCATAATGATGGTCAGTTTCCTCTCCATATTTTACATTCTCTTTCTCCTCATGGCTGTCCAAGGGTGCTATTTCCATTTTGCAGCTGGAAAAATGCTGTCCAGCTAGCCAACATTTACTCCAGCTGCATTGCATAAAAGAAATATGTCAACAATTAGTTTTACAATATAGTTGAAGTGAACCATATTCCAGGTTATATATCAGTCTTATCACTTTTAACAGTGCAGCCATCACTAATTACAATAACTGATTTTGTTTTTCCTTCTGTATTTCAGATGTACAAATATCAACAAGCAGAACAAGAGATTCACGTGTTTTTGAGTCCAGTACTAACTCCAGTGACTGTTACTACCATATAAATGATATCAGTGTTTGCACAAACATACTTGCAAGAAACATCAGCAGGGAAGTGTGTTGCTGCACTGCTGGACAAGGATGGGGTGCCAACTGCCAGGTGCAGCCCTGCCCTGTCCCAGGTTCAGGTAAGATTAATTATTGAGGAGGGCACAACACTTTTGTTGTCAGAACATTTTTTATCACCTGAAAACTGTACAAAATCTAACCATATTGTAGTTATGTGTCATACTCAGTGCTTAAGCTTAGTTGGTGTATTTGTTTTAAGTAAAGATGGTTTATAAACCTTACACTTTGTATGCAGTCCTCTCCAATTATCTTTTTCTTCTGTATTATGCTTCCAGAATTTTCTAAGATATTAAGCAATGGCATGCACCATTTCTTATTATTGCCATTGCCTTGGAGTCTGGATTACTTAATAAAGTTGTGTTGAATCATTTAAAGTGCTAGACTTTTATCCTAAGGTATGCAATGTGTCTAATATATTTATTGTAAAATTGTCTAGGAGGATATTGGTTTACCCATTGCTAAGAAATGTAAAAGTTTTGCCTCTGTAAAGTATTTGGTTACAAAGTGGTACAGTGGCTCAGTCTCTGAAGGTAGCCACCATAATCACAGCTTTGGAAGTGCAGAAAGTCAACCAGTTATGTATCCATTGGTGAATAGTCTGCAGATCTTCAGTGATGACATACACATTCACTATATCTTCCTGAGACAGAAAGGAGTGGAACTAGGTGTCATCAGCATAACAGTGGTGAGGCAGACCTCTCACAGGGGAAGTGTAAAACTCAAGCTTTGTAGCACTCTGCAGTCAAGGATGTAAGGAACACAAGTATTAATACCCTAAGACATCCGCTGAGTGTCCCCCCAGGGATAGAAAATGAACCATATAGGATCATGAAGGAGATACCATAGTACAACTATAATTGTTCAAGCAAGATGGAATAAGTGTCAATGTCCCATGCTGTGTATCCAGCAGGACCAAAACTGAATAACAGTACTAGTGTATAGCCATAAGGAAAATATAAGTATTTGAATAAGAGAAGCCTCATTGATGTGATGCAAGTGAAACTAAGAGTGGTAGTGAATCATGAGCCTATAGGCTGTGAAGCAGTGCTCAGTCTGTGCTTAAACAACCTTCTTGATAGCCTTGTCAAGGAAGGGAATGTTAAAGGATAGTAGTTATCAAGAATGTTATCATCAAGGGATGGCTTTTTGATAACAGGAATAAAAAGTGCCTTCTTCAAAGCTGATGGAAAGATGACATTTCTCAAAGAAGAGCTCAATATCCAATAAATTGTTGGACCTACTATATCATATATTTATAGGTTAGTACTAGGCTAATTGCCTTTGTTGGCCATTTTAAGCCTAGTTAATTATCCCATTTGAGACTGACATGAACTAGCTTTGATGGGCAAGGATCCAAACTGAATGTGGTAGAACACATGCCTTAGATCATAGCCAGTAGCTCATAACAATCAGAATATCAAACACCATCCACATGGTAGTTTGAACTTTTTTTTCCTTGAGCTGGTGTGGACCAGTGTTTGATTCCCTCAGCCTCCATTTACCTACTCTGCAATTTAACCATCACTTAACCAGAAAGCGCTTTGGGGCAAATGGAAGACACAGCTAGTGATTGATTGTAGTTGCCATTCAGGACATCTAAGGAGGCTACACCATCCTCTGAGAGGAAATGGAGTATGGATGACAAGACATCAGGAGTGATATGACTAGGAAAGCAGACTGCCATTGATTCAAGTTGGGGGCTGAAATTTAGTAGCTCCTAGTCAAAGCAGGCCAGGAATGATAAGATCATGAGCTTGGTCCCACCACCAAGTCTGAGGCCTTCATGTCTAACACAAATATCAAGCCCAAGGTATGTCCATATTCCTGTGTTACAGATGTAATTATATGAGAAAATCCAAAGCTTTTCATAATCCAGTAAAACTTTTGGTGAAACTCATTAAGTCAGATTCCGAAGCCAACAAGAACAGCAAGGTGCCAGACAGTAACCAAATGCTCCATCAATGAGAAGTAAATAACATTTTGTAGAAAAGTTGTCATGCAACTGGGTGGATGATAGCTAAGGAGAAACCCACAGTTTGCTCCTACAGCAAAGGCGTGTTCAAAATGTTGGTCATCCAAGAGGTAACCTGTCCAACTGCAGCCCAGAGCCATAGCAAAGAGCAACCACCCTATCTAGGGTGCTGAATTACAAAAAAAATAGAATGGCAGCAGCCCAGGGATGGTTGAAACTGGCTTTAGTCCAGGTCTCTGCAGTGAATGCAAGCTCAGTAGCACACAGTATGTTTGAATGATACCATGCTTGTTGTAGCTAGGATAATGTCCTAAAGGGATCATAGGAGAATGAGTCCCAGTCACTAGCAGTGGTTGGAAAAGTGGTATCATCCAAAGGAAAAAAGGTGTTTAATCTTAAGGAACATGCCATAAGCTTGCCAACCCAACAGAGATGTGCACCCAGAACTGCCCACTTTGGTCACCTGCAATGACCAGCATGATACTTGTGTAAAACATGCAAATGTTTGCGGAGATAAAAGTTGGGAGTTGGCAAACTGGAAGAAATGAAAGAACAGAAACCTAAAAGACTGAATTTATCATGAACATTATGGCTAGAATTAACTCAGCCATTAAAAATGCAGTAAAACGTAGACAAAAAATAATAGGATGTGAAAACAGAAATGTAATAATAAAAGAAACAGTGAAACAAGGAAATAAAAGAGAAGGAAAAAAGTGTAAGACCATAGACAAAAAGTCAATTTAAAAAAAAGCCAGAGAAATAAAGAAGAAATTACCAGATTTATAAAAGGAAAGAAGAGATTAAACAAATGACTGGGAAGTCTGTGTACTTAATAAAGGATTTTTGACTGGAAACAGACTGTATACCCTGCTTGGATTGCTTTTGAATACTTAGTGATTCTGTATAATATTGCAAATTATATATTTGTTATTATTTTTTGACTTAGGATGAGTTTAAGTTTGCTACTTCTACTACCATTATCCAATCTGATTAATATACCGTCATTGACTAGATATATAGGGATTGAAAATCTTCCACACAGAGACGTTTCTTACACTGTTCTGTAATAATAGGAAATGACAGAGGCAGTAGATATGAGAAAAAGCACTGAAGTGGAGAAAACAGAGTGTGAAGTAGTAAATGTTAAACACTACATACACAGAGGAAAAAGGTTTTAGAAGTAGTGAATATTAGATACACTGCATAGAATAAACTCACAAATAGTAAACTGTAGAAGTAGATAAATACTGTAGTTGTCCAACCTTAAGATTGCCTGTGGGGCCAAATATATGTAACTTACACCAACTTAGCAGGGTGTAAGGAAATTAAATGCCTATAAGGTGAAACTTTTAAAATAAACTTGATGTGACAAAAAGTGGTACTATATAACGAGCACAGAAAGAGTAGACAACTTAGTAACAAAGTGATCAAGCTGGACAAGTTGTACAATGGACCCTAAACCAAACAAGACAGAAAAAAACAAATGTAGTCAATTTATACTGCAATGCCCAGGTTAATTAATAAACAAAACATTGTCCACAGTGATTTTTTTAATATAATGGTGTGATTTCAGTCTTTTTATGTAATGATGATACATTGCAATTCCTTAATTTAAGTTAAAATAAATTATGTAATATTTCAGAAGGTCCATCTTTTAAGTGGGTGATAGACTTGAAGTCCTTCTGCTCTTATACTTTTATTAATTTTGGATAAATCGGTATAAACTTCATACTCATTAAATCCCGGGGAAAGATTTCTTATGTTGTCTTGTAAATGGATAATATCACACAATGTTCTTATGTCAGCCTAAAATTCTGAGAAATGTGCCTCAGGGATAATCCTCCATTTTTTGTATAGTCTGTTACTATAATTCAAACTGTTGTCTAATACATCAGTTTATATCTAGCTCAATATTTTCAATACACAATTTATAGTAATAATTAATTTATAATACATTGCTGATAAAATAGAATTATTATTTTTAATCTTTATGTTGTTTTTAATACAAGTAGATCTACCTCCATCACATGTAGCCATCCTACATTTATGGCATGATGTGCATCTGTCCATTGGTATTATATTATTCCTAATCCTGAACCTTGTTTCTGTAATTAGACAAAAATCCTCCTAATTTGAATACAATAGTGAATGTAGTTCAGAGAGTTTATTATTCAAACTACTTGCATTAATCAGTATTATGTTCTAAGTACTATTTTTTATTAAGTTGTTTCTAGACATATAAAAGATTTGGAAAAAGGCTGATACCTTCAATAGATTAAAGTAATACTTTGTTCCTAATAATAGCAGATATAAAACATCCTAAAAAACGTATTTCCTGAAGTTCAGAAAGGATTGCTTTAACATGAGTGGCTCTTCCCTCATGGTAATCCTTTCTGATTCATAGTCCACCCTATCACTGAGCAGCAGAAGGGGCAGGTCACACTGTCTGAGCTTCTTGTTAATGAGGCAATACAGGGAAGCAACTAACGCTAATTAGCCATTTGCTGTTTCCCGGAAATACTTGTGGTCCCGACTTACATGAAAAGCAGTTAAAGGAATCACTTGGGTTTGTAAATTTACACAGTTGCATGAAAAATGTAACACCATTAAAAGTCAATGCCACTCAGTGGAACCACTCAAGGCATAGCATAGTTCATCAAAGTTGGTTGAAGATATGAGGGAGGGTGGGGTGTTAGATTGTGTATGTGTGTGGAAGTGTCTGTAGTGGCATCAATGAAGTAGAATGAATGGATGAGTGTGTGTGTGTGTGTGTGTGTGTGTGTGTGTGTGTGTGTGTGTGTCTGTGTGTGTCTGTGTGTGTGTGTGTGTGTGTGTGTGTGTGTGTGTGTGTGTGTGTATATATATATATATATATATATATATATATCTGCCTGGATGGTTGCAGTGGGGGGGCTAGGTAGGAAATCGAGAGTATGACTGTCCGCATCATAACATATGTGTGTGTTTGTGGTGAATGGGTGAATCTGTCCACAAATCCAGTCGATTGTGGGGAGTGTGTGTGCACACTTACACCTGCACTCCTGGGTGTATATAGACGGGTTCCTTTGCCAACACTACCATTGTCACAGATCTGACAGTGCTAGTGGTAAAAAGTGCAATTCAGAAATGTGTTAATGAGCTAATAATAAGGTATACCTCATTATAGTCATACCTCTCTCTAAATGTAATATTTGAAAAAGCACATACGTTAGTGTGAAAGTGTTAGTATGTTTTGAATATTAATAAAGGTATTTTGTTCTACGTGGTTCCCAGTTGCAATTTGGAGTTTTTTGTGTCACATCTGTTGTTACTGCATTAGGATTTAACCCAGATGCTCTTTTCTTTTAGTTCAATTGATTTTGTTGGCTTGCAATTGCAGCATGGCAGATGGTAGTGATATTGAAATGGATTTTGCTCTGTCACTTCTTAGTGGCAGAGTTTCAATAGATTATATTCCGTAGGAAACCCTTTTTTGATGATACAAGATAAAGGTATCTTCCACCATGGTGAATGAGGCTATACCTGATGACCACAGTGAGGTACAACAATCTGCTTTTAAGAACATTTCTTTGATGGTTGATATTATGATTAAGTATAAATAAATGCCTTCAATGACAGCATTTGCCATTTGAAGCATATTTGACAACTCATACTATATCATGAGGCTTGCACGTTCTGAAGGTGTTGACATATTGTAATTGCATTTCTGAACTTCTTAAGAAATGCCAATAACTGAACTGCCATTTTGGTAATGATTATATGAGGCTGAATTAGCTGTTTTGTATCCACTGAAAGTAAATATCTGTACCAGATTAAGCTTCTAGATAATGACATAAAGGTACACCTCACTCATGAAGTAGTATCAGGTAAATACACTGATGCTGTAAGTACTGTTGCTGTTTTTGACTGCTGCCTCAAAGCTATGAAACAAAGGAAATTACAAAGGGACAATAATGATTTTTAAATGCAACCATCATTTTTCTTGGCTGAAAAAGCAATCTTCAACCTATATATGCACCCATTCATTACAGGCCGATGAGAGTTCTGGTTTTGTGGTGGTAATAGTCATGCCATACTCATGTCACTGATTTACAGGCTATGCAAGAAGTACCATACTTACTTGGTTTAGATCTTGCAATACTTTCAGAGTCAGTGACAATCTCAAACTACAGACAATGTTTAGCTAATCGAGGTAAGTTGAGGAGGCACCACAGAGGAGGGGGTCACATGCAACATGCAAGGTCTAATTGTCTATTTTATAACACTTCTTCTACTACTCGATGAATGTGTGTTCGCAGAGTTGACTCTTCGATCACATAATATAGACCCTAAACTGAGCTCTTTTATTCCACATAATCATCCATTTTTTTAAGTTTTTTTTAAACATTTTAAAATTATATCTATGAGACCTTTAACTATAAAGGTAAGCACAGAAGTTCTTTTTATAATATTACAGCAAATTAAAAATATGCTTTACAATGTTTGGAAAGTAATACATCTTTTGAAATTAAAGCAGCTGATAATGGTGGGGCCATCGTTGCAATGGATATATAATTTTAGCTAGATAAGATCAATGCTTTATTGTCAGATGAGAAAACATATCCTATGATGCTGAGACAATTATATCAAATATTAAGAGTTTGTTTTATGATATGTATATGAATGGACTTTTAAGTTCAGATTTGCTTGACTGTTTTTATGTATCTCATCTTCTGATTCCAATTATTTATAGCCTTCCAAATATTCATAAGAAGACCCATCAAGACGACCCATTGTCTTTGGGTCTAGTTGGCTCCATGAGCTCTTGATCCCACACATTTTAAGGGATACGAAGCACTTTTTAGATGGATTATATGAATGGTCCCATAATATCTGTTTAACAGATTGGTTTACTATCAAAATGTAGAGGTGACTTACCTCAACCATTCACATCCCTGACCCAGAACAACAAAAAAGAATCACAACGATTGCTTAGAATGTTGATTCTTTTGAAGAAAAGAATCAACATTCGACCACTCACCATCCTGAAAAAAACATCTGCTACGAGGTGGAAAATGTCCTCCTAGTGAGGAAAAGGGTAATTTTCCCAATCCCACTGTAATGCGATGCCCTTTAAAACACCGGTGCTCCAAACTACAAACTCAATATCCTTATTGATGTTTCACAGTTGACAGGAATTGTGTTCGCAGTTTTGCTTCTCTGCTGCTCCATTTTATCCTTCTAATTGTCGAGGAAAACGACCTCAACATTTTGGTTGTAAGCCTAACAGATTACCTGTTGGTTACAACTGACATTAAATCTTTATTTACTGTCATAACTGACACGTATAGTATAGAAAATATATGGCATTATTTATCAAATGGTAGTAGCAATGAATATTCAAATTTTAGGATTAATGTATTATATTATTTGATAGAACTGATTCTGGAGAACAATGTTTTTGTTTTTGAGAACAAGTGTTTTTTATAAACAATGGAAGTTGTTATGGGCACGACTTATGAAAACGGCTATGCCAACATTGTACTTGCTGTTTTGGGGACATGAATTTTTCAACAACATTGTATGCTATTTTAGATTAGTGGACAATGATTTTCTTGCATGGAAAGGTAGTAAAGATATGATTGATATGTTTTAGTGTATTTACATATATCTACTATTTGTTAGTACTTACAATGAATAGTGCATCATCTGCTATAGACTTCTAAGATGTTACCATATCATGTCATATTGATGGTAATTTAATACCAAATATTTTAAGAAATTATGGGAAAAGGGGTTGTAGGTAGATGGATGGATGTACAGAAAATGTTATATTATATAGAAAAAGTATGCACCCCATATTTATCTGTGGTAATGTACTCAAGGAAAAATTTTATCATATCAGCATGCCTTACTAATAATGATGCTGATTTAATTTAATTATTTGTTTGATTAATTTGGGCAAACAAAGTTAGATTTCATGCAAAGGGGATATCAAAAAGATAAATTTCAGTCGACTGTTACACAGGTTTTAAGCAACAGGAATAATGGATCTAAACCCTTCATTGGTGATAGAATGAAAATTTCTTAGCAGGCAACCATGAAGACTTTTGAAACAGTAATGTAGATCAGAGTGTTTGTGCTGTGTGCTGTGTCTTTAAGAAGCATGTCAAAGACTATATGTGCACATATAAATTCCAGACACATGCAATCCCTAGTGCCATTTAAAAAGAGCAGCCAGGGAGTGAGCATGCATGATTGCAGTAGTTAGTTTGTATATAAGTTACTTAACTTCTTCTTCTTCTTCTTCTTCTTCTTTCGGCTTTTTCCCAGTTAGGGGTTGCCACAGCGGATCACCATGTCCGCACATTGATTGGCAGTGGAGTTTTACAGTGTCGAGTTGCCAGCCCGGCGCCCAACCTTCCACAGAAGGCACACTCACACACACACACCTAGGGCCAATTTAGAGTGTCCAATCCACCTGCAGCATGTCTTTGGGATGTGGGAGGAAACTGTAGCACCCGGAGGAAACCCACGCGACCACAGGGAGGACATGCAGACTCCGCACAGAAGGCACCCCAGCCGAGAATCAAACCAGAGAACCTCTTGCTGTGAGGCGGCAATGCTAACCACTGCACCACCGTGGCCACCCTCATATAAGTTACTTAACTTAAAGTCAGTAAACTTCTATACTGATATGTTTGTATAAAATAAAGCTGCTTGAACAGAACCCACAAAGATTCCTCTGTTGTGTCCAAAGTAGGAGAGTGACATGGTGTCAGAACCGGGATTGGAGAGAATAATATTTGGAGCCATGAGGTGCAGAGATAACAGTGAAGGTAAACTAAAAGAAACGAGCAGGAAAAAGAGCCAGAAAAGAATCAAAGGTAATGAGAATTCGCACAAACCGCTTATTTTATAAAAAAGGTAAAACGGAGCATTACAAGGGCATAAACCTCATTATTAAACAAGCGGGAGGAACAAAAGGTTCATTAACTAAGGGAAATGTTTAAAACAAAGGTATTTGATGAAATGATTAACAGTAAAACAGAATGGACTGCGGTGGTGGTGCTGCAGTAGCGTTGTCGCCTCACAGTATGACATTGTCCAGTTCGATTCTCAGCTAGAGCGTCTTCTGTGTGGAGACATGCGTGAATGGGCGTACCTTCGTTGAAGGTTGTGCATCATGGCTGGCAACTCGGCACGTAAAAATCTACTGACAATCATTAGCAGACCAGAGTTCCACTGTGGCAACCCCTAAGCGGGAAAAGCCGAAAGACACAACAACAACAACAACAAACAGTAAAACAGAATGAGCATGTTTAAAGTAAAACAAGTGTGTTTAAGGCAGATTGGGCATGTTTAGAGTAAAATGAGCACAAGAAAAGCACAATGGGCATGAAAAGAGATTAAATGAGCAAAACAAATATATTAAGAGCAAAAAGGGCACATTAAGCATAAATAAAGCAAGGCAACTGCATGTTATTTGGCAAAGTGCTGTGTTTTGGCATAACTACTACTTCGTATTGTATCAAGTGCATAACTACAGTTATTTGAAGTATTTCACAGTGTGTAAAAAGTGCTGACAGTGTGTACTTATTACTGTGCATGTATTCTGAAAAGTTTATTTGTGTGCAAAGTGCAACTATTTCATGAAATACAGTTAAAGTATAGCCATTTTGAAAAGTTTATTGTGCTGGGAGTGTCTATTTGCAAAGTGTTGCCATTACAGAGTGTTTCTTGCACTGTTAGAGTTGCCTAGCAAGGTGCTGCCATTTTGGGGAAACTTTAGTGTGTTGTGTACAATTTATTAGCAAAATGAAATTACTTTGAAATGTTATTGAATTTGGGAAAAGAGAAGCCCAGTTCATTCGCATCATGGAATTATCTGAAATGTTTTTTTTTTAAATGTTGATAAATGACTTTAGCAGTGCAATAATTACAAAAGTATTACAGTGCTGGAGAGACTTAGTCGCAAAGTCCAATTATTCAAAGGTATTATTTGTTTGTCTAATAGCATAATTTTGAGAAGCCCAAAAGGTATAATTTCAGAAACACAAAGGCATTGGACAAAGTTACAAATACTGACATGAATTATTGGCATATGTGCATGTGTGTATGTTTGTGCTTATTTGCAAAACCCTTCACTGGTATGTGTTAATATGGCAGACAGATTGTGAAAGCCCCTACCTCTTGTATTTGATCAGAATATTGCAGAGAATTGGAGAATATTTGAACAAGAGTATATTTTTATACAAGCAGCTTATGCAGATACATATGCACGCACCAGGGCATTCATTTTGCTAAACCTAGCTGGGTCAGAGGCCATAGAAAGAGAGCATTCATTTGTGTGTGCACCAGCAGTATATTAAGGAGAAGGTGAAAACCGTCATTGGCGTACAGGCTGAGTCAAGAGAAGACCCCGAGTGTTTGAAGTGCAAGTTCAGAGAAATGTGTAACTCCCAGACAAATATTACATTAAAGAGACATTTGTTTTACACGAGATATCAGAAACCAGGGGAAACGTTTGCAGCTTATATAACTGACCTGAAACGTGTCAGTTTGGTGACTTAAAAGATGGGTTGATAAAAGACAGGCTTGTGTGTGGTATTAATAATGCTGCTGTGAGAAAGATTTTGCTTCGTGACAGTGATTTAATGTTGAGCAAATCCATAGAGGTTTGCCAAATCCATGAGGTAATAGAAACTGAGGTGACAGAAAAGTACACAAGTATGCTTGCAAGTGACAAGAGCATTGTTTCAGTAGACTCCAGTGCAAATGTAGATAGCATGCAGCACATGGCAAACAGAAGCAGGCCCAAGCACATGGCAGCTACAGGATTTCCTGGAAGGACACATAGCTTTCTAGCAAGTTCTAAGAAGGGAGCAAGCTCAGTGCAGTATAAGCATGAATCAGCAAAACTCAAATCTAGCTTTATTGTTAATTGTCATAATTGTGGTGCAAATCATGAGTCCGAAAGCGAAAAGTGCTTAGCATTCGGTCAGCAATGTCACAAGTGTAAAAAATGGAACCATTTCCAAAAGTTTTGCAAATAAAGTAAACCTCACACAGTTGTAAAGAAAGGTCACATAAAGAAGCAAGTTGATCAAGTAGAGTCAAAGCAGTCACCTTTCTGCATAGATGGTGTATCAGTGCTTGATGAAAGAGTTGATGCAGTGAATTTATTAGCAAGGAGCGAAGTGTGTTGTTCTGTCTGGATTAATGGAAAATCTACAAAGCTTAAAGTAGACACTGGTTCAAAGTGTAATGTTATATCAGCAGCCATAGTTGCTAAGTGAGAACCAATGAACAACTCCATGTGGCCAGTAGTGCGAAACTTGCTGCTTATGGGGGAGAAGAAATTCAAACCGAAGGCTCAGTGATGCTTTCATGTTATTTGGCCAAGAACTGTTACAACTTATTATTATATGTAGTCTGAAGACCAGTACAGTCTTTTTTGGGTCTCAAAGATAGTTTGAGAATGAATCTGCTTTCTTTTGCTAAAGAAGTTATCACTTAAGTGCATTTCCGAGTTCTATTTTTTCTGAAGCCATTTTTCTCAGAGTACGCTGATGTTTTCAATGACAAGTTGGGCAAACTTCCAGTTGTGTATTCCATGAAGTTAGACCCAGAGGTCACTCCAGTAGACAGACCAGCGAGAAGAGTTCCGATAGCATTGCAAGATCAAGTTAAGGCCAGTTGGATAAAATGATGCTGCAAGGTGTGATTTGTCCAGTCACAAACCAACTGACTAGGTGTCGTCCATGTAGCAGCTCATAAAAAAGGCTCAGATGAAATCAGAATATGTATTGACCCAAGAGATTTGAACAAAGCATCGAAGAGACCATATCATCCAATGTGCACAGTTGAATAGGTCGCAGCTCTAATACCGAATGCCATTGTTTTTTCTGTCTTGGATACAAGTTCATTTTGGCAAGTGATGCTTGATCACAAATCCTCATTTCTAACCACTTTTGGTCCTCTGTTTGGCAGATACAGATTCCTAAGGATGCCATTTGGAATAAATTCTACAAGTGAAGTCTTTCAGCATGCAATGGAGCAACATTTTTTGGGTTATCCTTGTGCTATAATAGTAGATGATTTATTGGTTGGCGACAATGGTGAAGCAGAGCATGACAGAAACCTACAGAAAGTTGTAGAGAAAGCACGTGAAGTAAACCTGAAGCTCAATCCTCTGAGGTGCAAATTCAGACTTTCAAAAGTTACATATGTAAGTCATTTATTTACCAGGACTGACTTGAGACCAGATCTGACCAAGCAAGCAGCTATTCTTGAGATGTCAGCACCAGACGATGTACAAGCTCTACAGAGTTTCCTAGGCATGGTCAACTATTTAGACAAGTTTATGCAAGACGTCAGTGAGTTGATGGCACTTTTAAGAGAGCTAATGTACAAAAATGTTGCATGGTAATGGTTGGAACAGCACCAGAAGGCATTTGAAGGCCTTAAGCAGAAAATTGCCACCCCACCTACATTAAGATACTATGATGTGAACAAACCACTCACTTTTTCCTGTGATGCCTCAAAATTTGATCTTGGCGCAGTTATACTTCAAGAGGGCAGACCAGTACCTATGCATCTAGAGCACTTACCCAAACTGAGATGCAGTAAGCTGAAATTGAGAAGGAGTTTTTGGCAATAGTATTTGCATGTTCCGAGTTTCATGATTATATTTATGGTCGAGCTATTCAGATTGAAACTCACCACCATCCTCTAGTCACTATTCTAAAGAAGCCTAGTAATTCTGCTCCAGCGAGATTACAAAGAATGATGCTCAAATTGCAAAAGTACAACTTCAAAATGGTCTACACAAAAGGCAACTTGCTGGCTGATACCTTATCCAGATCGCCGAGAGATACAACAGAACAGCTTGACGCAGAGAATATTGACTTTGATGAGATGGCAGTGCATAATTTTCTTACCTCTAGACTTGATAAATTAAGAGATCACACAATGACTGATCCAATTTTGCAAAAGCTCAATCATTACATTAATGTTGGATGGCTGTCAAGCAATCTAGTGTACCACCTGAAATGCAAATGAATTGTTGATGGAAGATGGCATAATTTTCAAATGTCCTAAAATTGTTGTTCCTGCTTCCTTGCAACAAAAATATATACAGATTTTGCATCATGGTCACCCAGGTTCTGCATCTACTAAGAGAAGAGTGAGAGAATTGGTATTTTGGCCTTCATTACTGAAGACATTGCTAAAGTACTTTCTTCTTGTTCATTATGCAATAGTACTAGACCGCATTTGCAAAGAGAGTCACTTCAGCTATGTCCAGTTCCCAAACTACCTTGGTCAACAGTAGCAACTGATATCTTCAAGTGGAACAATCAACACTACTTGGTTTTGGTAGACTCTTATTCGAATTGGTTTGAGATTGATCTGCTACTTAACCTAACATCCACTGCTGTAATTACTAAGTTGAAATGCCATTTCACAGTCCATGGTAGTCCACACAAAGTTATTTCTGACAGTGGTACTCAATTTACTAGTCAGTTGTTTCAGAAATTTGCAAGACAATGGGACTCTGTACATGTTACTAGCAGTCCTGAATATCCTCAGTCAAGTGGGCTAGCTGAACATGCAGTGCAGAGTGCAAAGCAATTACTTGAAAGGTCAAAGTGTGACAATACCGCTATGTTCTAGAATTTGCTTAATCTCAGAAACATACCCCGTCACGATATTCTTGGCTCACCTGCTCAAAGACTACTTTCCAGATAAACTAGAACTACGCTACCCATTAATTCCAGTTTATTGAGGCCTAAAGTTAAGAACAATAAAACCATCAAGGCTCAATTGTTCAAGAAGTGTAATATCCAGAAGTCCAGTTACATTAGATCGAGCAGATTACTTTGTTCATTGAGGGAAGGAGAGACAGTCTGAATCCAAACGACAAAAGGTTTTGACTGAATTGGTCAGATTACAGGCATCTGTGCTGAGCCAGGATCTTACCTTGTAAACTCCAAGGGTGTGGATTATAGGAGAAATTATAGACACCATCTTCCTGTACCAGAATCATCATCATCATCACAATATTGTTTCTGTGATGTAGACTCCAAATCTAAGAGCAAATCAAGATGTTGTTCCCATACCAGTGAGTGTTCAAACCACTGGTTCCATTCCTGAAATTGTTCTAAACATTTCAAAGGCCAAACATTTTGTAGAGACAACTCCAGTTGCTAAATCCAATTCCCAGTTTTATGTCACACGATATGGACAAATATCTAAGCCCAATGTGAATATGCAGCAATGTGGACTTAACTGATATATATATATATATATATATATATATATATATATATATATATATATATATATATATATGTGTGTGTGTGTGTACCTAGTCTTGTATAATGCATGACAAAGAATTACCTGTGATCTCTGCATGCCAAACAGACATATAACATTGCATGATCTAGTTCTCAAAGTGGGAAGATGTAGATCAGAGTGTATGTGCTGTGTTTTTAAGAAGCATGTAAAAGACTGTATGTGCACGTATAAATTCCAGACATGTGCAATCCCTAGTGCCATTTTGAAAAAGCAGCCAGACAGCGAGCATGCGTGATCGCAGTTGTTAGTTTGTATACAAGTTAGTTTAGTTAAAGTCAGTAAACTTCTATAGTGATGCGGTTGTGAAAAATAGTGCTGCTTGAACAGAACCCACAAATACTCTTTTATTGCATCGAAAGTTGGAGAGCGACAAGTAATAAATAATAATCTACATTTTTCACAAATTTTTGCTAGGAAAATTAATGTGTATTGTAAAAGTCTTAAAAATAATTGGAAGGTTTTATCAGATCATACTAATATACAAGTTATAGTTTGTGAGAGGCCGTCTTTTGCTTTCAAGAATAGATGAAACTTTAAGAAGCAATGACATTATCAAAAATTTCCATGTTTGAGGTTTACTATAGATGATTGAAATCCCAAAAAGCTGACTTTCATATGGCCAAGACCATATGATCGACTTTTGGAATTTTGAACATCATTTAAAAAAAAATACACACAAAAAAATCTTACCTACATGTTGCTAGCAGGGGGGCAAACCCCCTGCGTCTCCCATACCCCCTGCAATTTAAATATACCAATTCTGAGATTGTACTACAAAGATGGAAATCTTCCCATTCTGCACTGCAGGGATATGTCCATTCTGAACGTTCGAAATTCTAAAAGTCAATCATATGGTCTCGGCCATATGAAAGTCGACTTTTTGGGATTTCGATCATCTGTAGGAGACCCACTTCTCCATGTAGAGACTAATTATTGTAACTATTTATTACAGAAGGGTTATTTTATGCATCCAGGAATGGGTGTGAAATATGTGGTCCATAATTATGCAAACTGTAATACACAGCATCTGGTTTATATTGCCTCATGTGTTAGTTATAAAAAAATTTATGTTCGTAAAATGAATAAATGTTTTAAAGAGCAACTTTACCAATTTCTTTATGATATTAAGAAAGCCAACTCGCATAATGCACTTGAAAAACATGCGACGTGATGTGTATTGGGCCTTCACTTTGTTTAAGATGTTGCAAGTAATTTTTAATAGATATAGGGGTGGTGACATTAAATCATGTACTGAAATTGCTGAATCCAATTGGATTACTAGATTAAATGCTCCAATGGATCTGGGTTTAAGTGAATGGTACTGCATTAAAGCTGTATAAAGTAATTGTAGATTGAAACACTGAAAGGTAATTGATTGGTTTATGTCAGTTATGTGATTCTACCAATGATGGTATTTAAAAACCCATTGCATTCTCTGTTTTTGGGATTGTCTACCTTTCAAGCAAAGCACTTCCCTAGCAAACTTTAAAATCAGCATTGATGATTAGATGGGTGATTATAAATTTTAATGGAAATATGCAGAGAAAGTCTGCTTAATGACAGAACCAGGACTGGATGATATGGCTAAGCTTCCTGATGGCCTGTTTTGGCTGTAAGTTCAGTAAGAACTTATCAACCTATGGGGACAATGAATGGAAGATGGGAGACTGGAAAAATAGAGAAGCTCTCTAAGGTATGCCATTGATATATTTTATAAATTGCTGCATAAGTAAGGGAGAGTGCTTTATTTATTATTAATTTTCACACAGAGATGGCATTACTGCTGAATTATGCTTTTTTGCTACCCACTGACCTTAGATGACATCAGGTATTAATGACTGCTTTCTTCAATATTTCTGCAACATTCTGACCTATACATTGTGTGCAGTATATCTATATATTTACCTAACTGTTGCATTGTATGCAATACTTAGCATGTTTGTACTGTGTCCAGTTGCACGACAGGTGACTATGAAAAAGTAACGATGCACATGTCATCAGGTGGGGAAGGAAGTGATACAAGAGGTGAGACACTTTTTTTAACCTCTTTTATAGGCAGCAATGGTTGTTTACTCAACAATTAAATAACAATGGATTCTGATTACCATTTATAATTTTGAGGGATGTTAATCACAAACTAAATGTAAAGGAAGTTTAAGATTTTATAGGCTGTGAAAAAAGAGAAGGGCTTCATGAACTATCTTGTTTGTCTTGATGTACTACACTGGGAATCCTCTTCCTTTCAGCAATGGTCATTTAATAACACAAACCTGTCATAGCATCCTCAACACCCTCCCTTAAGTTGCCGATGCCATCTTACCTCAGGAGGAAAAAACAACAAAAGAGATTAAGGCAACAAAGGTACATGCAGACAGAGATCTGTGAAAACAGATCAAGGGAAACACTGGCTTCTTTAGGTATACAACAGAAAGAAATTACGGATGGACAGACCTTACCTGGCTATGCAGATATGGGAGATAAATTGTGGAAGACTGGGACAAAGAGAGCTATTAAAAGAATAGTTTGCTTCAGTCAATAAAAATAAAATTAATGGAATGTTGGGAGAAAGGTAAGGCAGAGTGGAAAGAGCAGTGGGCAGACATTAGAATAGAATAGAACAGATCCGCTCCCTGTCAGAGTTGTCAGGAATCAAGACAGAAGGTCTTCAGCAGATCAAGTCACCAGTGAAGAAGTGTCCTTGGACTAGAAAAACAGCACTTGTGGTGCCCTTATATGTGTGGGAGGAGAAGGAAACTACACACCTTTTAATCTAACAACAGTCATTGAGAAAATTCTGAGGGCAAGGACAATCACTTTCCTGAAGAGCAACAATCTCCAAGACAGCAACCAGTGCTATTTCATAACCAGAAGAAATTTTCAGTCAGATATAATTTAGTTTTGTGGCCGAGATTCAGGAGAGGTTCACAAGAAAATACTGTCAGATTTTACTTTGTTCCATGGAGGTGGTTGCTAAGAAAACTAGAGTAATTAAGGCTAGGATCAAGACTGAGGAATGGGACTGCAGTTGGTTGAATGGTAAGTCAGAAAAAGTTGAGGTAAGTAGAACAATGTCAAACACTAGAAGTCCAACTGCCAGACTAAAACAGATGTTAGTCATGGGTCCAAGCCATGTGGTACTCTTCATTCCAGTCATTTTAGACATATCTGAGGGAATGGAAAACAGAATCTTCTCTCTTTACTAATGACACACAGTTGGGTGCAGCAGTGAAGTAAGAGATAAAAGAGTCTAGAAAAGGATTTGGAAATGCAGACTAAGAGGGAAGAATGGTGACAGCTCAGTTTCCATGGCAGTAAATACAGATTGTTGTACCTGAGCCATGGCAACTCTGGTGTGTGCAATATCAACAAGTTAGGGATGAAGTTGAAGTGACAGTAACAGAACAAAAAAGATGTGTGTGTGTATGTGTGTGTGTGTGTGTGTGTGTGTGTGTGTGTGTGTGTGTGTGTGTGTGTGTTTGTGTATGTGATTATACCTAAATGGTATGACCAGAAGCAGTGTGGGCAGCAAGTAAAATACTTGGGGTGTGTCTTCAATGGGACAGACTCCAGAATTACATAAGTAATGTTTCCAATGTCCTGTGCCTCAGCCATGCTAAATTTTAAGTTTTGTGTATAGTTTTTGGAAGCTTCTACAAACAGATTTTACAAACTGAAAAACCAGAGTAAAAACCCTAAAATGAAACGAGGGTTCTGAGGAAGTTCGATTAAATTAAGGAACGAAAACACTAAACCTTTTAATAAACTATTAATTTTATACTGCTGGCATTAATAATTGTCCTAGTACACTGTAGTCCAGCTGCTACAAAGAGATCCAGAGGAAAGCCACCAGAGGCCTATATGAAATGGAGATGAAAGAATGTGGTCAGAGAGTTGAGTAGCTCTTCTCATTAATGATCAGAAAAAACAGAGGAACAGGATACAATGCACAAGATTCTGTTTTAGATAAATGAAGAGATCATCCTGAACAGGAAAAACAGAGAAGGACAATGGAATACAGAAAGGAGATTGTAAAGATCAACTATTCCCTGAATCTGCACAATTATTTATTCACAGAAAGGAGTAAGTACCACATGGAATAGGTTACCAGAATGCATGGTGAAGAGGGAATCTACAGAGGAAGTGTGACAGGTGAAGAGATGAAAGAACAGGGGTTGAGTGGAGGCAGAAAGTTAAATTTAAAATGCAGACTAGATAATATTATTTTTTTTCTTCTCACATCAGCAAATGTAATGTGATCTTCAAACATGCATTTCTCTGACTTGTTTTCATTCTAGTTGTGTTAAGCCTATATTTCAAATGTGCTCTAGGTTTGTGGATCTTTTTAAAGTGTGGAAAAATGTTTATTACTCCTCTCCCATATTCCCAAATGTATTCAAGTGAGGGCAGGTGTTGAATGTTCATCATTACTACGAATACTCTATATATTAATAAAAAAAGCACCCTTGTCTGTACCCCTGTTTTCTTATATCCATTCCAATACTCAGTGAGCAATCCTATCAGCAGAGTCTATAGGGTTTGGTGGTTATCTGTTGGCTAGTAATGCTCCATTAACATGTTTTGTTATTTGATTTGCATTACATATCACTTTATCTCATTTTTTTCCCAAAGCTAAATCATAGGTCATGGTAGCACCCGGCTGGTTTTCCTTTCATATTAACCTTGACTGCAGTCCTGTAGGTCTGCACGTTCTATGTGGTTTTCTCCATCCACACTTTCTGACGCTAATGCTTGGTATTATACCTTATTTATTTACTTATATTTCTTAACCAAGTAAATAGACTGGACCAAAAGAAAAGTTTCAGACATGACCCAGTCCAAAGACACAAATGTATATGACAGTAATATTTTGTTTTTTTACAACAGCTGATACACTTAAATATACGTTAAAATATAAGCTAAATATTATAGATGTGGATTGTAGCACATATGACAGTGATACAGGAAATTTATAGAGAGGTATTTAAATTAATTTTAAACTTCAAACAACTAAGTAAAACATTTATACATGCCAAATGTACAGGAACTGAATAATTAACATTTCAACTAATAAATGAACAGGTGTAAGTATTTAGTGCGTTTTGTTGTACAGAGAGCTGTGAGCTATATGTGTAAGCTGTATAATATTATGAGTATTGTGGTGTAACAGTAACAGCTGCAAAATAATTTCAACTTTGTTATTAGTTCTCTAACAACAATATGTTACTCATTGTTACTTCAGCTGCCTCTGTCCTGTTCAGAATACCTTATAAATTAGCAAATGTATCCCCTGAACAATATAATTTCCAATAGAATAGCTCAGATGTTCCAGGACAACTGTCTGGGCCTACTGATGAATCATAACCTCTCATTTAAAGTTCATTACAGAAAATAATAAACAAACAACTATAAGCCTGTTACTCTATTTATATCCATCTTACACTAAGTCTTGGACTATACTTGCTATTAACACATTCTCCCCCCTTTCAGAGTACATGAGCATGTCTTTCAAGTCTTAACACATAATTCATCCCACAGTACCCACATATTACAAAAGAACAGTTAACAAAATCTGTATCTTCATCATCTGATCCTTAGAAATAAACAATACCATAGCCTTTAATAATGGCATGTGACTACCATTTTGCAGGTAGAAGCCCACTGCTCCTCTCCAGCCTTACCTTTAAGTTGATAATTATAATAATAGCCACTGTCCCTCTATTGCCAATAAGCTAGCTGTTAAACCCTCCCATACTGACTTGCAACACAAAATAAAAATACTCTAGCTTACAGAGAAAAATATTCTTACCTTACAAGGACCCCTTTCTTCCTTGCAGTTGATGAGAAGTTGTTTACTAAAATTTCTCCAGCCAACAGAAACCAACTCCCCTCAGATATGGCAAAAGAAACAATATGCCCTTGTTTAGAACAAGCCCATACACCGACAGGAATCCAGCTGCACCTGTCTGCTTTCTACACAGAGTTACTAAATCAAACCCTAAGCAATCCATCGCAACCATCAAATCACAAGACTACTGAAGTAAAAAAGTTTATAAATAGGTGCAAGAATAAACATGTCACTCAGCGTTAAGGATATAGTAATATCCTATTGCTACCACATTATGCAGAAGTAGTACTGTACTTTATACTTAGTCATAAATAATAGCAGTACTGATTATACAGAAGTAGTAATGTACTTAGACATACGTAACAGTAGCACTGTGATATAGAAGTAGTAATGTACTTATAAGTAGAAGTAATAATGTACATAGTCATAAGTAATAATAGAAGTGCTGTTATGTAGTAGTACTGTTATGTAGAAGTAGTAATGTATTTAGTCACTATTAATAGCAGTGCTATTATGTAGAAATAGTAATGCGCTTAGTCATAAGTAATAGTAGTGCTGTTACACAGAAATAACAATGCCCAGTCATAAGTAATGGTACTGTTATACAGAAGTAGTAATGTACTTAGTCATAAGTAGTAGTACTGTTATGTAAAAGTAGTAATGTATTAGTCATAATTAGTAGTACTGAAGTACTGTTATGTAGAAGTACTAATGTACTTGGTCATAAGTAGTAGTACTGTAGTATTGTTATGTAGAAGTAATAATGTACTTAGTCATAAGTAATAGTAGCAATGTACTTGGTTAAAATGAGTGGTACTGTTATCATACCTCTCAACTGTCCCTGATTTTCAGGGACGTTCCTGATTTTGACAAAAATTTTAACTCCATCCCTCTTAATCCCTCCTAAAACTAGTGACTTTTGGAAGAAAGGTGGTGAATTACACTTAATAAATAATAACAATAATTAAGAGTTATAAACTTCTTTTACTTCAGAAAATGTGTATTAATTCATATGCTTTGATTCTGTCAATGTTTCAAGTTAATAGCACTAATATTTTAAAATTAATATTTTAAAAGTGTCCCTGATTTTTTCTTGACTTGTCCCTGATTCTGTTGAAATTTGTCCCCAATTGTTTAAGAGGTCTGATTGTTATGTAGAAGTACTAATGTACTTTCAAGTAATAGTAGTACTGTTATGTTGAAGCAGTAATGTACTTAGTTGTAAGTACTGGTAGCATTGTTATGTAGAAGTAGTAATGTATGTAGTCATTAATAATATTAATAGTACTGTTATACAAAACTAGTAGTGTCCTTCATCATCAGTAATAGTAATAATTTTATGCAGCTCTTTACTTTGCCATTAGAAATATGTAGCTGTGTTTTCTACAGTTGGATATCATATTGATGCATATTTTAATTGTGTGTGTTTTAGTGTGTGAAACTTTTAATTGTGTATGCATGCTATGTAAATCATGGATCTGCAATATTGTCATTGTTAGTAATAACATCATCATCTTCCCTACTACCTTTTTAGGCCCCCGGGGGGAAGGAGGGGTGAGACAGAAGTACAGGAATTCCCCTTACAGGAGGAAGAACAGTTACGAGTAGGTCAGGTTGAGAGGAGTAGTAAGGAAGACGATGATGTTATTACCAACAATGACAATATTGTTTATTTATATAAGGGTTTTAAGATTTATAATTATGCAGATTTTCCAGTTTGTAAAAATCTTTTTCATCTTTTAATGAAGGGAATGAAATTTGTACCCTCCACTGGGGATGAAAGTAGTAAAATTTTAACTGATTTCAAGATTTTTGTTAGAAAATTACACCTAAAACTTTTGAATAGAGGAAAAAACAAGTTTAGATGTCATAAGAAATTCTGTAACATATAAGAGAAGTTGTTATAATCCCCCCTTGTGCCCATTTTGCATTCCTTTGAAAATGTCAGTTGTCAGGAGATTTTTAAGGCCTTATGGACACATTGTTATAGGAGACACAACCTCCCTTTGGTTGAGAAAAAGTTGCTTTCAGAGTTAAGGGATAACCAGAATGTCAGGTTTATGAAACCTGACAAGGATGGGGGATATGGTCATTACGAATGTGGAAAATTACAATAACAAAATTACCAGTATGTTGAATGACAACACTAAATACGAGGTAGCCTCTAGGAATGAAATTCATTTGAGTTATAGAAAGATAAAATTTCTTTTGGAAGATTCCTTATATCAAGGAGTCATTAATGAAGAGGCATACAACTTCCTTCATGTGGAACATCCAGTCATACCCATTGCTTTTGGAATCCCTAAAACCCATAAGAACTTGGAAGACCCCCCCCCATAGGCTCATAATCTCTGGACATAATAGTATAACTTACCCATTGGGGTTTTTTATTGATCGGATGGTTAAACAGGCCTTGGCACCTATAGACCATGTACTTATAGATTCATGGGATTTCCTGAGGAAAGTGAAGAAAGAATTTTTTAGTAACGATATTTATTTTTCAACCATAGACGTAGTTGATCTTTTTACTTCCATTCCTCACAATGTAGGACTGGAATTTTTTAATGAAGTATTAGTGAAAAAAACTAACCTAAGTGGTAATTTGATCAACTTCATCATAGAATTAATGGAGATTGTGTTGAAAAATATTTTTTTCACTTTTGAGGGGGAATTCTACAGACAAGTAAAAGGGGTGGCTATGGGTAACAGCTGTGCCCCCCATTTTTGCAAATTTAGTTATGTATTTTTGGGAAAATCAGTTTGTGTTTAATTCCTGTTATAAAAATGAATGATGTTTGTATCTAAGGTTTTTAGATGATTTATTCATTTTGTGGAAAAATGGAACATTGTTTGAACCCTTTCTCGAGTATATTAATAACATCTGTGATTATTTTAAATTCACAGGTAACGGTAATTCGAGGGAGATAACTTCCTTGATGTAAAATTATTTAAAGATGTTTATAACAATTCTTTTCAATCTGAGGTTTATAGAAAACCCACTTTTTCTAATGATTATCTTGAATATTCGAACAACCATCCACCTTATACCAAGAGGAACATAGTTAAGGGACAGTTGGTTAGGATAGTAAGGATGTGTTCCAGCATAACCCTTGTGGAAGATGAAACTAGGTTAGTTATGGACCTGTTCCTCCACAGGGGCTACCCATTTGAATTGTTAAAGAAAATCAGAGATCAAGTGATGAGTGAATGCAACATTAGATACAAACCATTATTGGGGGCTAGTGAAAAGGCAGTAATTGTGACTCCTAGTGAACCAAAGGATTTTTTTCAAGCTATGGTTTTAACTTATGGTGAAACCTCTAATGAGGTGAAAAAGATCATTAGGAACAACTGGGCTATGTTCAAGGGAAATAGGGATGTTTTAAATGTTATGGGTCCAGAACCCCTTTTTACTTTTAGAGTTAGTAACAACCTGAAAAATATTTTGGAGAACAAACCTATAATGAAAAATAGAAGGAAAGGTACCCATAAATGTGGAACATGTGACTATTGTAGTTACATTTTTGAGGGCCCTAAGGTAAAATTGGGTTTTTTTGATACTGAAGTAGTTTTTGCAACAGGTTCATGTACCACCACTGGTGTTGTTTATCTAGCCCTATGTACGTCTTGTCAATATTATTATATTGGCAAGATGGAAAGGAAATTAAATTGTAGAATCTACGAGCACTGTTATAGTATTGGGAAAAAGGATGAAAGGAATGCTCTATTTAAGCACATTAAATCTAATCCCTCCCATAGTTTTAAATTTGGTATTCTGGAAGTGATTTATGTGGAATTTAGAGGGGGGATTAGACTAACAAGTTATTAAGGGCTGAAACCAAATGGCAACTTAGGTTAAATGGTGCTGAGTTTCCTGGTATAATGAAATGAAATTCGAACCACAGTGTGCACTGAATGAATACTCAAGATCTGAAACACGAAGATTTATTCAACCAACAGACTAAGCATATGCTTTCACCAGCAACCTGGCTTCTTCAGAAACTGACAGTTTCCTGGTATAAATGATGCCATCAGCATCAAACCTGAATTAAAGTTTAGTGCTAGTAGATTATAATTTAAATATTATTTTTAAACCACTTTTAATTAAGTTTTAAACTAGTTCCAACATATTGTTTTACTGTTCTGATGAAGTCATTTTTGATGAAAGCGCTTGACCCTTTTTGTTTTTTCAAGAAGTTTTAAAATTAAAGTGTTGTTCTACACAATTGTGGAGTCGGGGACTAGTTATTGGCACTGGAAGCAGTTTTCTCCTTGTTGGATATATATATATATATATATATATATATATATATATATATATATATATATATATATATATGTCACTTCTCAACCCCATGACCCAAGACTCCTCTCCACCGAGCTACTTCAGTCTACAGTAAGTGTACTGAGCACATAGTATGTCTGACAATTACTACTGAAAAGTTAACATAATCACACTACCAAAGGAACTTGTATAGCTGGATTTCACCTCCATTTGCAAAAGTTCAAAAGAAATAATAGCTTCAGTTAAAATCTATGTAAGACAATTTCCAAGAATCAAACAAAACATAATTGTTTTCTTTCACTTTTGCACTAGTGTGTTATTCACTGTAGTGCTGGATCTGCTGGAGGGACACACCCTCCTACACCCACAGGCCTTTTACTGCTGAAGGTGAAGTTAAAGTAACACTACAGCATATTTTACACTAACAGTGGAAAAAATCCCTGGAAAGGCAATAACAGCCCAGAACCATAAGATGAAATGCTGTGACTGATATCAAATATTTAGAGTTCAAAGACCTTGCCTTTGTATCCATAAACATTCTACCTCACTGATTGCTTATTTTAGGTGGTAAACCATCTGTGGGGAGGGGGGGGGTTAACTGCACTCCACTGAAGTACACGGTTGGCCCACCCCTCATCTCAGTTGTTTCTCCAGCTAGTGTAGCATCATCTCAAGCCAAAGTCTTTGCAATACTGCTTGTTGTAGTTAACGTATGTGTATGTTAACAACAATCTACCAGCTTGTGTTACTGTCTTTAAAATTATTAGGATTTGTCTTACCTCTTGTTTTTCTGCAGATTTACTGATAGCTTTCTTAGTACTTACTCTATCATGGGCCAACCTGCTTCATTCAGCCCTCGCTACTCTCGAGCTTCAGTCTGCTCCCTTGCCATAACCCCATTTCCCATCCACCCTGACTACATCTACACTTATACCTCACTTACTCCACCTCCCCTACTCATTCTCCTATCCTGTACCTAACTTTCTATCCAATCACAAACTGTTCTCTTTATACCATTCCTACCCACTTCTGCTCTAAATTTCTACTCAAATCTCACTCTGCTCCCTCCCCATCAAAACCTACCTATTTCTCCACACTACTATTATGGCTCATTACCCCACCTCACCATACTATAATATTTTACGACATTAACCGTGCTGTTTCCCACCTTTATCACCTTATTCATCCTCCTCCTCATTCCTAACATCCCCACCAATAGTAATAATAAATAAGCACACCTCAACCATTACTGCATTGTCAGCTATCAACCATCTTCCCATTAACTACTCAAAAAATCTCTATAGGCTTATTTCCCATAACTTCATTCTGCTGTTGTAACCCTAAAATATTAAAAACTGTCAGTCCCAATGTTAAGGTAATGCTCTTACCCATCTCTGCTAAAAATGCCATAATAATCAAACCATCTTTCTCCACTATACATCAGTATTGTGACATCCACCCCAACCCAGGTCCCAATCAAACCCAAACCATAAAATGCACCCTAAAGGTTTAAAAATAGTCACTGTAAACATTAGAAGCATATGCAACAAAATCACAGATTGTCATGCCTGGATGACTCAATGCAACTCAGGCATCTTAGCCACAACAGAGACATGGTTAAAGCCTGAAATAAAAGATGCTGAAATACTACCCCCTGGTTATAATATTATTAGGCTCAATAAAAAAGCAGGTGGAATAGCTATAATCTTCCCAAATATGTTCATAGTAACTCCCTATACAAGCACAATCCCACATTTTGGAAAAGCAGAAATCCTAATCTCATTCCTAAAACTTAATATAGCCAACAGCATATGGATTGCTTTGCTATATACCCCAGGACAAAACATAACAATACATGAAAACATATTATCCCAGATAGCAGATACAATCACAAATGAAAATATCCTCCTCTTAATCTGCAAATTCAGTGATCAACAGCATGAACCTCTTTGGATTCATTCAATTTATTAATACACCAACAAAATATGACAAAAATAACTCCCAACTGTCTATCCTGGTTTGGATTCTGGTTATCAACCCATCCAATTTTACCCTCCCCAATACACTAAGTGATCACCTGCCAGCTTATCCCCACAGCAGTAGTAGACAACTAACAAAGGAACATAAGCTCAAAACTATGCTTAATCACTCTAAATTCTCCCAGGAGTCCTTCATAGAATTTCTGAAAGCAGTTAACTGTCCATCCTAAAAATACTCCCCTTAAATGATGCAGTTGAATACTTCAGTGCAGCATTTCTAAATATTCTTAACACCTTAACTTCATAGTATACAAAAAGGATTAAAAACAGCCATACCCAATGGCTCATTGTCCATTGCAAACTGCTTATGAAAGACAGAGATGAGGCATGGATTAAATGGCAAAAGAATAAAAATGGAAAAAATTGGCAACTATTCAGACAGCTACAAAATCAAGTTAAGAAACGGGTTAATAGATTGCAATAATTCCTCATGTGCAATATTAACGAAACTGCCTTTTCTTCTCTTTTTCTGTGTATTATTTGTTCACATGTTTAGATTTGTATGTATGGGCAGTTTTACCTGACCAGAAATCGGTTATAAGGAGTAGTTTTACATGTATTAGTCATTAGAATAGTTGTGTATATGTCATGTCTTATTCTTTTTTATATTTCAATTGCCTCTGTACTCTGATGATGAGCTGATGCACAAAATTCCATTTAGGTTGCACTTGTGTTTCTTAAATGACAATAAAGTTTATTTTGAATCTTTAGAGATAAGTCTTATTATACTCAGCTACAAGATCACCATAAAAACAACCTTAAAAAATCTGGTCTCCCATATCCTTTATCATCAGCCCAGGTATAAAAAAGAATCCCAGCCCATACCCAGACATTGCCCCTCTTCAAACAGCTACCGATTTCTATACATACTTCATAGAATGCATAACCAACCTAACCTCATACTCACCTGACACACCCCCTTCCATACAGCCAACTTCCCCTACCTTAGACCCTACCATATTTCCTTCACAAAACTCACCTATCTGTAACCTCTCCAATACACCTGCAGACAACTCCACCCACTTTACCTTTCAACAAGTTTCTATAACTCTCATAAAAACAACTTTTACATAAACTAAAACCTTGTTCCTCATCAGCTGTCAACCTTCTCTTGGATTACCTAAATCTTGCTGCAGATGCAATAACATGTCCAATCAACATTCTTATTAATAGATCGATAACATAATCCTGTGTCCCTAACTTGTGGAAAATGGACCACATTGCCCCCTTACAGCATCTCTACTGCATTACTATCATTTACAGACGCTGTCAATAAAGCTCACAACTCTAATAAACTTGTATCTGCAGTGTTTTTAGATCTGTCAGAAGCCTTTGACATGGTCTCTCACAGTAAACTCCTCAATCAACTTTCCACCCTGGGTCTAGTATCTCCATGTTTAATGGTTCTTTAACTACCTTAAAAACTCCAAACTTCAAACAAACTAAGAAAATAACAAGAAAGGCAAACTGGCTGTTAATATTCTACACTATACAATAAAATGGTGTGGAGTATTAACAGCCAGTTTGCCTTTCTTGTTATTTTCTTTAACTACCTTGCCAACAGGCAACAAGCTGTAAAATGGCAAGGAACCATCTCTGCATACCTTCCCACTTCCACAGGAGTCTCACAAGGATCCATCCTTGGCCCTCTAATGTCCGATATTTTTATCAATAAGCTACATTCATCTTCTTGTGAAGGCACCTTGATTCAATATGGAGATGACACTACAATTGTTTTCTTTTCAAACACCTTAACTCACCGCCAAGAAATCAGTCAACAACCTGTCATCTCCATTGAAACCTGGCTTAAGATGGCACAAATCCTGTTCAACCCCCCAAACAACAAATTCCTACTCTTTACCCAAAAAACTCATACGCCTAACAAAGCATCTTTGAAAATCTTTTTAGCAAATTGCACTGAAATTGAATTAGTCCACCATATCAAACTATTAGGAGTCATAATAGATGATGATCTTAAATTTGAGCTACACATCTAAAGCAATATCACGAAAACCCATCAAAAGCTAGACATGCTATACATAAACAAACATTTTCTGACACAAAAATTACTCTAGCCAAAACCTACCTTCTGCCCTACCTACTCTATAGGGTACCAATTCTAACTAATTTACAATCCTCCATTAAAAAAACAAACTTAAAAGCTGCTACAACAAAATTGCCAAGTTTGCTACTAATTCATCTTTGTTTACCCATCACTGTAAAGGTCTGCATGCCCTTAGCTGGTTGGAACTCACCCTCCACCTCTCCTACATTCAACTTAAAAGAACCTTAGATCAGAAAACAAACAATTTCTCACCATAAATAAACCAAATAAATGCCCTGGAACAAAGCCTATACTCGTATTCAGTAGCAAAAAAAAATGGAACTCCTTACCTCTAACCACCAGAGCTATTTCTAACCTACCCACCTTTAAATGCTCCCTAAAAGAGTACTTTACAAAATCTTGGACCTGTTCCTATGCCAGTCCAGGCTGAACTTACTCACTGTTCTTCACTCGCCTCCCTTCAAACTAGATGACATTTACAACCCTCTCCAGCCTCCTACTTCACTCCTTTTTGTTTCCCACTACCTTACCTTATTTACTTCATCTCTGCAGACCTTTCTTCTACCTCTTTCTCTTTCCTCTCTACTCACCTAAGCTACCTGAAGCTACCTTGCCCTGCCTTGCACTTCACATATAATTTCCTTCTTTCCATTGTTTTTCCTTCTATAACCGTAATATGAACATATCTCTCATACTAAGACATGACTCAGTTTCATCTCACTATCTGTAATCATGTAATCTCTGATATCTCTTTAAATATCTTATTAGAATTGTCTCAGGTCTCATTTATTACATACTAATCTAAGTAACAATTAATCAGTTTTCCTCACATGTTCTCTTCATCTCATGTTCATTGCACTCTACTCTGAAACATATGTTCTATGTTTTTCTCATTGCAACATTTTTTATATTCTTATGTTTTGTAGTGTAACATGATACTGTGTGATTTAAAATAATTGCACTTGATGTTTTTCAATGTAGCATACTTTGTGACTGAAAGTATCTGTTTTTGATTTTTGAAATATTGTGATGGTGGAGCATTTCTCCACAGGCCTCCACTGTAAATGGACATTTTCTGGCCTAGTTGAACATTCTCTGTAAACAAATGTCAAATATATTGTGATATGCAACAAATAAACAGTTACTCGTTCGCAGTCACACCTGGCAGTCAAAAAATTCTTCCCACGTCTCTTCAGACCTCAATTCTTGGAAAAATATAATCCAAAGGGACAAAACAGATCCAAATGAATTTATAAATCCACTCTCACTTCTGAGCACGATAAAATATGTTTATTGTAGTACACAGTTGGCAAGCGCTTTCGCTAAATAGCTTTCTCAAACCAATAACAACTGATTCTAAAAAAGATGCTTATATACTACAAAATAAAACAATTATTCAATTAACAGCAATCCTTAAAGGTAAATGCTTAAAAAATGATGAAATAAATAAAGTACAAAGAATATATATATATTTAAAAACATACATATGTTACTCCATGTAGTGTATACTAAAAAAAATAAAATAAATAAATAAATAAATAAATAAATAAAATAAATAATAATAAAATAAATAAACATACCATTTAAATCTTTATTTATTAAAATACTATATAAATCCTTATTGATTAAAAAAAAGATTATTACAACTAACTTCATTTCATTTTGAACCTCCTATTTTTTAGAATGGGTTTATTATTTTATTATTATTGCTGTTTATTTAGCGAAAGCGCTTGCCAACTGTGTACTACAATAAACATATTTTATCGTGCTCAGAAGTGAGAGTGGATTTATAAATTCATTTGGATCTGTTTTGTCCCTTTGGATTATATTTTTCCAAGAATTGAGGTCTGAAGAGACGTGGAAAGAATTTTTTGACTGCCAGGTGTGACTGCAAACGAGTAACTGTTTATTTGTTGCATATATTTCTTACATTGTGATTCTTTACTGTTCGCTACACCACATCACACCAATCAGTGGTATTATTTCTTTTATTACTATTTACTTTTGAAATATATTGTGATGCCCCACTACTGGACCAGTAATCAGGGAGCCTCAATCCTCACCACTAGCACCAGTGGGGGATGTGCACTGAGAGGATGACAAGGTAGACACACAGTAGCAACAGATGCAGTTCTCTGCATCAAGTGCAATTTCCCTTAAGAGCACACAGAGACCACAGTCAGTCTGTTGCTGGTTTCTCCCTCTTTCTCCAGATCCCCAATAAGACTCCCCACTGGCACAGCTATCGAGTTGAGATCTCAGCTGAGTGGCCAAGCCAAGACCTCCAGTGCCCTCACTGTCTAACCAGTACTTCATGTCCCTGCCCAAGTAGCTGACATACACACTCTTTGAGGTTTGACTAAATATATATTTACAGTGACATCAGAGTTCAAAGTCACAGAAAATATTTAAAACAACATTGCAGAACAGTCTCAAATAAATAAAGAAAAATATCTAAATTAAGCTTTGCTATATTCCTGACTATGTCTAAGAGAGTTACTATTCCCTAGAAACTTACTTACAGAGCAAGACAGATGTGGTGAATGGATCTTGTAGTTGTCAGGTCCAAATCAGAATACAGAATGATGTGTCTCTCTCAGAGAGTTCTCAAATTAATATCTCAGATATTACTGCTTGTCATCTGACTTCTAGTCCCCAGGTCCAAAACAACCATTGATGGCAGCTGGTAGCACTTAGCATCTACCTGTAAAAATACATAGACAAGGGCTTTTCCTCAGATCTTTGGCAAATTGCTGGAAGTCATAAAACAATAAAACACTTCCAAGACAATACAAAAAGCCTCTCAGCACAGAGATTGTGTGTCCTTGCTGCATTGAAACTGAAAGATATCATCTTTTATTGCATAGCCATAAAGTAATTAAATTGTAGCTATTTTTCTGAAGTTGTGTTGGACTGTAGTTAATTTCCTGTGTTCCATTTTCCACTGTTAAAATATATACATTTAAACAGTTACAATAGTGCATGTACATTTCTGTTCTGTTCTAGTAGGGCACATTCTGGATACATTTCAAGTACTTTGCAAAAACCTTTTCAACATATGTTTATTCAAGCAAGTTTGATATACACATGATATACAGTTCTAATACAGTTGTAACACAAGCAACCCATATAGATCATGTTGATATTCACAAATGACATATAACTATTTACAAAATTCCAGATAGCTGGGCTGGCAGTATCACCCTTTGTCACACACACACACACACACACACACACATATATATATATATATATATATATATATATATATATATATATATATATACACATATACACTGTATGTATACATATAAGACTCACATGCATGCATACACAGACCTGAAACACATGCAAGAGCTAGTTAAGCATTTACAAATGATATTTGCTATGTGCAGTAAATTTTGTACACATTGTGTGGTTCTGGGTTATGATACCAGATATGGACTTGGAGCACAGTTCCTGACTCTGTAAAGTGAGTCACAGTCCTTCATATCCATCTGATTGAAGTGAACCAAATTATTGCATCCCCCATGCAGGGCCTTTGCCACTTGAACTACCTTAACTAATAGTATCATTCCTAGAACAGAAGGTTAAAGTATTTGTTATACTGAGTTTGTTCTGTCAAGTCGACTCAAAGGACTATGCCTCAGTAAATGAATCCACCCTATTTGTCAGTGCAGTTCCTATTTTGTTTGACTAATTGCTAATGTTTTGAAGTATGCTCATCAAGTAGACTGATATGACCCATCTCTGTGTTAATTCAGAATATAAATATTTTACCTCTTCATACACTTCTGAAAGTGCTTGGCTAAGTAGGATTTATCTGTATATTAAAATACAGAAAGAAAATTTAAGAAATGGATTTACTGTGAGAGTCACATCTCACTTACTCAAGTCAAAAATAATCATAACCAAAACAGTTAATATTCACATTTACACACGCAAATCATAGCAAGGAAAAAAAATCTCCACATACTACTTAAGAACTTTTTTTTTTTTTTTTTGCAGGAGCTTACCCCTCAATCTGTCTTTACACTCCAGATATAAGGGCTCTACCCCCACATCCCCTGATCTCTATGCATACTGTCATGCAAACTGAAAAAAGGGAAAGAGTGTAAGACAAAGCTAAAACTCATTTTCCATGTTGTATGACTTCTGTGATTAAAATACAAAGCACGCTATTTGCACAATACCTAGTTTCAACATAGGCAAAGCATAAACATCATAAATATCCAGTGTTCTAGCTGTGATATTTTGTGCCACAATAATGTGTAAACAGCAGTAGTTCTTATGTAATTAATAAATCATCAGTAGAAAAAAAACGAGAAAAATATTTTAGAGTAGTCAGTTCTGGATGTTTTAGTTTACAAGGAAAATAATTCAGCTGGACTGAGGCAACCATATTGATAATCAGAGTGATAAATCTTAAAACAAAACAGGTGATAGAATTATTAAGTGAAAGGATACTTGTTAATGATGTAACAGTCCTGTAAATGATTAAGCAGTGAAGAAAGCACAAGCAACTGATGGAAATGTATAATTAAGGCAGTGCACAGGTATCCTTAAAGTTCATACAAGAAAACACCTAGCATGTATATGACTATTAAGCTCATTGTTGTTATGACTGAAAAATTATACATTCCTGTCTTCCAGATGAATACCAGCATCTTTGCCCTGGAGGAACAGGATCTATCTTAACCGGAAGAGGAGCTTTTGCAACATACACAGGTGAGTAGGATTTCTGCATGTCTTGAATTTATTAAAGACGTTTACTGAACAGCTTAATGTGGTCTTTTGGAGTGATGGGGGGCATCATTACATTGCAGCTTGCTGTTCAGTTATACTTAGTAGTGGCCATGACCTTTTCCGCAACAGAGTAGGGACACCTGGCTAGCATGGTTTTACTACTGAAACACACAGTTAGCACATCCAGCTTCAGTGTGGCCAAAGTCCAGGAAGAATATTTCATTTTTCTGATGAGCTTCATTCTTGAGAACTTTCTATGGACAGTTAGGAGTGGTAAAATCCATGTACTTAAATATTTTACCCAGTCTTAGTAGCAAAACATCACAATGGACCCGAATAATAATGCCTTTAGAATATTTACATTAAGCTGTTACGAATATTGATATTTCTTTTTTGGCAGTAACCCCTGCAATCTGTGGTTGGAAAAAAATGTCTTAGTAGCTGAAACAGAATGACGTTTGTCTCTACAGTGATTACATTCCCTTAGAAACTTCTTCGATATTTATGAGAGAGAGTAATTTGACTTTGAACCATATATGTACATTCCACTTTTACCTATTTGTACTATGTTGTCACATAAGACACATGACATTACTTCTACACAGCATTTTCATGTAGTATGTGTACAGCAGCACTATATTCTCATATGTTGCTCATTTTGCAGCAAACTATAGTCATTCTAAATACCGTCTAGGAACTATTTACCCAAAAAGTGTAGTTAAAAATCCTTGGAAACTAACAAAACAAATAAATTGTCCAAAATTATGCTGTGTACAATTTTCAAATAGTCTATTCCCTTGAAAAATCCCTCACCACTGAACCAGCTGTAGCTCAGAAAATGGGATTCACAGATCACATCAAATTGCCATTTTACTGTCATTTGATTTCACCTTCTTAATGAACTGATAAGACACTTGATGTTGGAAAGCTAAGTACACAATGCCAGACTAGAGTCAAGCTCAACAGGGTCTTCTTTCCTCGCTGATTCTACCAAACCCTTTTTCTAGGCTGTGATATCACTAGATAATAGCACCCAACATGATATATGTATACCAGTTTACTTCAGGAATCAGTAAAAACTAACTGTATTCAGAACTACTCTTACAGGATATTTAAAGGTAAACTCAACATTTAAATACGCAGTGATAAGTTAAATATTTGTAACATTTCTGTTAACATGACTAAAAAGAATAAAGTGTGACTTAAATCTCCATATCTTGGTGTGTGTGTGTGTGTGTGTGTGTGTGTATGTGTGTGTGTGTGTGTGTGTGTGTGTGTGTGTGTGTGTGTGTGTGTGTGTGTGTGTGTGTGTGTGTGTGTGAATCCCTCCCCACTGCACTGAAGGCACTTGATAAGACACTTAATGTTGGAATGTTAGAGTCACTCCAGTCCAGGGAGAGGGAGGGGGGTTCCAGTTGCTTGAGGGAGGGGGAGGTTCCAGTTGGTTCAGTGAGATGGAGGAGCAAGTTTCAGTTGGTTCAGTGGTGAGAGATTTTTCTCTTCCAGCCAATTTTTAATTGCTTTTATACTTCATTCATGAAATGCTTTGATATTTGTTATGTATATGTCAAGTGTGAAAACATACCAATTGCAGTTTATTTCTATATCTGATATTAGTAGGATAAATTGAAGAGTGTCCTGGATATGGGATCTGATCATAGGTAATAATGGGCAGAATATGATGTCGGGATATTCTGATGTTAGGCTCTTGTAACAATCACTAGTACAAGCAATCAATACTAAACTATATTTAGTAGAGTACATCATTTTAAACAATATAAAATGAGGATATGTTCATTGTACCGATATTATAATACTCCAAACAGCATTGTAAGATATGACATACAAAGGAAAGCACTTTACAGCTGTTTTTCTTCAACTCATACTTTAATGTTTTCCAAAATATATCTATGTATTTTATTTACCTAAGGACTTAAATAAAATAGACCAGTATAGAAAAACATATGTTGTGTCCTTTGTTTTGATATACATATATATATATATATATATATATATATATATATATATATATATATATATATATATATATATAAAATAGTTCTACTGCCAGTTGCCATATGTGATGTATACTTCTGAATACTAAATTTCTGCCTAGAGTCTCCCTTTATGCTATTTCTTTCTTCAGTCATATTATCTTGCCTAACTGGATGTTGTTCAGTTTGCTTTCAGTGTCAACCAAAAACACTTATGACTGCTGCTGCTCTTGTGAAATTAACCAGATAACTTATTATTTTATATGTTTTGTGCCAAAATACTGGAGATTTTGAAATTATAAACACATTTAACAAATTAACCATATATTTTAGCATGCATAAGTCATAATGAGTAGGCAAATAAATAAGTAAGCTTTATGGCTCAAGCGGTACTTAAATGGTGTAAAGTCTGTGTTTCCATGTAGGCATGAGTTTTCAGTATTATGTGCAGTTGTTTTTAGCCATTAACCTTTTTTTCATTTTGTATGGACTATAACTATCAGAGTTAGTAAGAAATAGTCATATTGCTATGTGTGTAAGTTATATCATGGTTTGCTCCTGTTCTTCAGTTTAAACACTATATCTTGGCCATATGGCATTTTTGTTAATCAGCAGGTGTTGCTTTCGCAAGGCTTAGGATTCTACTTAGCTCCACATTAAACCTGAAACTCTCCAATAACTGATTTGATCCACAGCCTAACTCTGCTAACTGGTGTGCTGCAGTTCCACTATCAGCTTACTAAGTGTCAGCAGGGTGAAATTTTTGGTTTACCTAAGTAAAGATGAATTACTCTGTATTGGCTTTGTGTTCATTTCAAATTATATACCAAAAAGCAGTGAGTTGAAACAACATAAAAAAATACCATTTTGGGAGGGGCAAGCCCCCCTGCATTCCCAATGGGGGACAAGCCCCCAACATCACCCAAAATTATAAACATCAACTCCATGGTTGCCGGTTGCACAACCATGAAAAAAAGGGATGGAAAAATAAAAAAACATACTGCCTGCTTGCACAATACATTACACATCAATGAAACTTGCCAAGATGAAACACCATTGCACTGAAGACACACAATGGGAGAGTCAGGAATGACTCATAGGCATGCCAATATTTTCAATATTTAATTGGCCAAAGTTTTTAAAACTAATTGAAACAAAGCAGTCAGCCTGACAGTTTTAATGTTAACCAGCTATAAAACTGGTCTGTAGAGTGGGTCATTGATGTAGAACAAAGTAGTAAAGAAAGTCAAAGAGTACATGCATGTACATGGAAAACATGCTTCCTTAATTATCTATAGATGGAATACATGCTTCTTAATTATCTCTCCATAGTACATGCTTCCTTAATTATCTCTGCACGGAGTGCATGCTTCCTTAAGTATCTCTACATGGAGTACATCCTTCCTTACTTATATCTGCATGGAGTACATGCTTCCTTAAGTATCTCTACATGGAGTACACAATGCCAGACTAGAGTCAAGCTCAACAGGGTCTTCTTTCCTCGCTGATTTTACCAAACCCTTTTTCTAGGCTGTGATATCACTAGATAATAGGTAGGGACATTTCTCTCATTAAATGAAGAGGCATTTGGTTACCTTAAGAGATTCATAGTTACTCCAGTGGTTTATCACTTTGACATTGAGAGCACTGGGCTATACATCACTGCAAGATGAAATGGATACTGAAGGTGTCTAGTTTTTCATCATACATACACACACACACACACACACACACACACACACACACACACACACACACACACACACACACACACATATATATAAAGATGAATATGATCATAGGTAAGTACTAGGCTACCTGCCCTTGTGGGCCATTTTAAGCCTAGCCACTTTCCCTTTTTGTGCTTGAAATAACTTATCCTATTTGGTTATAGATTGGCCTTATCCATCCCATAGTTGCTAATTATATATTACCCCAATGATAATAACTGGGGTCATTCTGTAGATCATTTTAGAGGACCCATGCATGAAATAAAGCTTTTAGGAGCTGCAACTTTTCATTAGTAGTACAGGGGGCAGTCCTGGGGTACATTTTCTGTTTCCCACCCATAGATCTAAGCTTAACTTGAAAATGGACAGGGATGAACTATGTTTTATGTGGATGGAGAATCTGTTCCACAGCAGCAGTGTCCTCTGAAAAATATACCTGCCCCTCCAAAACATTCTGTTAATATTGTGGAAGAAGGTTACATCCCTAGACCAAGTATTACTGGTACCATTTGACTTGCTGATGTGCAGTAAATCTATCAGTATTGGGTTGGAGGATGCCATGTATGCCAGACCCAGATCACCTCTTAGCAGTCTGTAGGATACCAAGTATAGCAGCTTGGAGTTGTTTAGGCCTTGTATCCTTTTATTAAACAGTCCCTGTGGGCATTCCAGTTGTTGCATGTGTCTGGACAGATACATGCCAAAGGGGGCATTTTATTTGATGATTGCCCTAATGAGGGATGAGTTAAAGACAGACAATGACATCTCCAGTTCTAGACACAGTCCCATTGTTAATAAGCTGTGTAATGTAGAAGGACTTTCTTACAACGATAGACAAATGTTGGTCAAAGGTTAGGTCACTGTGCACGTAAGTTCCCAAATCCCAAACAACTGGATATGCTCTTAGGGGCATATTATTAGTGTAGTAAATGATTTTCCAAATGAAACAAATATGCATTTTTTGACATTTAGTTTCAGGCCATGAATTTCACACCAGTTATTTATTTGAGACAAACCATCTTGCAGGGTGGCTAAGTCATTTTGGGATTCATTGACTGCTCACAGCTTCCAGTCATCTACAGACTTAGTCAGCCTGAGCTTTTTGGGGTTGACTTTTACTTCAGAAAAGTAGATGCCAAACAAGAGAGATCCAGCACAAAACCCTGAGGAATTCTATTGATGCCTGGTCTCTTTGTGGAGGTAACTTCCCCTATTTTGCCTATCTGCATCCTATCTGTGAGCTATTTAACAGTCTGGCTAGTGACATAGGGGTTTATTCCCAGTTTATTTAGTTTTCATACTATGCCTGAGTGGGATATATATATATATATATATATATATATATATATATATATATATATATATATATATATATATATATATATATATATATATATATATATATATATATTGTATTGTTGTGCATAGAAGCAACATAAATTCACCAAGAAAAGACCCAGCACAATATAAATCCCTTGTATTTATTTCACACTGAATGGTAAAAGCTCCATCCCCTAACAGACCCATGACCAAAGAATTCAGTCAAAGCTTATTCAGTATTGTGAGTTCCATACTTATAAACATATATAAGGACTACATTTCAGCTGTTACCATCATCTTCTTTCGGCTGTTCCTGTTAGGGGTTGCCACAGCAGATTATCTGTTTCCATTTCTTCCTGTCCTCTGCATCTTGCTCTTTCACACCAACTGCCTGCATGTCCTCTCTCACCACATCCATAAACCTTATCTTAGGCCTTCCTCTCACCTGGCAGCTCCATCCTTAGCATCCTTTTCCCAATATAAGCAGCATCCCTCTTCGGCACATGTCCAAACCAATGTAATCTCGGCTCTCTTGCTTTGTCTCCAAACTGTCCAACCTGAGCTGACCCTCATATATACTGATTCCTAATCCTGTCCATCCTAGTCACACCCAGTGAAATCTTAACATCTTTAACTCTGCCACATCCAGCTCTGACTCCTGCCTTTTTGTCAGTGCCACCATCTCCAACCCATATAACATAGCTGGTCTCACTACCCTCTTGTAGACCTTCCCTTTCACTCTTACTGGTATCCGTCTGTCACAAATCACTCCTGACACTCTTCTCCACCCATTCCACCCTGCCTGTACTCTCTTCTTCATCTCTCTTCCGCACTCACCATTACTCTGAACTGTTGATCCCAAGGACTTAATCTCATCCACCTTTACCAGATCTACTCCCTGTATCCTCACCATTCCTCTACCCTCCCTCTCATTTACACACATATATTCTGTCTTAGCCCTGCTGACCTTCATTCCTCTGCTCTCTAGAGCATATCTCCACCTCTCCAGAGTCTCCTCAACCTGATTCCTACTCTCACTACAGATCACAATGTCATCTGCAAACATCATAGTCCATGGGGCCTCCTGTCTGATCTCATCTGTCAACCTGTCCATCACCACTGCAAATATGAAAGGACTCAGAGCTGATCCTTGATGTAATCCCACCTCCACCTTAAACAGATCTGTCACTCCCACTGCAGTCCTCACAACTGTCACACTACCCTCGTACATATCCTGTACCACTCTTACATACTTCTCTGCCACTCCCGACTTCCTCATACAATACCACAACTTCTCTCTAGGTACCCTGTCATATGCTTTCTCTAAGTCCACAAAGACACAATGCAACTCCTTCTGACCTTCTCTGTAGTGCTCCAACAACACTCTCAGAGCAAACATTGCATCTGTACTGCTCTTTCTTGGCATGAAACCATACTGCTGATCACTAATCATCACCTCCCTTCTTAACCTAGCTTCCACTACTCTTTCCCATAACTTCAAGCTGTGACTGATCAATTGTATCCCTCTGTAGTTACTACAGCTCTGCACATCACCCTTATTCTTAAAGATAGGTATCAAAACACTTTTCTCCACGCCTCAGGCATCCTCTGACTTAATAAAAATTTAATTAAACAATCTGGTTAAAAATTCCTCTGCCATTTCTCCTAAGCACCTCCATGCTTCCACTGGTATGTCATCTGGGCCAACAGCCTTTCCATTCTTCATCCTCTTCATAGCTGTCCTTACTTCCTCCTTGCTAATTTGTTTCACTTCGTGGTTCATTATCCCCACATCATCCAACCTTCTCTCTCTCTCTCTCTCATTCTCTTCATTCATCAGCCCTTCAAAGTACTCTTTCCATCTACTCAACACACTCTCCTTGCTTGTGAGTACGTTTCCCTCACTATCCTTTATTATCCTTACCTGCTGCACATCTTTCCCAGCTCTGTCCCTCTGTCTAGCCAATCGGTACAGGTCCTTTTCTTCTCTTTAGTGTCCAATCTGTCATACAACTCTCCATATGCCTTATCCTTAGCCTTCGCCACCTCTCTCTTTGTCATGCGCCTCATCTCCTTATACTCATGGCTACTTTCGTCATCTCTTTGACAATCCCACTTCTTCTTCACCAGCCTCTTCCTCTGTATACTCTCCTGTACTTCCTCGTTCCACCACCAGGTCTCCTTGTCCTCCTTCCTCTGTCCAGATGTCACACCAAGCACTTTTCTAGCAGTCTCCCTTACTAGCTCTGCTGTAGTTACCCAGTTATTCGGTAACTCTTCACTGCCTCCCAGTGCCTGTCTTAACTCTTCCTTAAACTCCACCTCACAATCACCCTTTTTTAACTTCCACCATTTAATCCTTGGCACTGCTTTCACACTCCTCCTCCTCTTCTTGATCACCAACGTCATCCTACAGACCACCATTCTATGCTGCTTAACTACACTTTCCCCTGTCAGCACTTTACAGTTTCCAATCTCCTTCAGACTGGCCCTCCTACATAGGATATAATCCACCTGTGTGCATCTTCCTCCACTCTTGTACGTCACCCTATGCTCCTCCCTCTTCTTAAAATATGTATTCACCACAGCCATGTCCATACTTTTTGCAAAATCCACAATCATCTGACCTTCTGCATTCCTCTCCTTAACACCATACCTACCCATCACTTCCTCATCCCCTCTGTTCACTTCACCAACATGCCCATTGAAGTCCGCTCCAATGAGTAGTCTCTCACCCTTGGGTACACTCACCACCTCTTCATCCAACTCACTCCAAAATTTTTCTTTGTCATCCATCATACACCCAACTTGTGGGGCATATGCACTAACAACATTCATCATTACACCATCAATTTCAAGCTTCATAAACATCACTCTATCAGACACTCTCTTCACCTCCAAAACACTCTTGGCATACTTATGTTCCTTTAGGATAACCCCTACCCCATTTCTCCTGCCATCCACACCATAATAGAACAATTTGAACCCGCCTCCTATACACCTGGCCTTACTTCCCTTCCATCTGGTCTCTTGCACGCACAATATATCAACCTTCCTTCTCTCCATCATATCAGCTAGCTCTCTCCCTATACCAGTCATACTGCCAACATTAAAAGTTCCTACCCTCACTACTACACTCCTAACCTTCCTCCTCTCTTCCTGCCTTCAGGCATGCCTTCCCCCTCCTCTTCTCCTTTGTCCAACATTAGCCCAATTTCTGACAGCACCCTGTTGGCTAACAGTACTGGTGGCAGTCATTGTTAACCTGGGCCTCGACCGATCTGGTATGGAAATATGAAATGTTATCCGCATAAGCCATTTGGCAGAGGTTTTATGCCAGATGCCCTTCCTGATGCAACCCTCCCCATTTATCAGGGCTTGGGGCTGGCACAAAGAAATGCACTGACTTGTGCATCCCCAGTGGCTGGGATACATTTCATCCGTTACCAATCACCACAAAATCAGTCTAAACATTCTGCCATTAACAACATCTTTTGCAGCAGAACTGCTATATGTTCATACACTTTAATCTGGTGGTTTTCTTAAATATTGTTAATACAAAATGTTTACTTTGTATCAATATTTACTTATCTTTTAGACAAAAACAACAGCTATATTAATTTAAATAGTATTAGAATTACTCAGTAAACCCAGGTTTCAGTAGTGCATCCAAAATTACCATCCATCTTTTTTCATTATGATTCGATATTTTGTTTCATATTCTTAGTAGCACTTTCAGAAACCCTGTCTCTACCAAGAGGAGTGAACCTGGCTGAGTTATGTTGAAGCATATGTTTATATAATGTGCATCTAATATCAATTAAATGAATAGCCATTCTAAAAGTCCAAGGAAGCAAATTTGTTCCACATAAAACCTTCCATAATAACATACTGCCAGCTATGCAATCCAAGGCATAAAACTTTATTAAATTTTGAATTATAAAAACCTTTGAAATAGTGAATGAAGTAAAATGCTTATTTTTTGTAACATAATCTCAATAAACACAGTTCCCACAAGGTGAACATCCTGTTGTGGCTCTATTTGTGTCCTCAGCTGCCCCCAAAAGCCTGTTTTATAGCTAGAAAATTAAATTTTACCAGTTTTATATCCAAATGTGCCTCTCTGTGTCACCCTATTCTCAAAATATCTATTGTTTCCTATAATATCCCAGTGCTTTTATATCACCTCTTTAATTTGAATGTGTTTGTTCAATAAGTTAATAAAAATCCACCTTTTTCAGACTGCTGGGTTACCTGCACTATAGACCCAAAAAAAAGAGAAAAGAGAAAATTCTTCAGCAGCAGACACAAAGATGGCCACCCGACTGGTAGATCTCCCAAACGCCAACAGCCAGCAAAAACGAGAAGGCAATGTATAAAAAGTGAGCTAGCAAGTTAGGCAGGTGCACGGCAAGTGTGCTTAGTAGACCCAAAAAAAGAGAATAGCCAGCACCAAGGAAGATCAATATAGTTTTATTAAACACAGTAACTAGACCGGTTTCAGCCGCAAGGCTTTCTTCAGTAGTGCAGTAGTCAAAAGCAATGAAGCATCATCTTATATAATGTTCATAATTAGATTAGAATGACATCACTTCCTGTTAATTCATTGCATAAAAGTTTCAGTACAAAAAAGAGAATACAAGTATATATATGTGTACTGAAAAATGACACATAATCCTCAAAATATACAATAGCTTAATAAAGCTGTATATGCCACATCACAAATATATGAAAGGTATGAGGAATGAAGTAGGCTATAATGCCCATAATTATAAATAATAAAATAAAATAAAATACAATTCAGTGTCAAGATATCCAAAACGAGTATGGAAATATATATGTACTGAAAAATATATAGGAACATAATGCTCAAAAAATAATATATAGCTAAATAGGGCTGTATACACCACATCACAAATGTATAAAAAATACATGAGGAATATATTTGGCTATTATGTCCATAATTGTAAATAAATGAAATGAAACACAATTCTATATCTAAGTATCAAAAGACGAAAAACACTGAGCTGGGATGCAAAATAGTTGGTTCCTAACATAATACCATGAAAAACCCACATAAACACAGTGAGCAAACAGAAGTTATAATTTGTCATTTAGTCCAGGCGGAAATAACCCACCAAGTTTGATTATCCACCTCTTTTCTTTGGCATTTAAAATGTCATGCCAGCCTGTTTTAAAACATCGGTTACCAATAATGTGATCAATAATGGTAAATGTATATTTGGCCGTGGGGTGTTTAATGGAGTGTCTGTATAGTGCATTAGTTAATTTTTGGTTTCTAATGTCTCCTAGATGTTCAGAAATTCTGATACGAAACTGTCTGGAAGTTTGGCCTATATAAAATGCTTGACATGTACAAGTGGCCAGATAGATGATCCAATCTGAACTGCAATTCCCAAAGAATTGTATATTATATACTTGTCCAGTATTCCTGCTCATAAAACTACTAGTTTTAAAGATGTATTTGCAAAAGCTGCAATGTCCACATGGGTAAATACCTATGAGTTTATCCCCAGTGAGTGTTCTCTGACTGAGATTGTCTTCAGTTACCCTTGTTTTCTTGTAGTGAGAAAAAAGTGACCCTAATGTTTTACCTTTCCTGTAAGAAAAATAACATCTATCACCTAGATAATCACCCAACAGGGGATGTGAATTAAGTATATTCCAATGTGTATTTATTATGTTGACTAAATTGGCACTATTCCTACCAAAAGTGGTAATAAATCTGCATACATCAGATTCCTGATTATTAATCCTAGTATTATATTGGAGAAGAGATTCCCTGGTTTTGTCATGACTTAGTTGGACTGCTGACTCAATTGTGCGTGCAGAATAACCTCTAGATAAGAATCTCCTTGTCAAATCAGTATGTTGGTTTCTTAAATCATCCACTGAAGAACAAATTCTTTTCATCCTCAAAAATTGAGATTTTGGTATATTTTTGATAATATGTTTTGGATGAAAGCTTTCTGCATGCAAAAGAGTGTTGTACTGTGGAAATTTTCTGTGGACAGATGTTTTGAGAGTGTTATCTCTCTGTCGTGTTAACTGTACATCCAAATAACTGATTTCATTTAGGCTGTATTCAACAGTGAATTCGATACCCCAGATGTTCCCATTCAAGTGTTGAATAAATTCCTTGAGGTATTCAACACCTCCTTTCCATATGAGCCAACAGTCGTCCAGGTATCTCCTCCATATATCTATTTCTGGTATGTAGATATTATGCATGGGATCATATATGATCATGTCCTCAATATAACCCATAAATAAATCAGCATATATGGGTGCAAAGGACGCACCCATAGCCGTGCCTTGTAATTGCCAATAGCAGTTTTGCTGAAAATAAAAGACATTCTTCGTAAGTACATGTTCGACCATACACAATATGTGTATTCATCCCAGGGGGGTATAAATTAGTTTTATTGAGCCAATAATCCAAGGCTTGAAGACCCGCCCAATGAGGGATGCTGGTGTAGAGTGAGGACACATCAAGAGTGCACATAAGCCAATCCGGGTCAAGTTGTGATTCGGAGACAATCTGCAGAAATTCTGTTGTATCCTTTATTCTTGCTCTTATACATGTCAATAATGGTTTAAGTTTTTCAGTTAAGAATACCGATAAGGGTTCTGTTAGTGATCCAATGCCGGATACAATTGGTCTACCTGGTGGCTGGTCTATGGATTTATGGATCTTAGGAAGTAAATACAGTTGTTGTTTAGCAGGATCTTTAACAGTTAAATGAATTCTGTTTTTTTCAGAAATTATTCCAGACTCCACCGCTTCCTCAAGAAATTCATTAATTTCAGAAGCAAAACCAGGTGTGGGATCGATCTCCATTTTCATATTGTGATGATGGTTTGATAATTGTCTAAGACCCTCATTCACATAGTACTCAGTATCCATAACCACCACCGCTCCCCCTTTATCAGCAGAAGTAATAACAATGTCTCTATTGTTTCTAAGTTGTGTAAGTGCAATTTGTTCCTTCCTAGACATATTGTGCCTCTTAGTTGCCTCAGACCCCAAATTGAAGTGTATATCCTTTATAACAGCCTGCTGGAAAACCACTACATGTTTATCCATGGGTGGGTTAAATGTAGATTTATGGAATCTGAAATCAGATGATCTTTGAGAATTATCAGTTTGATCCTGTTGTTTGAAAAAGAGTTTAAGGTTAATTTTCCTACAAAAGTCAATTGTATCAGAAACAAGGATACTTTCATCAATAAAGAAACCAGGTATAAAACCAAGGCCTTTATTCAATAGGGAATGTTGATCATCAGTCAAGACATGTTTGGATATGTTTAAAACATTATTACATAGGTTGTTTACTTTACTATTGACAAAAACAGCTCTTCTAAGTTTGTTACCCCTGTGCTTCCTACCGGCCCTGTGTTTTTCCCCCTAAAGGGGACTCAATCCTTCTGCCCCTTTTGGCATTTGGGGAATCACCAGTGTTAGCCATCTCTGTATCTGTTGCTGAAGATTCTTCACCAGAACTAATATAATTGGACCCTTTCTTTTTGAGAATGGATCTTGGTCTCTTTCTACGCGTAGAAGAACCATTTTTAGTACCATAAGCAAACCTCACACCTCTGTGTGATTCAAATTGTTTGCCCTTGTCATAGTCATCTTTATCCCGGCAAATTTGTGCAATTTTTATTCTTAAGACTATTCTCCAAAGTTGAAATTTCTTTAGATAATTTGCTTAGACTACCCTGAAAACTAGTATCTTGTTCAAATTGTTTAAGATTGTTACAAGTTTGTTCCACTTCCTTAATATTATTTTGTATTGTTCTCTCATAAAATGAGGATAGGATATTGACTCTAGTCATGGCAGCATCCTGTTGTGCTTCTTGCCAGTCTTTCAACAGGGTTTCATCAGGTGTACCCACTAGTGGTTGGATTTTACATCTCAATCCTCTAGGGGATATATTCTGTGCTTGGTATGCCTTAAACAATTTACTATGCCAGATGTTTGTTCTGAGGATCTTAATTTGTTTTCCCAATTTAAAAAATAGATCCTCGCAACCGTCAACTGGATCATTATTTTCCAAATTGTCCAATTCCGTATTGCCAATACCAATACCAAAAATTTTTAAATCATCCTTATCCGAACATAGACCAGTAAGGAGTTTGTTAAGATCCATGACAATAAGTTGCAACAACCAATATAAGCAAGGAAGAAGTGGATGCCTTAAACAAAAATACTAGGGGTTCGACTAAGCAAAAGATAAGTTTCAAAGTCAAATAGTTAATTTGAATCACACGAGGCTAAGGCTGCAAATAGACCCAACTCACTATAAGAGAAAGTGATCTCAATAAACTTGGACTAGAGATGTTCAGCCAGTCTAGTTGAAATGAATGCCCAATCTGGATAAATGTGGCCAAAAATATATATATGAGATGTATGTATAGAGATTATACTTGTATCGTGCACAACAAATGGCTGTCTGACCCTGTGAGATATGAATCCACAGCAATCAATGGTCAATGTCCTATACTAGGTACCATAGTCTTAGTCAAATAAAGAATGATCCCTATTATTAATACTTTAAATCAAAGACCAAAACTTATAAAGTTAAGCCATGTGAGATAATAAGTCTATCCTAGAATAGTTTGTGTAACTTCAGCAACTAAGAGCTTCTCATAAATATTGGAAAACCAAAAATAATGTTTCACATGCAACAATAGCAAATATAATACCCCTCGATAAAGTTATATTAAGCCTATAACAACTGTAATAAGCAAGGCCAATATAAAAGAATTGCTGTCCAAAATATGATTAACCTGAGAACAACTGGACTAGATCAATATCAACCTGGTTAAGTTCGGCTAATAATCATACAATATGTCAGGTCACACATAGAAATGTAGTACCATAGCTGTATGGCCCAACAAAAGCAAAAAGCCAAAAAGGCATAAGAGGCCAGTAGTCACAAGTATTAATAGTGACTGTGATAGTCCAATATGAGTATCCCAACAATTAGAGCAATGATACTGGCTATAATTGTGTTGGACCTTAAATCATGAGCACAATCAAACAATGCTAATATATAGATAACAATATGAACAACACTGTTGCTATAAAAGTCATGAAAGCTAAATATAGCTCAATATCTTGCTATTATAACTTATAGAAAATAATCAAATATAAGTGTATAGACAGAGGCATTATATAAAAAATGATTAAACATTCTTAAATCATTCATTATAATGTTAAGCTCTATGATATAATAAGTCTATCCTAGAATAGTTTGTATAACTTAGGCAACTAAGAACTTATCCTAAATATTGGAAAACCAAAATAATGTTCCACATGCATCAATAACAAATATAATACCCCACGATAAAGTTATATTAGGCATATAACAACTGTAATCAGCAAGGCAAATGTAAAAGAATTGCTGTTCAAAATACAGTTAACCTGAGAACAACTGGACTAAATCAATATCAACCTGGTTAAGTTCGGCTAATATTAATACAATAGGTCAGGTCACACATAGAAATATAGTACCATAGATGTATGGCCCAAATGCAAGCAAAAAACCAAGAGTGCATAAGGAACCAGTACTCACAAGTATTAATAATAACTGAGATAGTCCTATATGAGTATCCCAATAATTAGAACATTAATACTGGCTATAATAATGTAGGACCAAAAATCATGAGCATAATCAAGCAAAAATTGTTAACAACACAATTGCTGTAAAAATCCTGAAAGCTAAATGTAACTGAATACCCTGCTGTTATGACTTATAACAAATAATCCAATATAAGTGTATAGACAGAGGCTTTTTTATAGAAAATGGTTTTAAACATTCATAAATCCTATATAACTAGTAAATTGGCCCATAAGAAAATGTATATACACATACTGTTGTTATATATAAACAGTCTATTGATCTGGTTGTTATAACTAATAGACAGATTGATATGTAAAAATATGTCAGACAACTATATAAATCCACAATATGAACAAAAGTTGTAACCGCAAACTCAGTCACTGTTTGTACAGTGTTCAAACAATTCTTCTTGGTCGAATGTCCGTTACAGCGACTCGGCCGACATCATCCAAAAGGTTGCAAAGATAATAATGTCAATCCGACCAGGTACACAAATATATAAACAGTACATGGAAGAATATTGTAGATTAGGCCCTTCAGAAAGTTCTTCCAGAAGTAAAAATAATATCCAAACTGAATTACAGTCTTAGTAACCAAAAAATATACCTATAGACCCAATAAGGATTCACATAAGGCTTTATTCCAAGTAATCGCGATGTTAGAAAGCGCAGCGTACCCTCAATGCATCCAAAAATACTAAATGCAGAGCTCAAAACAATATACAAATGTAGAAATCAGGCCAATATAGCCAGATGTTAAAAAATACAGTCAACTGATGTGCACGATATTCCGGCGATTAACTCTAGGTATTGCATAAACCACACTGACACTTAGATATCCCAATCGGAATCCAAAAGATGAAAATGTACTCACTGCCACATATAAAGTCAAATGCGAATAACAATATGATGCCAATATAGCACCAAATTGACACACAGACTCCAAAAATGCTCCCAAAGTCTTGGCGACAAGCTGTAAATAGTAAAAAAATGATGCGTTCGCCTCTGCAACCTTATGCCAAATGAAAAAAGGTAGAAAGTTTGCTCACAGCCACGTGTATGTAGAAGCCAAAACACACGTAGCTCAACTGCATCCCAAAAATACTCACAAGCCAATCTTCACGAACATAATAATTCGAAAGATGACAGCCAAAAGCCAATGCTTGAATAATTAAAAAGAAAACCGCAGCCAGGATGCCATATATCCAACAGAGTCTGGTAACGAAAATTCTTCAGCAGCAGACACAAAGATGGCCACCCGACTGGTAGATCCCCCAAACGCCAACAGCCAGCAAAAACGAGAAGGCAATGTATAAAAAGTGAGATAGCAAGTTAGGCAGGTGCACGGCAAGTGTGCTTAGTAGACCCAAAAAAAGAGAATAGCCAGCACCAAGGAAGATCAATATAGTTTTATTAAACACAGTAACTAGACCGGTTTCAGCCGCAAGGCTTTCTTCAGTAGTGCAGTAGTCAAAAGCAATGAAGCATCATCTTATATAATGTTCATAATTAGATTAGAATGACATCACTTCCTGTTAATTCATTGCATAAAAGTTTCAGTACAAAAAAGAGAATACAAGTATATATATGTGTACTGAAAAATGACACATAATCCTCAAAATATACAATAGCTTAATAAAGCTGTATATGCCACATCACAAATATATGAAAGGTATGAGGAATGAAGTAGGCTATAATGCCCATAATTATAAATAATAAAATAAAATAAAATACAATTCAGTGTCAAGATATCCAAAAGCAGTATGGAAATATATATGTACTGAAAAATATATAGGAACATAATGCTCAAAAAATAATATATAGCTAAATAGGGCTGTATACACCACATCACAAATGTATAAAAAATACATGAGGAATATATTTGGCTATTATGTCCATAATTGTAAATAAATGAAATGAAACACAATTCTATATCTAAGTATCAAAAGACAAAAAACACTGAGCTGGGATGCAAAATAGTTGGTTCCTAACATAATACCATGAAAAACCCACATAAACACAGTGAGCAAACAGAAGTTATAATTTGTCATTTAGTCCAGGCGGAAATAACCCACCAAGTTTGATTATCTACCTCTTTTCTTTGGCATTTAAAATGTCATGCCAGCCTGTTTTAAAACATCGGTTACCAATAATGTGATCAATAATGGTAAATGTATATTTGGCCGTGGGGTGTTTAATGGAGTGCCTGTATAGTGCATTAGTTAATTTTTGGTTTCTAATGTCTCCTAGATGTTCAGAAATTCTGATACGAAACTGTCTGGAAGTTTGGCCTATATAAAATGCTTGACATGTACAAGTGGCCAGATAGATGATCCAATCTGAACTGCAATTCCCAAAGAATTGTATATGATATACTTGTCCAGTATTCCTGCTCATAAAACTACTAGTTTTAAAGATGTATTTGCAAAAGCTGCAATGTCCACATGGGTAAATACCTATGAGTTTATCCCCAGTGAGTGTTCTCTGACTGAGATTGTCTTCAGTTACCCTTGTTTTCTTGTAGTGAGAAAAAAGTGACCCTAATGTTTTACCTTTCCTGTAAGAAAAATAACATCTATTACCTGCACTATACTTGTAGTCTAAAGTAGTCTCTCTTGAAATCAAGGCTACTTGCCTCGTAGTTTCTGTTACTGAGTCAATATTGTATCCCCATGTATAAAACTACTCCCAAATTGTCTTCCTCTCTGTCATAAATCCAGTCTTCACTGCATATCCTTTTTATTCTCAAAAATTGAGATTTAGGAATATGTTTGGATATATATATTTTGGGTGGTAGTCTGGAGGGGTTTCCTATATATACTATTCCATCTGTTTTTTATAGTTGCTAAAATATCAAAAAAACAAACTTTCTTTGAGAGATTATATTCTCTCAAAATTAATACCATACTCATTTTGGTTCAAGAACACCACAAACTTTTTCATCTCATCTACTCCTCCTTTCCAAATCAAGTAGTCGTCCAAAAATCAAAACCATTAGCCAATATATCTTAGAAAATTGTTATTATCACCATTCCAGACATATAGCTTCTCAAAAAAAAAAAAAAAAAAAAAAAAAAAAACTTGAAAATATCTACCTAAATAGGAGCAAAATTTGCCCCCAGTTGCCATTCCACTAATTTACAAATATTCTTCCTGGAAAAAGAAACATTCTTAGTTCATACTTGCTGCAATAACTTAACCAAAAAGTAATTAAAGCAAAGTTCACACAGTCCATGCTTATGAAGAAAATATTTTATAGCCCATATTCCTCCTTCATGTGGAATATTGGTATATAATGCAGTTATACCCAGTGTGACCATATACTCTCTTATCTTTCACAGTTTTATCTTTTAAAATGTTTAGTAAATGCGAAGAATCTGTCAACCTTGCTAGAATAAAATCAAAAACTAACATAAAATAAAAAGTCCAAATAGGCGGAGATAAGTTCTATAAGTGAGCCTCTTCCTGATACTATAGTTATCCAAGGGGATAGAAAAATATTTTAGTGAATTTTTGGACTAAAATATATGATCTGTTTTCCAGGGTGTTCAACTATAAATTGTGTCATTTATCAGTAATTATTCCTTGTGCGATACTAATCAGTAAAAAGCCATCCAATTGTTTTACAAAAGAGGAGGTGGGGTCCAAAAACAATGCAGAATATTCCTTTCTATCAAAGAACTGTCTTTCTGCTTCTGTTGTCTTTTTCCCCAAACTACTGCTGCCCCGCCTTTATCAGCCATGTTACATATGTTTGTGCTTTTATTTTCCCTCAGCTGTCCCACAGCTTGCCATTCTTTAGATGACAAATTAGATGAATAATTCCTTAACAATATGGTTTCATTTTGAACAAACTCTTTCACTACAGCATTCTCAAAAATATGAACTGTAGGGTGATAGGGTGCATTATATTCTGATTTATTCAATTTCAATACATCCACATCATACCCCATTCCCATCTTTGGCTGTGTTTCATGCTGTTACATTAAATTCAACTTTCTATAGAAGGCATTAAGAACATAGCATCTAAATGTGAACTGCTCAGTGAAGAATTATATTGCAATCCTTAATTTAACAGTGATAAACATTCATTATTGAATTGAATACCATGTACGAATGCTCCTGATAATATCCCTTCTTACTTTCTCAGTATAGCTGCTGATACTCTTGCCTACCCCATTAGCATCTTAATAAAGCGCTCCCTACAAGAATGCACAGTTCCCCAAATCTGGAAACAAGCCTTTATTATACCTCTACACAAAGGTGGTAACAATAATAACATTACTAATTTCCGTCCCATAGCCATCCTGTCCCCCATTTCAAAAATCCTAGAAAAATGTGTCCAACTTCAACTTCTTCCTCACCTCCTAGACAACCATCTTATAACTCCCACACAGCACGGTTTCAGACCCAATCATGGCACTATGACTGCCCTCCTCTCCTTCCTTGAAATTGTAAACAAAGCCCGTGACTCTGAACAAATTGTTTCCACCTTACTTCTTGACCTCTCCAAAGCCTTTGATACTATCTCACACAGCCTGCTCTTAACTAAACTCTCCAAACTTTACCTATCTTCCTCCTCTTTGAACTGGTTCTCTATTTACCTGTCTAACAGAAATCCAGCTGTAAAATGGAAAAAAGCCACCTCCTCTTTCCTTAGTACCCCTACAGGAGTTCCACAAGGCTCCATACTGGGTCCTCTTCTCTTCAATATTTTTATTAACGACTTCCACAAATCGATCCCACTCTCTAGCATCATCCAATATGCAGATGATTCAACTATCATCTGTTCTGCCTCTTCTATCGCTACACTACAAAAACTCACTCAAGATGCCTTCTCTTCCACAGAGCAATGGATGCTAAGTAATCATCTAGCTCTCAATGCTACCAAGACCAAACTAATGTTATTTACTCCTTCTAACGTCACTCCTCCCGACATGAATACATTCTTAATTACTAGTCAAAACAACTCACCTCTTGAAATAGTGTCAGAGACCAAACTACTTGGGGTCCAAATAGACAACCAACTTAAATTTAACTCCCACCTGCAAATAAACATCAAAAAAACACATCAAAAACTTGGCATGCTTTATAGACAGAATGCCTACCTCACATCTGCTACTAAAATTACTCTCTCTACTTCCTTCCTTATCCCCTCCCTTCTCTATGGCGCCCCACTACTAACTAATCTCCAGTCCTTTTTAAAAACAGCTTACCTCCTGCTATAACAAAATCGCAAAATTCGCCACCGGCCATAAGTCCTCCACTCACCACTGTTTATCCCTCCATAAACTAAAATGGCTAGAACTTCCCAATCAACTAACTTACACTCAACTAACTCTAGCCCATAAGCTTATTCTAAACCCCTCCCTCTGTCCCTCCCTTTCCTCTGCCTTTAAAATGCACCTACCTAACAGAGTTCTAAGGTCAAATAATCAAAATCTACTAGAAGTGCACAAACCTACTCATCCCCCAGGCAAAAACCTTCTTTCCTTCAGCCTCGCTCGTCTCTGGAACTCCCTACCTCCACTCATCCGCACCATCTCGAACCACTCTACCTTCAAAAAGTCTCTTTTCTTACATCTAGCATCACAGTGGGAATGCTCTTGCTCCCACCCTACATAACTAACACTACCTAATATCCTTCAGTACCATATCCTACTTTTATTTAGTTACTTTGTTTGTTCTCTAATCTGTATTAATGTTTACATTTGTTCTACTACTAGTATGTCTCTTCTCAAAGTATTTACTGTTATTACTGATATTCCATAATTGATAAGTTTTACTCTTAGTCTGCCTTCATACTATTAATAACTGTCTGTACCTACATTGTCACTGTCAAATGTTGAATGTACATTTTGTTTTGGAGCTTTTCTCCCCAGGACTCCATTGAAAACGGGTTCTTTATGGCCCAATGGACAATCCTAGTAAACCAACTGCAATAAATAAAATAAATAAATTAGAAATTGAAACATCAGTGATTTTGCACATCTCTGTTTATTGCATCAACGCCTAAAACAGTTTCAACATGTTTTATTGACTTCTGTGTTTTCTGGCCCCAAACACACACACACACACACACACACACACACACACACACACACACACACACACACACACACACACATTTTAGGTGCAGTCTGCCCCTTTAAATTGGGGTAAAGTATCCATTAAGCTATTGTCTACATTTGTATTTGAGGAAAATAAATTAGAGTCAAATATCCCCTTTTAGATGAAGTACTTGTCAATTCTCTTTTCCTCTTGTTTCTGATTTTATTTTTAACACCAGAAAACCCATTAGCAAATTGCATCTCTCTTTTTCTTCTGCTGCTGTGATACAAATGTTGAATTGTTTTGTTAATCTACAAGTCACTTTTAAAATTAAGTTTTCTATATTTTAATTCAACATCCAAATTATCAATTTCTTTTTTTAAAATCATAAAGAAACTGTGGCTATTTCATATCACTAACAAAACTGATAAATTAATTAACACAGGCAATTATATCAGCAATAAAAATATCTCAAATGGTTTCATAATAGTCCACAGAAAAATTAACAAAACATAAGGGAAGATTATATTCTGTATGGTATGTGACTTACTGATAAAGCCAGCATCTTCCATTCCAACTCCCAGCTCCGTATAAACATATAAACTATGTGGTACCATCTGCTGTTTATAATACGCCTTCAGAGTCTTTACGTGCCATGCAGTAGTAGCCCTGTTTTTTTTTTTTATTTCATATTAACTGTAAGTACAACAAATGCCATTTCAATAGTTAAAGCACCTCTACTCATTTTGTGTGGGGCACCCAGTTTACTGGTCACTCCTACGGCAGGAACAGCTGGTTCTACCATGTATCATCCTCTGGATCAAAAGATAGCCTAGACATCTGTATGTCACAACAGCCATGAAGTCCTGTTCCATTCTTTAAAATTTAAACCGGACATACTTCTCCTTCAGCAGATTCCAATATTCAACAGAAGACACAGACTGAACAAAAAGAGTGTTATAGTGCATGCAATCATGATAAACTCACCAACAAAAGACCCAGCAAAACATAAATCCAGTATTTCTTGTATGCATCTCATAACAAATGACAATAGCTCCATCCCACAACAGACCCAAGACCAAAGGTTTTGATCAAAGCTTTATCTATGCTGAGAGTTCCATTCTTATAAACATAAATAGCAGTTACATTTCAGCTGTTTCCATTCACCACAAAAACAATCAAAACATGCTGTCATTAACAAAAAGCTTTGCCGCAGAACTGCTACAGATTCATGTATCAACACTGTCATCTGGTGGATTTTCTTAGTATTAATACAAATTATACCATGACCCCCCCAAAACGAGATCTCCGTTGCTTATTTTAAAGCTGTCTCGCTATGCTAAACCCATTTAACATAGCGAGACAGGTTTTAAAACAAAAGCAACGGAGAAAGCAAGATCTCCGTTGCTTTTTTTACTGTTTCGCTATGTTAAATGGGTTTAACATAGCGAAACAGTTTTAAAATAAGCAGCGGACATCTCCGTTGCTTATTTTAAAACTGTCGCGCTATGTTAAACCCATTTAACATAGTGAAAATAGTAAAAAAAAGCAACGGAGATCTTGCTTTCTCCATTGCTTTTGCCCACAGCTCTGATGTACTGCGCAGGCGCGCAGTACATCAAAACTGCCACGTATGCCAGACATCTGCGGAAGGGCAGTAAACAGGCATTATACTATGCCATTATTTAAGAAAAGTAATAGTTTCTTTTCTTAAATAATGTCATGGTATAATAGCAATAACCCACTTCTGGGTGTGGGTAATGCTGTATTTACCCACGGTTGGCTTTGTTTGGTCCCTCGGGCTTCGCCCTCAGGACCAAACCATGCCAACCGTGGGTAAATCCAGCATTTCCCACACCCAGGCATGGGTTATTGCTATAACATTTACCTTGTATAATCTTTTAGCTTACAAAAACAACAGCCATATTATTCTTCATTCAACCCATGATTCAGTAGCAGACCCAACGTTACTATCCATCTTCTTTCTTTATAATTCGATATTTTGTTTTGTATTCTAATTGTTTGATGATAACACCAGTACTGTAGATTGTGTAATTGTGACATTAAAAACAGCACTGGAACTGATTACAATTGTTGGAGTGTATAGACCACCAAAGTAAAGTGCTGATTACCTAGAGGAATTCATACATTTCTTATATGAAAAAAAGGAAGTAAACTAGTAGCTGAGTTATTAAATTTGCCAGAATAATATTGATTATACATTAGTAAGGAAATTATTTACATTGCATGTTCAAGAGCAATATTTGCTGCAGGGTGCATAATATACTGGACATTTTATTAATGAGTAAATTATTGTCACTTGGTATCAAGTTTTAACATCTTTGAAGTGCAGTGATCATGGGGTTATAAAGGATAAATTACTGCTAGATAATTCTGCCAAACTGAAATCTAAATCAATGCACAGAAGATTAATAACAGACTATATGAAAGTAAAACAGTCAGTATTAGAACAATGTTTTCAGTGGAAATACTGCAGAAGGAATGTGGCAAGTTTTGAAAGAGAAGTTGTTTGGCTACACAAAAATCAAAAGAAAAACTTTAACATCAGGTTCTAGGAGGAAAAGACAGAAGAATATATTTCTATAAGAATAGAGAAAAAGTACAAGAAATGAAAGAGATGAATCTATAATTTTAAAAACTGAAATAAATAAATGAAATAAACTGAACAGACAAATCAAACATAGTATTAGACAAGATCCATAAAAATTGCAAGTAAATTTATATAAAGATATTGTACATAATAAGAAACCATTTTATAGATACATAATATGTGGATAGAGTAAAAACATATAAATCAATAAACTGTGTATAGATTCTAAAATGTATTGTCAAACCCAATAGATTATAAATCTATTTACAAAAGCTTATGCAAAACATTTTGGCTTAAAGGGGTTAATAATTTTTGCTAGTAATAACCAAGTAATTGAGATACTAAAATTAAATTAGATTATAATGAAAAAGAACAATGCAAACTGGACCACAGAAAAAGCACAGTGTGGAGATGGAATTAGTGATTATTTATTTATTTATTTATTTATTTATTTATTGACATTTGTTTACCGGGAAAGTCCACTGGGTCAGAAACCCATTTTCAGTGGAGGTTTTCTCCAGTCCTTCCCTCTGCCCACCTTTACATACCCCTAGGAGGAAAACTCTCCTTTCACTCAAGCACCTGGACCACCATTACCAAGGACCAATGGGTTCTGAACATTGTGTCTCAGGGGTACATATTCTCCTTCCACATTCCTATCAGGGAGTCCTGCAGAAAATATCACCGCTTCAGGGCAGGATCTCAACACTTTCACTTCTCTGCACTTCCCTTTGGCTTATCTACTACTCCCAAAGTTTTCACAAAGTGCCTGCCTCCGGCCATTGCCTTTTGCAGACAAAGAAATATTCAAATTTACCCCTACTTAGATGACTGCCTCATTCAGGCAGACAGCCAGGAAAACCTGCTCAAAGACCTGGCCTTTGTAAAAAAAAACTACTAACCTCCCTAGGGTACACAATCAATGAAAAGAAATCCAAACAGGTACCCACCCAAAGGATAATCTTCCTGGGAGCAAGTCTGGACACAGCATCCCAGATGGCATACCTTTCACCAGAGAAAAAAGTTTTTCTGCCAGCTTACTTCTCCCAACTGGCCACAAGACACAACCTTTCTGCAAGGAAAATCCTGCAAGCCCTGGGGTTCATGGCATCTTGCATACTCCTCATTCCATATGCCAGACTGCATATGAGCAAACTTCAATGGTACCTAAAGAGCCTTTGGTGTCAACACTCTCAACATCTGGAAACTCTTCTACCTATTATTCCTTGCCTGAAGAAGAAATATCTTTGGTGGGCAACAGCCTGTTCCCTCAACAAGAGACTGCCTTTCTCCCGCCACCCAGACCCTCACCACAGATGCACCAGACTATGAATGTGGTGCACACCTAGATGGCAGGTGCATCCAGGACCAATGGAACCCACAGCAAATCCCCCTGCACATCAATCTAAAAGAGGTGATGGCTGTGCAGCACACCTTGCTAGCTTTCAAACCCCTTCTCTCTCCAGGGGTTCTCCTGATCAAAACAGACATCTCCACTGTGATGTGATGCATCAACAAGCAGGGAGGGACTCACTCTTACCTACTGTGCAGGCTGACCATGACCCTTTGGCTCACAGCCTCATCCATGCAAATACACCTGTTAGCACAATACCTACCAGGCTCTCTCAACTCCCTGGCAGACCAATTAAGCAGAAAGCTTCTGGACACACACAAATGGCAACTCAACAGAAGTACCTTCTTCCTAATAACTCAGAAATAGGAAACCCTGGAGGTCGACCTCTTTGCCTCTGACACCAACCATCAGCTCAGCAAATTCTGCACCAGAGAGTATCAATGCATGGCTTGGAAAGTGGATGCCCTGTCCTTCCCCTGGGTAAACCTCTCGGTCTATGCCTTTCCTCCCGTACCTCTCATCCCCAGGATACTGCTCAAAATAAGGGAGGAAAAACCAAGGACCATTCTAACAGCTCCAGACTGGCCCAGACAGCATTGTTACCCCTTGCTGCCTCCATGGAATCTTCCTCAGATTCCAAACCTCCTAACCCAGAGGGAAGGGGAATTCATGCATTCATGATTGCAGACACTCAGTTTGGCAGCTTGGCTTATTCCCTAACCCCTGACCAATCTGCCATCCTCAGTAAACAGGTTCTGGATGTTATCCGAAAGGCCAGATGCCCTAGCACCAGAAAGCCTTATGCAGATAAATGGAAAAGGTTCTGCACTTGGATCTAGGCTAAGGGGGCCAATACGGCACAGCCTTCAATCCCTTTCATCCTGGATTACTTAGCTGACCTACTACACAGTGGTCTGTCTTTCTCCACTATAAAAAGTCATGCCTCTGCTATCTCTGCTCATTTCCCCACTGAGCAGCCTCTTTTCTCACACCTGCATATACATCAAACCACCATAATATCTCCTAAAATAAACATAAAATCCACAAACAGGAACACCACTGCAGGACAAAGCAAATTATTTTATTAACAGATTCTGGTACCTCGGCTCCTTGCCAATTTTGTCCCATTATATACCCCCTCTTCCAATTGTTATATTAATCAATTAACAAATAAAGCACTACTTAAATCAGTACTTAAAGAGAACAGTACTTCAAACAAACACTTCCAAACCTTCACGCTATTGCACTTCCCTTGTAAACCTTATAACATCAAATATTTAAACAATAAATATAAATACATCTTTTAAATACACTTTTTAAACACTTTTTTAAAGGACAATGTTTAATATATAACCATGTATGGTATTAAATATATTCAATATTATATATCTTTACTATCTGATTATCATAAAATATTTTACTGTATTATATAGTGCTAACTTCCTTATTACAATTTAAATTACACTTGTAAATATAAATATAACTATAATTCATATCCCAATATATGCAGTTATTACTAACATAAATAATCCAAACAACTTTATAACATATTATGTAATACTTATTAACAAATTATGATAACTAAATAGTTATTTTTTTCTATCGTATTCGCCACTAAATCCAAAACCTCAACCCACCACTGCCTCACCCTTCAATCTCTAAACTGGTTAGAACTCCCCAACCACCTTGACTATCTGCAACTAACAATCACTCATAAATTAATATTCTACCCAGAAAAATGCCCAGCATTATCCAACATCCTTCCCCCTTACATACCTCACCGATCATTAAGCTCTGAACACCAAAATCTAATCTCCATTCACAAACCCAAACGTCCCGCTGGCCAGCAACTACTATCCTTCTCTCTAGGTAGAAAATGGAACTCTCTCCCTCCTTCACTTAGGACCATACCTAACACGGAATACCTCAAAACCCAACTCTTCTTACACCTGTCTTCCAAATGGAAATGTTCCTGCTTTCACCCTACATAATTTCAAGGTTTTTCTACACTAAGCCCCTGTACTGCTGCACCTTTCTGCTCCCTAATTCTAGCTAAATCGTTTTAGCTGACTCAGTATGAAAATATTGCAAATTATGTTGGTACCTAAAAAAAAATTGTTATTTAGCATTTGCAGTGTTCTTGCTGTGTGGACATTCTACTGTATTTTATCTCATGCATTGTATCCTTGATTGTACTGCCTTTGGAGCTTTTCTCCCTGGGCCTCCACTGAAAATGGGTTATTCTTGGCCCAGTGGACTTCCCCGGTAATCAAACTGAAATAAATAAATAAAACAAATAAATAAATGCTTTTAAATACATCAAAAAGTGTTAAGAAAAATTATTTTCATAGATAATATATGGTGCCTGCTATATTTTACCCTCCTTATTTTAAATGCTCAGATTATTTTCCAGATTCATTCTATTGGGATATAAAGTATGGAAATTAATGATCAACCTGCTTTCTAGTCAGTTCAATTGTTTTTTAAAGTTTCCCCTATTATTGATTGGTCGTGCTAGAACACTAAAAATAGACTACTATCTGAACCTTGATGCTTAGACACAAAATGCATAGCTACAGGACTTTTCTAACTTCGGCCTTCTGACATCACCTAAATGTTCCAAAATTCGAACTTTGGCCTTCCTGGTAGTTTGACCAACATACCAGGAAATGGGATGACAGTCACATCCTATAATATAGACTACACCACAGCTGTTACAGTTATAGAATTCATTGGCCCTATACAATTTTCTATGAATTCTAAAACCATGTTGCATACAGTTTCCACAACTATAAGTTCGTACTGTTCTACCCATCGTGCTCTGACGTGTAGGTTTCAAACATTTTTTATTCAATAATTCTTTAAGATTATTATACCTGCCATAAGAGAACACAATGTGTTTAGGAAACAAAGAGCCAATGATATGATCTCCACTAACAATTTCCCATGCTTGTCTGACTATCCTTTCCAAAATGGAGGAAAATTCAGAATATCTAGTAACAAAAAATAATCTTTCTTCTTCTCCATTATTCCTGTACATGATTTCTCCTTCATTACAATTTCTAACCACCCTAGTACGATCCCCCCTAATACCCATAATTTTATTCCTTGCCCTATGTAATGTTCTATCATCATATCCTCTGTTTCTTAATCTATTATACACCTCATTTAAACACGATTCCTTTAAACTTACTTCAGAGGTATTCATGAAAATCCTTTTAAATGCTCCATATGGCAATGACTCTATAAGGTGGACGGATGCATACTAGTGGCATGCAAAAAATTGTTAACAGCTGTAGGTTTCCTATATGATTTGTGCTGTAACCTCTTTTTATTATCTACATAAAAAGTTACGTCCAAAAATTAAATGTTAAATCTATCTGTGACCCAAGTGAATTTCAGTCCATGTGGATTGTTATTCAAAACTTCCACAAATTCTTTAAATTCAAATTCACTACCCTTACAAATAAATAACAAATCATCTATGTATCTTTTGTAGTAAATTGCATTTTTTACAAAATAGACTTCCAACACCATAAACTGACTTTCAGAATCCCCCATGTAAATAATGGCATAATGGCAATTGCACTTTGACGGAGAATGGAGCAGAAAGGCTTTCCTACACCGTAGCGCAATCTCGGAGTTGGTATATTTAAGTAGCGGGGGTGTGGGGGGTGCAGGGGGGCTTGCTCCCCTGCTTAAAGCATTTAGTTTTGTTTGTTTAGTAGATTTTTTTTTTTATAGTTTCGAAGTTTCAGAACTTTGATCATATGGTGTCGACCATATGGTACCCAAAGTTCTGAAACTTCATTTATGTAATATAGACCCATTATATTGTAACTTATCATAATACCCATCTTCAAACAATGTTTTCAACACCATTTCATCATATTGAGCCACACTCATCAACACCAGGTTAACTCCTTTGTCAGCTGTTTTGTATACTATCCTATCCAAGTTAGACCTTAATTCCTGCAAAGCCTGCCTTTCTCCTTTATTAAGATTATAAGAACAGAATGTCCTTACAAAATTACCATAGCAAGTTTCAATGTTTTTACATACTAAACTTTCAAATACATTCCTGTTCATGGATTTTATGTTTCTTTTCTCACACTCTCTGATTAAACAGTTCCTCATAGGGGGTAGCAACTTGAGGACCCCCAGAAGAGCACCAACACCAGCTTGGGACCTTAACTTTATCTTGGAAAAGCTCACCTGCCTCCTTTCGAACCAGCTTCTTCTGCAGAACTAAATTTTCTCTTCTGGAAGACAGCCTTCCTCCTGGCCATCACTTTAGCTAAAAGAGTCTCTGAGCTGCAAGCACTCATGGCTGTGGAACCCTTCATCATCTTTCATGCAGACAGGGTATCCCTCAGAACTAACCCATCCTTCATGCCCAAGGTGGTGTCTAGTGTGGCTCTCAACCAATCCACTCATTTCTTCACCTTCTTTCCTAACCTCCAAAACAATGGGAAAGAATTCTGCACTCTCTAGATGTGCACAGACAGCTCAGATACTACCTGGACAGGACTAAACCCTTCAGAAAGTCTGATCAATTGCTGTTTAGATTTGCTTCAGGGGTAGAAGGCAAAGCCATCTCCAAGCAAACCATCTCCAAATGGATAGCACACTGCATCCATTTCTGCTACAAACAACATGCAAGCCTCCCCCCAAGTGGGTCAGGACACACTCCACCAGAGCAGCCTCCACCTCTGCAGCTTTCCTCAGAGGGGTCCCCACCAGGGACATCCTGGAGGCTGCCACCTGGACATCTGTTCACACATTTACCAAGCATTACCACCTACATCTCTTCTCCAAATCCAGGGCAGGGTTTGCCTCTGCAGTCTTGCAGAGCATCCTAGCCAGCCCCTCCTTGTCTGCCTCCACCCCTCTCCTCAGCTTTGGGAATCTAGCCAAATGTGATGACTGCAACAGTGAAACATGAAGAACATAGTACAGTTGTGTACACTTACCATAAATATAGAAGGTCAAGTGTATTCACTGTTGCAGTCCTGGTTACCCTCCCTCCACCCCCCTTTCTTCTCTTTCTCCTTTTGTTACCATTCTTCCTTATTGTTCTCCTTTCCTTACAAGGGACATATTGGTATTTATTTTCCACTGGTGGGGTTCTTCCACCAGAACCTGGCCTCCTACATTTGGGGCTCCTGACAGGTTAGGGCAAGAAAAACTGATGTAATGGCACCAGCTGCCTTCGTTTATAATACGGACGACCTAACATCAGTCCTCAAGCGACAGCAACCAACGCAGAAATACTAGGTCTCTGGTATTCAGGCCAGCCGAGGGCTACCCTGGCAGGGACAACCCAAATGTGATGACTGCAACAGAGAAGACACTCAAACATCTACATTTATGGTAAGTGTACACAATTGTACTTTGACCTTGTGAAGATTGGCCTTGTGCCTTCTACTTGATTGTCTAACTAGGTTACCAAGAGACTTGAAATGGTTTTAGTTCTTTCTTGTTAGGGTCTCTTTTCTATTTTTTACCATACGTTCTTGCAGAGCTTTAGAGGTTTAGTTCTTTTGTGAGCCAGTTTTGTTTTTTTTTGTTTAAAGGGCTTTGTAATCTTCTTCTTCTTTTGGCTTTTCCCAGTTAGGGGTCACCACAGTGGATCACCTGTCTGCTCATGATTGGCAGTGCAGTTTTATAGTGTCGAGTTGCCAGCCCGGCACCCAACCTTCCACAGAAGTAACACACATGCATGCACTCACACTTAGGGCCAATTTAGAGTGTCCATTCCACCTACAGCATGTCTTTGGGATGTGGGGGGAAACTGGAGCACCCGGAGGAAACCCATGCGACCACAGGGAGGACATGCAGACTCCGCACATAAGGCACCCCAGCTGGGGATCAAACCGGGGAACCTCTTGCTGAGTGGTGGCAATGCTAACCACTGCACCACCGCAGCCGCCGTTTAAAGGGCTTTGTAATAAAAGGGAAAAATGTATGTTCTAATTGTAGGAGGGTATGAGATTCTGAAGTCACTTGAATATCTTTTTCATCTTAGAATGTTAACTTTGACAGTTTTAAGTTTATATTTAATTTCAAAAACATGTCCTTCCAGTTTCAATACATCTGAAAATTTTTATTTTAAATTTGTTAAGTGCTCACTTGTGAATTAACGACTTGGTGCTCTTAAGAAGTTTTTATTCTGAAAGATGATTTTAGACAAAAAACACTTATACAGTGACAGTAAAAATTGTATTTTACAACAGAATTGCAAAACCTACAACTAATATCATGATACAGAACCATAAGATAAGATAAGAATTCAAAATGTTTTGTCACAAAATACTGCAGACCATTAATATTATGATCCATTGTAGAAGTTATTAAATACATCTTATTAACTTTCCTAAGTTTCACCATTTTTGCACAAAAGTAGCAAAATACCATCTATGGAGCTGTGAACACTTGTGTTGCCCTTTTATGTACTCCCACCTCCAACCAAAATGTTTACTCCAGGAACACTTGTGTTGTCCTTTTATGTACTGATAGCTCTGTGGGGCCACACTGTCTACATTCTTAATATATGTTTATTGCTTGTCCTTTATTGGGTGTCACAGTAATTATTGTTTCTACCTTACAGTTTCATAGGATCATAGGAGGTTACTAAGCTATTGGCCCTGAGGCCCTTATACATCTAGCCAAGAGTTTAGCCCATGTTTAGACAAATCAGCACCCAATGCCCCTGTCCAGCAGGGACATGGGTGGAATCTCAGGGGTATATTTTTGTTTCCCATCCAGTTATCCAGGTTGCATTTAAAAAGTGGTAAAGAGGTACTCTGCTTGATGTGGAGAAGGGAGTCTATTCCATAGATGAGGGAGTCTCTGTGACACATATTTGTCCTGCCAACAAGTCTTGGTGATGTCACAGACCAGGTTGAGGCCGCTCATGCAGGTTACTTGAGTGGAGCTTGACTTCCGGATATGCAGCAGTCCCATCAAAGTGGGGTTCACGATCACCTTGTATGCCAGACAGAGGTCACCTCTGAGGAGTCTGTATGAAACTAAGTAGAGGGATAGGGCTTTTAACCTATCTGTGTATGGTAGATGTTTGAGGCCCTGGATTCTCCTTTTGAGGAACCTCTGTGGTCTCTCCAGCTGCTGCATGTGCTTTGCGAGGTACATTCCAAAAGGTCCATTGTACTCAATAATGGGCCTTATAATGGAAGAATACAGGGATGTTATGACCACCTTGTCCTTGGATGAGATATCCTTACTTATGAGGTGGGCCATGTAGAAGGCTTTCCATACCACGGAAGCAACATGGTGGCCATCAATGAATGAGTTGTCTTTTACCCATGTAACTTTCTTCTAATTACTTTAGCCAAAGAACATGTATTTGACTGGTGTGAGGAAATCAATCTGTCTCTTTGCAAACAGCTTTTAACTTTGAGGTTCTTGATCCTTTCAGCCATAAATCAAAACAGTAATGACAGTAACAGTCTGATTACCCACTTAGGACATCATTATGTCAGTAAGCCTCGGTGTAAAACACGCATATATCTAGGAAGTATTTTAAAAATATTCTTATCTACTGGTAAACAGTTTAGTACTGAAGCAGAAAAATACTGAAAATTAAAGCAATTTGCCTGCAGAATGTAAATATGTTTGTTCTAATAACAGCAACTATGTGTTAAGTGCTAAATGTGTTTCAGATCCAACATTTTCTTTATCCATACAAGCAGTGCAGTGTTTTATTTGTGAATGAAAACAAAACTAGTGCGCAAATGCACAACATAAAAACATGCTAAATCAAGCATGGGTTTTTAAAAGGGAGGTAGGCCATCCCATTGCCAGCCACAGCACCAAGTAAAATCTTACTGATGAAAACTCATTAAAAAACACTGACAACAAAATCTGATTCAATGAAAGCAATTTAAGTGAAATCGTACTAAGATTTGTTCCATACAAAACAATCATAAAAACTCTTTATAAAGTGTAAGTGCAGGCAGAGTCCTCCCCATACCTCTCAACTGTACAGATTTTCATAGAATGTCCAGACTTTTGCCTCATATTTTTGGTCCATTTTTCATAATAGTGTGGTTTTCTGGCAAAGTATTGACAAATCATTAAAGCTTAAAGTTAGAAAATAATGAAAGACATTTGTGTTTCAGACTTCATACCCTTCAGAAAATTCATGATAATGCACAACTTGTTATTCTATCAACTTTCTAAGCTTCTAAGGGCAATATTTAAAAATTGTCCCTACTTTTTGGCCTTTTTCCTCACTTTTATTTGTGGCTTTGTCCCGATTTCTTGCTGTTAGAGGTTGAGAGGTATGTCTCCCACGTCCTTTGTGCAAAGCATGTACCCACTAAATATTGTTACTAATTCTAAGGTCACTGTATTTTTTGAAAAAAAGAGATGCATACCTATTGCAAGGCCCACCTGAATCAGAGCTCACTCAACTAATACAGAAAAGAATATGAATTAATTCCAGTGGCTTGCAGCACAGCGTTATCCAGTTAGTAATTGTTTGCAATTCCAAATCCACACCTGCAGAAAACTGCATTTTCATTCCTTACATATAAGGAACAAAACAACTCTGCATTTGGGGATTCCTGCAGCTTAAAACATTCTTACCTTACTAATATTATTTCCTTCACAGGGATACCTCAGTGTGATTCACAGTAATGTCACATGTGAAAGGTGATGCTATATACATATTTGTAATTAAATACTTTTCTTAAAAATTAGATTTTTATATTTAATGGATTTAGAGCCTTGATATCCATAACTTTTGAAAGAATGGTGCCACAAGACAGTTGACCGTAACTCCAACAAGTTCATATTTCATTCTTTAGAGTTTTTTTAATAAATGTCTGATTCTGTGTTGTCATGGTTCAATTTCATTCTTCAGCAGAGGGGACTCTGATGTTTGGGGGAGCCATGAGAAGGAAAGAACACAGCTGCTATCCTTTTCCAAGATAAAAATAAAGAAGTGTGGGTAATGATGGAAGCCATAGCTGTGCTTATTACATGCAAACCAACAAACTCACAGAAACAGACCAGTACTGGGTATTTCTGCACATTTTGCCTCTTCTAAGCATTAAAATTAACAATATTGTCACTTCAGTATTTTGTAATCCATTCAGATGTATATTTTAGCAATAACCGATAAGTAGGCATGGTATATTGAATATGTATCCATGGTTAAACAAAGGCAACCATGGATAAATCTTCAATATACCCACAAGTCAGTTATTAATATTATACAGTGACAGTATTTAAGAAAAAAATTTACTTTGTTTCTTAAATAACATGTTTGTATAACAGTGCCATGGTGTTCTTCCATGTTGTTTCCACATTCTGCTGCTTTGTTGATGTATTGCATATGTGTATGGGACTTACGTTCCCATGCTTACATAGTACATCATTGCTTTGGAAAGCAAGCAACGGACAAAGGAACATCTCCGTTGCTTTTTAGTGAGTAGATTATTTTTCATGTGTAAATAATAAATTCATAGAAATATGGGCTATAGTTCTAATGATATGAAAAATACAATAGAGAAAGATGGCCAAATGAAAGTAATAATTTAATAATAATCTCTAAACTGTCCAGATTTCACAAATCTCCGTTGCTTTTTTTTTTTTAAACATACTGAAATACTGAAGGAAAATCAGGTGTGTTATGCAAAACTGAATAAATGTACCTGATTTCCATTGTATTTTCTCTGCACTCTGTAGCTACCTCTCAACCTGTTATTCAAGAGATGTGTAATAGCATATATTAATAGAAGAAAGTCTGGGTGATCAGACTTTTTCTATCGGTATATGCTTGATTTGCCGCAGGCATGCTGGTTGGGCTAACCAGTCAATGTGCATGTTTTTGAATACTAATGAGCTACTATTGTGTAATTTAAATTATCCAACGCTCTTCTGCTTTTTTACATTTGTTGTCTTTTGTTGAGCGTTCTTTAGCGGAGGTCACTTCTTTTTTGTATTTTGTTTTAGTGTTTGTTGTGTACTTCGCACACAGTTTTACGCTTCATTCCGCACTTTGTTTACCTACGCTATGCCAGCTGATACATTGGATATGGAAAGCAAGAAGCTAGCAACAGGGTTTATGTCTGGTATGCTTAATCCCCTGATACATCTAAACCTTGAAACAACAAATTTTATGGCTGCCAAAGTGGATAATGTTGATATAGGCTTTGAGCCTATTTTTAAAATTGTAGAAAATGCTGCTTTCAAATTAAAGAGGCTACAATGGCAGTGCTTCCATATGGAAGCCTGCCTCCATCATCAAGTTATACAGAGAGCTCTTAGGGTTAGTTGAATGCCCAGTTATGAGAACACCTACCCTGAGCTTCTAGCCAAATGGCAAACTATTAGTATACAGACCAGCTTTAGTTACATGAAGCTGTTGATAAAAAAAATTTTAAGCCTCAAGAAGAGGAAATTAGCACCTTGATAGAAGATAAACAAAAAGAATTGGAAAACATGAATCTCTCTGACAATAATTTTATGAAGCTGGAGAATCTACAAGATAAATTGGCAGCTTATGAGGTGAAGTTGAAAGGAATTAAGAGTCAGAAATTATTGAGGGATTTTAATGATATATGGAAAGGAAATCTATTCAAATGGCCAAGAGCTGACAACAATGCTCAATATTCGCGGAAGGGAGAGAGGAATTCAGAAATGAAGGATACATCAACATTTGTTAATGCTACTAACCATAGACCTCGTGACCTGTTGGTTAGTACACAAGTTCATCAGGGGAACAAACAGGAAACTGTGACTAAGAAAGCTACCAATGGGTGTGTATGTACTAATGAGAGTGCTTGCACTATTGAAGAAGGCCATACATTGGACTGTATTGACATGACATCTAATACCATTCCTTCTAACAATACTGGGATGAATGAACACCTAATAGGCACGATACCAAAGAAAGGAGCACTACATGTTCCGATCACAGAACAGCTCCCTTTTTTAATGTTGAAAAAAACTTCTCGAACAGGGAGATCTCTAAACAGGGAAAGAAAGAAAAGAAAAGTGACACAATAGATTCTCTGGTTGTTAATATTTCGAATATTCAGCTTACTCGATCCCAGCTAGATTTACTAGAGAAAGGTCTCAGTTTTATTCCAGCTGCCAGGTCTATACATGATGAGTTTGCACTGGATCTCAAACTATTTGGTAGAAATCTCACTTTGAAATATATTTTTGGCAATGGAAATGATCCATCTCTCACAAAGGGAAACACTATGTTTAAGAAACTTAGTACTTTTGTTCCCATTAATCATCCAGCTGTTGATTCTTTTATTCATGCTGGTGAAAACGAAATAATAAAAATAAGAATGGCTCATGAAGGGGAAATCCTACTTTATTTAACAAAAGAAGAGAACAAGGCACTCAAAGAGCTTAAAGAAAGGAATGACATTGTGGTTAGACCTGCTGATAAAGGTGGAGCTGTAGTGGTACTGGATGCAGTAATGTATGTGCAGTGGATGAAAGAATTATTAAATGATAGGAAGACCTACCAACTGATCAGTAAAATGAAATCAACATTCTGAAACAAAAAATTCATCGTGTTCTCTATGACATGTTGCTACAAAGAGAAATTAATGAGGAATTATATGATCTTTTCGTTACTGACCACCCTACTTTGCCAACTATCAGTGGACTACCGAAAATTCATAAGGACACTAAGTGTCCACCTCTACGCTGTATGGTGGCTGCTAGAGGATGGCTGACTGAGTCTATTTCTACGTTCATTGAAAAAGAACTAAAGAAGGTTGCTACCTAAGGCCTCTAATGTTATCAAAGATACTGCTGAATTTCTAGAGCATTTGCATACAGCTATGGAGGGTAGAGCTGATCTTGATACCCTAATACTGGTTACATTGGATGTCAACAGTCCTTTCCCTTCTATACCGAATGGTTATGGTATTGAGGCTATAAGAGAGTTTTTAATTGAAGAGAAGATGGAGTCAAACTTGATTTGTGACCTCATGGAGATAGTGCTGGAAAACAATGTGTTCACCTATGATGACAGTTACTACTGGCAGAGATGGGGGTTTGCCATGGGGACCCCCTTTGCCATTAGTTATGCAGATTTGGTTCTGGCAATGTGGGAGAGAGGATGGTAAAAGGATGTAAACAATAATTGGAATGACCAGATTATCCTTTACAACCGGTTTGTGGATGATACTTTTATTGTACGGAAAGAAAAAGAAGAAGAACTGAGGTCCTTTGTTGACTTCTTATCACAGACAACCACTTTTTTGAAATTTGATGTAAAAACATCTAGAAAAACTATTGAATTTCTTGATGTAAGACTATCCCTAGATTCGACCAAGGAATAGAAACTAGTCTTTATAGGAAGTCTATGTGGCAGAACCATATGCTTCATTTCTCTAGTATGCATCCCAAGCATATTTTTAATAACATTGTTATAAATCAGGTTGGCAGGATATCTAAATTATGTACAGAAGAGAAAACCTTTCTTGAAGAAGAAGAGAGACTTATTAACAACTTTAGTCAACGTGGTTATGATATGGAGAAGTTGGATCTGAATAATGATATGATTATAGGTATACGAAAAGGAAAATGCAGACCATATTACTCTTCTAGGATTCCTGAAGGTGATAGTGTATCTCATCCTTCTGCCACATGAAGGAAAACATCTACTATGAAGGTTAACTTAATCTACACGATGGATCATGACAACGTCTGCCAGGTAGTCAAAAAGTACTGTCCGATTTTGACTTCTGATAAAAAGATCAAAGGAATTGTAGGTGATGCCCCAAGTTTCTTGTTTAAGAATAAAAAGAATCTTAAAAGAATACTACGTAAGAATGATGGCACACGTTCACATACCAATTATGTTTATACCAACTTGTTGAGAACAAAGAAATGTGGTTTTTGCAAAGTTTGTAACGTTATTAATTGCACCAATACATTTACACATCCTGTTACTAAGTAAAAATGTGTTTTCCATGGATCAGCCAATTGCCTAAGCACCAGTGTTGTTTACATTGCTACCTGTACTTCATGTACGGCATTCTATATTGGAAAAACGAACATGAGACTTAAAGAAAGAATTGGTAAACACCATTCTGATATTTGTAAGGAAACCAACTCTCTATTTATACACATTTGTGACCACGAGGGACATAGTTTTATCTTCATGGTCATTTCTTTGTTACAGCTTACTCCAAGAGAAGGAGATTTAGTTAACTTGACTGAAAGGGAAGAAGCTAAATGGATAATGAGGCTGAGAGCTGATTGCCTTCCTGGTCTCAATGGATGTGTTCCTTTAAAACATTTTCTCAAGAATCGGAGAGCTATTCAATATGTTTCTTTGTAGTTCTGTTCGTCAGACCATTTGTAGTAACTACAAGTATGCAACTTCATGGTTTTTTGTTTGTCATGGGTTTTAGATTGATCCCGCCTTAAGGAGAAAAGAAAAGTAGAAGTATTGTGTAATTGCTTCTATGAATGGGCTCGTCACTATGGATTAGGTTTTTATCTAGTTATGCTTTGGTCTATATTGATTGTCTTTTTATAACTTTTAATAAAAGGAATTTTAATGAATGATCAATAAAGATCATAAGGAAATTCTATGAAAATATGTTCGCAGCTATAGTTTGGAGGTGTGTACAAATTGACCCATTCTGGTTGGCTGTGACTCTATCATTACGTGGAGTCAGCCTCATTGGATGCAGATAGCTTTTAAACACCTGAACCCGGATGATTTATCAGATCTAAAGAAGGCTTGAATAGCTGAAAGCACTTGTCCATCTGTTTTTCTACAAGAAGGGTTCTTATAAGCTTTTTATGCTTTTTCATGAACAACGTACTGTGAAGTTCTATTTGGCTCCAGTGATTTTATTGTGGTGCAACACTCTTCTGCTTTTTTTACATTTAAATTATCTATTTCTTGTATTATTCCCTGCACTAATGTATTATCTCTGAATAATACTAATAATCTCTGAATTCAGGCACATCGCTATCCTCTCCCCATTATCAAAAATCCTTGAGAAATGTATACATACTCAATTGATGTCATATCTAACACACAATAACCTCTTTACCCCCATTCAACATGGTTTCCGTCCTGGCCACAGCACAATCACTGTCCTTCTATTCTTCCTGGAATGCATCAACCATGCCCGTGACTCTGGCAAATTAGTATCTACCCTATTCCTTGACCTTTCTAAAGCTTTTGACACCGTCTACCACCTCTCCTATCTCAGTTATCCTGTCCCAACCTATCTCCCTCTTCCTTAGCCTGGTTCTCCAGCTACCTCTCCAATAGACATCCAGCTGTAAAATGGAAATCTTCTATCTCTGCCTTCCTACCCACCCCCAATGGCATCCCCCAGGGATCTGTTCTTGGCCCCCTACTCTTTAACATATTCATCAACAACTACCACCACTCCATCCCAAGCACCTCTCTAATTCAGTATGCAGATGATTCTACAATCATTTGCACTGCTGACTCCCCCTCCGACCTATAGTTAAAAACAGTCAGCTTTTACTAAAACAAAAATCTGGATGCACATATGCAACCAAAACTAAACTAATGATCTTTACCCCCTCTAGAGCCACCACCATTGACAAAGCCTCCTTCACTATACTAAGTCAGGATAACATCCCCGTTGAAATTGTATCACATACAAACCTGCTTGGTGTCATCACTGATAACCACACAAAATTCAACATCCATATTCAAACTGCCATAAAAAAAACATCAAAAACTAGGTCTCCTGTACCAACACAATCACTTCCTCACCCATCCACCAGAAAAGCCCTAGCCTCCTCCAACCTTCTCCCATCTCTCTTATACGGCACCCCCTGCTCACCAACATTCAACTTGGATTACAGTCCAAACTAGAATCCTGCTACAATAATATAAGCAAATTCACCACACACTCCAAAACATCTTCCCATCACTGCCTCTCCCTCCAACCCCTACAATGGCTAGAACTGCCTAACTACCTTAATTTCCTAAAACTCACCACAGCCCACAAATTTATCTTCAGGCCATCCAGCTGCCCTGCTCTCTGCACCACCTTAACCCCTTATATTCCAAACCATCCATTACAATCTGAAAACCAAAACCTCCTACAAGTCCATAAACCTTCCCAACCCCCAGGCCACTTTCTGCTTTTATACTCCCTAGCCAAACTTTGGAACTCACTCCACTCCCCCTTTCGAACTACTCCGCACCTCCCCACTTTTAAATCCCTCCTACACTCCTACCTGTCCTCTAAATGGACTTGTCCCTGCTCTTTCCCTACTTGAACCCTTTAGCCTATCCCTTTGACACTCCCTTTCAACTCCTGAAATCTGCTTAATACCACCATCTGACCTTTCTCTTGTCTTGCACAACTTTGCAACCATTACTAAACTACATTTCTACCTTCATGTTATTACATGCAGGACTGCATTTCTACCCTCATCCCATTCTCTGCTATTTTACTTCCATGTAAATACTCTTACTCATATCTAGAAATGGCTCACCTGAAGAACTGCATCCTACCCTCATCCCACCACCTGCTATTTAATTTCCATGTAAACACTTTTACTGTTGTCTTGAAATTACTCACCTGTGGAATTCCCTGTGTGCTTGTATTTCCTTACAAGTTATTTGCTTATCAACACTACTACCAACCTATACCAACAGAATTCTCTTCTTATGTAATTAACTTACTAACCCCATCATGGGACAAAATCCTATGCCTGAATGTCATCTGAACTCCCATCATTTCATTGATGCACAATGCCTGCATCTGTACATTCTTACCAAGTATCACTTCTCTTACAGAATGTATATTTTCATACTGAATATTTATCTACAGTTGCTACAGACTACTCTATATACTACAGTTACTCTATATACTCATGCTTGATTTTCTTCCTACTTTGTTACTTGTACTGTCATCATGTCTTACATGCTCTGCTTGATATGTATGTTTTAATTGTTATTGTTAAATATTTTTTACTTATATTGTAATTCTCATTGTTACTATAGCTTTTCTTCCCGGACCTCCACTGAAAATGGGTTCTTCTTGGCCCAGTGGACTTCCTCGGTTATCAAACCGAAATAAATAAATAAATCCTTACATAATACATATATTACATTTTACTTGGACCAGTGTGTTATCTATGTATAGTGTTTACATAATGTGTAAAGAGTACTTACGTATTATTGCGACCAGATTTTCGCAATTGCAAAATTCGCATCCTGGAATCCAGACAACTTCAGGAAACACTATTAGGTGTTATTCAAAGTTGTTATTGCCAAAAATTAAGTTTGGATTACCTTCAGGATGACAAATATTTGAAAAAACCTCTAACCAGTTTTATGTGCACACACACACTTGAATTGTCATGGATGCTCTCTTTCTGAAGAACAGAAACGCTGGCATGGACTACTAAAAAGAAAGCTAGTTACATGTATGAATAACTAGCTATAACGAGATGTATGTAGCCTGGTATGTCAATGCAAGTTATGTGTACTGTTCATAAATTGATCAATGTATGTCTTCAAATACTGGTTAACAAGTGCTGGGCTGCATGTCTGAAACAATACAGTGAGTCGCAGCTCTGTCAGTATCAGTGAGTGCACCACTGCAAACTTCCAGCACTTACTGAGTTCCCCCAACTGCAACTTGGGCACATCAGATTTAATAGTTTATTACATTAAGAATTAAACACTACACTATCACTCTCTGACTGCATATCCTGTGTAAAATACAAGAGATTTAGTTTCCTTTAGGTCTTGCTCTGACTTCTTTACTGCACTGCTCACCTTTACAAAGTCTGTGTCGTGAAAAAAAAAATAAGCGAGATGCTGTCAGTAAAGTGGAAAAACAAACAACAACACTATGTTGTTAACATTTTTTGGATTACACTCCAGAAAACAAACTGAAGAGGTAAAGAAAACATGCTATATAACATTTTACCAACATTAATAAACAAATTTCATGATCAGGAAGAAACCGATACTGCCGTGAAAAATCTGGTTGCGATAATACCGAAGTACCTTGTAAAGTTTCTGACACTGTATGCTATATCTCTTGCTTTTTTTTTAATTTCTCCAAGTCTTTTGTGTTTCAAGTATCATGACAGGAATGGACCCATTCCCAAGTCAAATTATGATTAAAGTTCATGAAATTAGTATTGTTTCAGTCTTTGAAGTTAGCCAAACGTGCTCTTCACAGCACCCGCAGTGTGCCAAGAATTGACTCCTTTTGCAATTCATATGGAGTTCCATGTATCGGTAGGATATCTAAATGCAACTGTAAATTCTTTCTTCTGAGACTCATTCTCCTACTACCATTGCAACTGTCTTGGTATCCTTCTTCCACACATTGCCCTCATCTCTGCCTGCAAATCCTGGTATTGTATGACTTTGTGTCTCTCAGTACATAAGACACATAATCACTGTGTGTAGTAATTTCAATGATCAATGCTACTTTTGTCCTCTTTTCATGGACTACTATGCCTGGTTTTCTTGCATCTACTTTTTTGAACTATTGGTAGTGTGTGATCTCATGTGGCTCATGTTGCCATGCTTCTCTGCTACTTCAATATGGTAATGTTTGCACAATCCTCAAAGCAACAGTCTTGCCACTTTATTATGCCTTTCAGTATACAGGCACTCTGCCATTCATTAATGTATCATACCCAGCAACAAGATGTGAGATTGCTCCAGTTCTGTTTTCCAGAACCTGTATTTGTCTGTTTCTCCCACATGTTCAGTGGACTTTGTAAACCAATGTGTTTGTAGTCCACTATTTTGAGATGACAATATTAACCTTTTATCTTTGGATTAAAATTCACCTCTCCTTAACTATTCCTGTATCAGATCCTGATCAACATGAGGTTGTTTCAGGAGTTTTCTGTACTTGCATCTGTATTATCCCTTGTCCACATTTCTTGCTTTCTCATATAATTCGTCTCATTCTTTCTTTTTTTTTTTTTAGCACATTCAGTTGCTGCCTGATTTTATCTGCTGATTTCCATTCTCACTGGACACCGATATTCTTCTGCTAAACAAAGCAAGGAAGTCAGCTTAGACTTGTTCTCCTCATGTTTTAAAAATGTCACTATATTTGGATTTGGTGAAGTCATCAGATATGTTTGCAGTTCTACAATTGTAGATCCGTACATGTAATGGATTTCAATGAGGCCCATACCTCCTTCGGAATGAGGAATATATAATCTTGGTATACACTGATTTCATATATAATTTAATAAGCATGAAGCATTATACTTGTTTTCTAGTCCAACTGATCCAATACATTTTGGGACCAGTCAATCACCTCAAAACTGTAAATTAGAACAGGAGTTTATAGCTTGGACTTTGTTCCTAGATATCAGAGCTGTTTTCGGTATTAATTTTAGTCTTCTAAGATATTCCTTACTGAGTTTTGTTCTCATTTGCTTATGCTTTATTGACAATACTTCATCAGTTCCCAAATATTTATACACTCCTCCTTACTCACGTTCATTTATAATACAATCCTGTCCCAGACTGATATTTTCTTTTCCTGCCGCTTTCTTGCTTTGAATGTTGCTTTTGCACATTTATCAAGACCAAATGACATTTTCTATCATCTAAGAATGCTTTAACCATTTGCAGTTGTGCTTTCAGTTCATCTTATGGACTATACAGTTTTAAATCACCCACAAAAAGAAAATGAAAAGTCTTTACACTTGAATGTTTTCTGAGACCCATTCAGCATCTTTCTTATGTTCCACAGGGTCTTCATAGATATTTCTCCAAAATGTGTCTATTTCTTGTTGTTTTGAGATGTTTCTATTCCTTTTGCTGTGTTTCCCAATTCTCTATAAAGCTTGCTTGGGTCTTCAGGGAATTCCTTATTTTGTTCATAGGTTCATATATTCATAGATGTGTACTAGGCTAATGACCACAAGGGCCTTTTTAAGCCTAACCATGCATCCCAAATCTCTGACAAGTTCTGATACCCTTGATAAATCTAAACAGGGGCTTAGGAGGTGAAACATTTATAAACAGGGGCCCGGGAGATGAGTCATTTACAGGCTGCCTGTGTCTGTTAGAGACATAGGTGCCAAACCAGGGATGAATTTCCTGTTCCCCATCCAGTTGTCCAAGTTACACTTGAATTGGACTAGGGAGGAACTCTGCTTCACATGGATGGGGAGCCTGTTCCAGAGAAGGGGTAGTCTCTGGAAGACATATCTGTCTCTCCAGTAGGTCCTGTTTATATCACAGGCAAGGTTCAAGTCTTTAGAATTAGTAATTCTGGTGCTGTTTGTTTTGGAGATATGTGAGAGGTCCATCAGAGTGGGGTCTGACAATGCTGTGTATTCCAGGCATAGATCTCCCCTCAACAGTCTGTAGGAGACAGAATACAGAGATACAGCCTTCAAGCTCTCTGCATAGGACATATTACTTATTCCCTGTGTTCTTTTAATGAGTAACCTCTGTAGGTGTTCCATTTGTTGGATGTGCGTGGTTAGGTACATACCAGTTGGGGCATTGTACTCACTGATAGGTTTGATGAATGATGAATACAGTGGAACAATGACTTCTTTGGATGACTAGATGTCATACCTTTGTTTATAAGTTGCACAACACAGAATGATTTCCTCACTACTGTAAACACGTAATGATCAAAGGCTAGATTACTGTCCATGTGTGTCCTCAAGTCCATGACTACCAGATCAGTTCTTAGGGGTATGTTGCCAATATGATAGTTTCCAGGGTGGATGATGTCCTGAGGGATACTGTTATGCATTTCTTGGCATTTAGTTTTAGTCCATGGCTCTGGCGCCAGTTGCATTCTGTGTAAGCCCTTCCTGGAGAACATTTGTGTCAGTGGGTGTTTCAGTGACAATTCCTAATTGGCAATCATCTGCAGATTTAGTCAGCCAGAGGTCATTGATATTGGCCTTGACTACAGGGAAGGAAATGCCAAAAAGGAGCAATCTGGCCCCTTTCTAGAGGTGTACTACCTAATTCTAACTTCCTGAGTCTTGTCTGTGAGCCAGCTGGCTATCCACTAGGTGACATAATGGTTTGAACCTCACCTCTTAAGTTTGTCAACAGTGCCTGAGTGGATGATTGTGTTGAATTCCTTGGCCAGGTAAAGATAGGCAATGTGAACCATTTTACCCTCATCCACTGCTTTGGTGACCTTTACAAAGAAGTCCACCAGGTTTAGTAGGCATGATCTGCCCTTGAGGAAATCAAATCGGGTTGATTCCAGTGTCTGGAGGTTTCCTATCATTACTGATCATTTCCATGATAATTCTTTCCATGGTTTTGCATATGAGACTATTGAAACTTATGGGTCTATAGTTTCCAGGGTCTGTAGGTGGCCCACCTTTGTGATGTTCTTCATTCCTGAGGCACAAAGCCTGTTTGGCGGTTGCAGTTAAATAGCAACTCCAGTGGGTCTGGTACATCATGTTTTATGCTATTTAGAAAACGTCCCAGGATACTGTCTGGGCCCACTGATTCAGTGTTCCTGGTCTTAAAGTGAGCATTAAGGACCTGTTCTCTAGTGATAGCAGGGGGAGTTATATTTATGATAGTTCCTGAGGGGAGGTTGAGAGGGAGAGAGTGGTAAACATGGAAATGAATTTATCAGCCAGGAGGTTTTCTATATCTTTGGGCTCAATATAGGTGTCTCTATTTACAATGAACTCTGCAAACAATTGTGTATTGTCTTTAAGGTTGCAGACATAGCTAAAGAATGCCTTATGATTGTCCTTGCCCTGGGAGGCCACATTTACCTCAAGTTTGGCTTTGGTAGACTTTATTTGTGCTCTGAGTTATTTGTTTAGTTTGATGAGAGAGCTTTTATCCTGCTGGGTGCTGCACCTCCTACTTTTTGTCATGATTTTCTTCCTTCTGTTATACAGCCTACTGATGGGGTTCCACCAGGTTGCCTTGTTTTTTGAGTTAGTTCTGTACTTCTTCCTGGTGGGTACAGCTGCCTCTATGCAGCTATTAACATGTACAGGGTTTCTGTAAACATTTATTTATAGGCAGCAGTGTTCTTAGGGTTTTGGGGGGCTTGAGATTTTGCTAGGTTATCACTTAATAGTAGGAAGTTAGCCTTAGAGAAATTCCTGAATATTCCAGGGTTAGCTGGGGTTCCAGGTTTTATTTTTACTTCAAAGGAGACCATTTTGTGGTCTGACCTTACCAGAGAGGACATTACACTAGGGGGTGTGCAGCTTCCCTTGTTGGTGTATTTGGTCCAGGGAGTTTGTGTTTACAAAATCCAGGAATCACTGTGCCTGTACATTTGGTATTGTATATGATTCCCAGTTAACAGTGGGATAATTAAAGTCACTCATAAATATGGTATTGGGTTGGATGGTGAGTGTTTTCAATAAGTTTAAATACATTGTATGGGTTTCCTGGGTCATATTGGGGGACCTACAGCCTGTAGTTTGACTCTTCCTTTATATTTATCGGTATATCTTTGAAGTTTTTCTTCCTGTTCTGATAGCTTTAGTTTATTATTTAGAAGTATGATAGATCCCGATCTGTTCTGATACTGCACATTGCTTTTATCATGACTATGCTTCTAAGTATTTTTGTTCATCTGCTCCCTCTTCTATACTCTTCTAACAGTGACACTTCTTTTGTTAATGGCATTGATTTCATCCCTTTCTTTCCCTTATTGCTCTGAGTTCTAGTTGTAAAACTTTATCTATTATTAATTTAGCTGCACAGTAGTATATTCTGTTTGCTGCCTGTTAACAGGTTCAATTACTGTGTTCATGTTTTATAAACTTCTAATATTTTGGGTATTCATAGGATCATAGCAGGTTACTAGGCTAATGGCCCTGGGTCCCTTACAAGCCTAGCCAAGAGTTTATCCCCAAAAAAGAAACATTAGTTACCATCTGTCACCCCTTTCATTGAGGGACACAGGGGGTTGAGGGACACAGGTGGAACCCCTGGGACAAATTTGTGGTTTCCCATCTACTCATCAAGGTTGCGCTTGAAGAGGGTCAGTGAGGTACTCTGTTTGACATGTATGAGAAGTCTGTTCCAGAGACTGGGCAGCCTCTGGGAGACAAACCTGTCTCTCCAACATAGTTTGTTGATGTTGCATATTAGATTTAGGCCTTTCAAGTGGGTAATGTGTGAGGAGTTAGACTTATGGATATGGAGCATCTCTAGTAGGGCAGGGTCCAATATTGCCTTGTAGGTGAGACACAGATCACCTCTGAGCAATCTATACAATATTGAGTAGAGTGATAGTGACTTGAGCCTGTCCACATGTCCAGATGTTAGAGACCATGGATTCTCTTTATGAGGTATTTCTGTGGCTGTTCCAGTTGGTGCAGTTGTGTGGAGAGGTACATATACCAAACCGAGCATTATACTAATGAGAGAGGAGTACAGAGAGGTAATAAGCTTCTTTTTTCCTGGATGTAATCCCTTTACTTATGAGATGAACCAAGTAAAAGGCTTTTCTGACCACTGCTGGTGGAATGTGAGATTGTTGTCAACATGTGTACCCAGATCTCTCACCACAGGTTGTATGCTTTGGGGGTTGCCGTTGATGTGGTAATCAGTAAGGGTCATGTATTTGCCGAATGGTATGATGATATGTTTTTTGTGTTTAACTTAAGTTCATGATTTTTTCACCAGTCATTTGTTGCTGTGAGACCCTCTTACAGTACGTTAACATCATTTGGGGAGTCAATGACAGCACCCAACTTACAGTCATCTGCAAACTTGGTCAGCCACAGGCCCTTTGTCTTTGATGGACCTCTGAGAAGTAGATGCCAAACAGTAGGGGTCTCAGGACAGATCCCTGAGGAACACCACTAGTGACAGGTCTGCTATCAGAGGGGGAGGTGCCTATTTTGACCTTGTGGGTCCTATCAGTGAACCAGTTGGCCATCCACCTGATGAGATGGGGATTTATGCTAAGTCGTGTTAGCTTTTTGATGATGCCCGAGTGGGGGTTGTGTCAAAGGCCTTGGCCAAGTCAAGGTAAGCTGTATATACTGACTCTCCCTCATCCAGGACCTTGCTGACAGTCTCAAAGAAGTCAACCAGGTTTAACAGGCAAGATCTGCCCTTGATGAATCCGAATTGGGTGGGGTCAAGTGCTTGGAGATTGCCTATGTCTTTGTTTATGAGATCCATAATAATACACTCCATGGCTTTGCAGATCAGACTTGTCAAGCTAATGGGATAATAGTTTCTCAGATCTGTAGTGGCATCACCTTTGTGCAAGGGGATGATAATGGCAGTTCTCCACTCTGCTGGAATAAAGCCTGTACTTAGGCTGTGGTTGAATAGGGTGCTCAACAGTGAAGCTAGTTCTTGCTGGATATGGTGCAGAAAGGAAGTCTTACTGACTTTCTGTAATCTAGTTATTTCATCAATCTTAATACGTCTATCCATCTCTTTTAAATCAAGCAACTCTTTCCTTAGATCATTTTCTTCTAAAATGAAAGCACAATCTTTTTTCCCTATTTCATGCGGGCAGTCTACAAAAAAGTTCCAGAACATCTTCTTGTGACATATTCTCTTTAGCTGCATCCTGCATCATCCATTGCTCTTTTATATAGAAACTCACTGGCCTATCACTCCACAACATTGACTACATCAGAGTTGCCACTGTTTTCCATTGCTTCCCTTGCTGTGCAAATCCAACTGAACTTTTCTACTGGTTTCTTAAGAATGTTCAAGTGGCAATTGATCAGATCCACCTGTTTCTCTTTAATCTGGGTACACATTGTTCCATCATGTTGAGACATTACTAAAGTTGAATTTTTTATACTAATTCTTTCACTTTGCAAGTAATCAATAACTTCAGTTTCTATTTGTTTAACTTTTCCTTTGCTAATCCTTTTTTTCTGTTTTCCCCCTTTGTTTTCTTATATTTTTGTATTGTGAAAATTTTTATCTGGATTATTTTTCCTGTATTTCTCTTCAAATATCTTTGATGCTGCTTTTTTGTATTGATTAGTTTTGCTTTCTCCTTTGCATAAGTATTACATCATATTAAATCTCTTTTCCTTTCCTGTGTCCATATTTCTTGTTCAGATGTTTACCATGCCCCCTGTTTCTCCTCACTTTGTGGACTCATTGTCCCATCATGCTGTGACATAACCTGTGTTAGACTTTTTACATTAAATCCTTCACTTTGTACGTATTCCATAACTTCAGCTTCTATTTAACTTCTGCTTTACTGATCTTCTGTTCTACATTCCTCTTTGTGATCTCATTTTTTGTGTTGTGAAATTTTCCATATTTGGATGCCTCTGATTTCTTTGTAGCTGCTTTTTGTGTTGATTTCTTTGGCTTTCTCCTTTCCATAAATATTGCACCACATCAGATCTTTTTTTTTTCTTTTCCATGTCCATTTTTCTTTTTTATACCTTTCAAAATTCTCTACTTTTTCTTTATATTTTCACACTTCCTCTGTTGCTTCTTCTTCCAAATGGTCCAAACTTTTTTGGTCTATATCATGTTTTTCATTGATATGTTGTATTAATGAACACAAAATTGCATTTGAAGCTTTTGACAGTTTTTTCTTGTGCAAGTTTTTTTTTTCTTTCCTCTAATTTCTCTCTTAATCTTTTTGAATATCATGTTTGGAAATTTTAGACTACTTGCATAATATTAACAATGCATAATTAATTCCTTACTTTCAATAGTCCACTCTATCATCTTTATGGTTCTTTTTTGTCCTGTCAGTTTTTGTGTTTTTTCTGGACTAATATTTCCTTGAACAATAGAGGGGCCATCCTCCCCCTGAGCCTGGTCTAACACTGTTGTGTGAATGTTTTCATACCTTGAGGATTTTATACTGACATTTTTTCTAGCCCTGGCACCAATGTGCATACCAGGATTGGGCACTTTTTTATCTTGGACCTGTGCATCCAGCTGTCTTTTTATTTTTAACCTACCTCTGTCCATGATATATGGTATATACAATACAGTCTATATATCAGTGTCACTTTAGTGAGATTTTGTGAAAACAGGGTCCCCCACATGAAGGTATGCACCAACACTTGATGATGAATTCAGTTTCAGAAATACCAATCTTCTTTTCCTGCTGTTTTAATCATCAGTCCATTTGTACTCCCAATCACCTGTCCATTCAGACCCCTCTTGCATGGAATGTCCCATGTCATGTCACATCATTTCTGACCTGGTTATGAAATATTAAAAATAAATTAACAATATTAAAAATTGGGTTTGGTCACTTATTGAGTGATGTGATAACTAATAAGCATGGAATCAGAATTGTCTTTGCAGATCTCCATGTTTTTGTTTTGTTTTTTTGAGGGGTGCCATTTTTATCCCTCTTTTCATCTTCATAGTACGACTATAGTTTAACCCAGTGAAATAAGTCAGTTGTTACTCATATCCTAAGGTGTTATTTTCATTAATCATGTCAGAAAACCAAGAGTATGGGTTTAGAAGGCATAGTAGCTTGTTTAGACTCTTTCAGTGAGGTGCCCACACAAGTAGGATCCATGGGCAGTTTAATAAAATTAGACCGACTTTATTGATGGCAAAGTACTGAAGGACATTGCAGCCATAAAAAATGAGAATGCATTGTACAATTAAACTCTTACATAATGTGACATAAAATCTATCTTGTTGGAGTATGTTGTATGTACACAAGCCTATTGGTCTGAAGATCAAGCCAACCATCTAGGTAAAGTATTCAGATAGGGAGTTGCAGCACATCTGGAACAAGATTGATGAACATGAAAACCACCAACAAAGTAAAACACTTTATTTAATACATCCACAAAAGGGAGCATAACATGGTAACTAGTGTACATATCTGGAGGAGTTCCTGCCCAACCCTTTAAGCATTGTCCATCTCATCACATCACAGTTGAGGCTGGACATAAGTCTTTCACATCCCATGGGCCTAGAAGGCTCTCCATCAAGACATAGTGGATTTAGACAGTTAAACTGGATGATCAACAAATATGTACTCCAGTTTACTAAAGAATTATTCCTTTCTTAACTCATTAATGCCTACAGGCAGTCAGTTAAGTATGTGTCACATTCTAGACTGCTGGCAGGCTAATAAAATTCCTGGAGTAACAAAAATATAAGTAAAAAATATATATTTTTTTTATAAAGAATTATTTTTTATTTACTTACTCTAAAAAGTAAAAAATAAGGAAGAAGATGAAAACTTTGCCAAAAAAAAGAAACGCAGACAACCTGATTTCAGAAATGCATTCAAGGTTGGTTTTGTTGATTACTGATACTACTTCTGCTACCCTATCACCAGAATCAGCAAAACCAACCTCAAATGCTTTTCTGAAATCAGCTTGTCTGTGTTACTTTTGCAAAGTGTTCACTGTTCTTTATATTTTACGTTTTAGAGTGACTGAATAGAAAGCATTCTTTATTAAAATATCTTTTTTTACTTATATTTTTATTTTTTACTTTTTAGTTTTTAAGTAAAATACAACAGTAATTCTATATAAAAGTAAAATTATGATTTTTGGGACTCTGTGTGTATGTGTGTGTGTAGGAAATGCTGTAGGGATATTTTGATGTTAGGCTCATAACAATCACTAGTAGAAGCAATCAATCATAAACTATATTAAGAAGTAGAGTACACAATTTTAAGCAATATAAATTGAGGATATGTTCATTGTACCGATATTATAATACTTCAAACAGCATTGTAAAATATGACATACAAAGGAAAGCACTTTACAGATTTTTTTCTTCAACACATACTGTAATGCTTTCCAAAACATATCTATGTATTTTATTTACCTAAGGACTTAAAATAGGTTAGTATAGAAAAACATATGTTGTGTCCTGTGTTTTGATATATATAATAGTTCTACAGCCAATTGCCAAATGTGATGTATACTTCTGAATACTAAATTTCTGCCTAGAGTCTCCCTCCCATGGGCTCCAGTATCCTAGACCTGGTCATTACCAACATGGGAGATGATGCTTCTCACCAGTAGTCACCCCCTCATTGGTCAGGTCTGACCATAAGCAAATCTCCCTTGACATCCACATCCCACCCCCACTCCCCAGTAAGGAAACCTCCTTAAAAAAACTTCTCCAAAGCCAACTTCATGCTACTGAAGTCAGAAGTGACAAACTTCATGACACCCACGCAGACGGGATCAGGAAGTTCGATTGCAGAATCCTACACAAAGGCACTGTATGAACACATCCACTTGTGCATGAATCATGCCATCCCAAATAGAACCAAGATGCTCTTCTCCAGAAAAAGGAAGCCAATCTGGTGGTCCCTTGATATAAACAAACTATACAACAGAAGGAAGAAACTGTTGCAGAAAAGAGGAAAATCCCAAGATGCAAAAAACTCCCTCAACAGCCTCAGTAAGAAGCTGAGATCCCTCATAAAATCCTCAAAAGCTAGTTATGAAAATAAAATTGCCAAAGATTCCAAAGACAACCACAAGGCAATCTATAGTTATGTCAAGAATCTAAATGGCAACGCTCAGATCTGCTCTGAGCTACAACAGAATGGCATTAAATATACTGATCCCAAGGATATTGCCAATATCCTGGCAGATCGATTTAGTGCCAACTTCACCCCTCCCCTCTCACCGCCCTAAAAGACCCATCTCAATATCAAAAGATTGCCAAATTCCAGTAATCACGGCCACACAGATAGAAACCGCACTCTCCAAAGCTAAGAATACAGCATCCATGGAACCAGATGACATCCCAGGCTGTGTACTACATGAACTACAAAATGAACTGACACCTCACCTAAGTGTCATGTTTAATCATAGCCTCACCTCAGGCTTTGTGCCCATTGAGTGGTGCACAACTACAGTTATCCTGCTCCACAAGGGAGGATCCACCTTAGATCCCAGAAACTACCATCCCATCAGTCTGACAAGCCCGATCTGCAAGGGCATGGAACGTATTATCATGGAACTTATAAACAAAGACATTGGCAACCTTCAAGCACTGGACCCCACCCAGTTTGGGTTTGTGAAGGGCCGATCTTGTCTCCTGAATCTGATTGACTTCTTCGAATCAGTCTCCAGAGCTGTGGACGAGGGTAAGGCAGTCCACACAGCCTATCTGGACCTTGCCAAGGCCTTCAACACCATCCCCCACTCTGGAATCATAGATAAACTTACTAAGCTGGGCATAAATCCCTACATCACTCGATGGGTTGCCAATTGGCTTACTAACAGAACCCACACTGTAAAAGTAGCCGACTCCAAATCCAGCTCCAGACAAGTGACAAGTGGAGTACCTCCGGGTTCAGTCCTGGGACCACTCTTGTTTGGCATCTACTTCTCTGAAGTACAGGGCAACACTAAGGGACTCTGGCTAACAAAGTTCGCAGATGACTGCAAACTGGGAGCCATTACTGAATCCCCAAATTATGTGGATATTCTAGAAAAGGGCCTTACAGAAACAGATGCCTGGTGCCAGAGCCATGGGCTCAAGCTTAATGCCAAGAAATGTATAGTTATCCCCTTTGGAAAAAAACATGTACCCATGAATTACCACATAGGTGGCAGGACACTAAACATCGAAAGTGTGAAAAGAGACTTAGGGACACAGGTGGACAGTGGTCTCACTTTCGATAACCACATCGCCACAGCAGTCGGGAAATCCTTCTATGTGGCACACCTCATCACTAAGGTCTTTTCATCCAGAAAAAAGGAGGTCATTGCCCCACTGTACTCATCCCTCATTAGGCCCATTATAGAGTATAATGCCCCATTTGGTATGTACCTCACAAGACATCTGCAACAGCTGGAAAGGCCACAGAAATACCTCACTAAAAGAATCACAGGCCTAAAGCAGATGCCATATGCTGACCGTCTAAAAAAAACTCCAGCTATACTCTGTGGCATATCGTCTACACAGAGGCGATCTCTGCTTAACATATAAGGTCATGTCAAACCCTGAACTGTTGGACATGCTCCACTTAAAGAAATCCCAATCCCTCAGAGCCACATGCTCCAGGGATCTAAACCTTGTCATCACAATGAACAAAACATGCTGGAGGGATAGGTTCCTGACCCAGAGACTCCCCATACTCTGGAATAGACTGCCCATACATGTCAAGCAGAGCGCCTCATTGGCCCTCTTCAAAAGGAACCGTGATGATTGGAATGGAGATAGGAAATTCACCCCGGGGATCATGTCAGTCACCCTGCTAGACAGGGTTCCAGAGAAGTAAATATTGTAGGAAGAAATATCCAGGGAATTGTTATGGCTAGGCTTGCATAGGCCCTAGGGCCGATAGCCTAGTACCAACCTATGAACCTATTATGCTATTTCTTTCTTCAGTCATATTATAGGTTCATAGGTAGGTACTAGGCTATCTACCCGAAGGCATTTATAAGCCTAGTCAGAATGTGTTGGCTTTCGCCGCCCCCTTAGATTAGTTCCCTGTGCCTCTGTCCAGCAGAGCCACTGAAGTGATCCCAAGGTAAATTTTCTGTTTCCCATCCACTCGTCAAGATTTCTTTTGAGGAGTGTTAGCGAGGAGCTCTGCCTAATGTAGATTGGGATCTTGTTCCAAAGCATGGGAAGTCTCTGGGACAGGAATCTATCCCTTCAGCTTGTTCTATTTATTGTTGTGGTGAGGTTTAGATCCCTAGAGCATGTGGCATGAAGGGGATAAGGTTTTCTTTAGATGGAGCATGTCCATCAATTCTGGGTTGGACATGGCTTTGTATGTCAGGCAGAGATCACCTCTGAGTAGGCGGTATGCAACCAAGTACAGCTGTAGTTTCTTCAGTCAAGCTGCATAGGGCATCTGTTTGAGGCCAGTGATCCTCTTGATAAGGTACTTCTGTGGTCTTTCCAGTTGTTGCAAGTGTCTTGTAAGGTACATCCCAAATGGGGCGTTGTACTCTATGATGGGTCTGATGAGTGATGTATGAGTGATAAGTAGAGGGGCACAATTTTGGTATCAACCAAAAAAACTTATGACTGCTACTGTTCTTGTGAAATTAACCAGATAACTTATTATTTTATATTTTTTGTGCCAAAATACTGGAGGTTTTGAAATTACAAACACATTTAACAAATTAACCATATCTTCTTAGCATTCATAAGGCATAATGAGTAGGCAAATAAATAAGTAAGCTTTATGGCTCAAGTAGTACTTAAATGGTGTAAAGTCTGTGTTTCCGTGTAGGCATGAGTTTTCAGTATTATGCCCTGACTTTTAAATGTAGCAATCTTAAAAATTTCCTCTAATAAGTTTTGCTGGTAAAAGCTTTCAAATACTGTTCAAAAGGTAACTTCACACAGTAAAAATGTATCATCAGTCATTTAGGCAAAGTGCTCCAAGTCCCAGGTATATTTCATTAGGTGACATGACCAAAATGATGTCTTGAAAAATACTGGCCAAAAGTGCTGAGAGTGGTTACTTTATGAATATTTGTCATAACAGTAATTTTGTTTTCCTAAATCTGGCAACATTCATTGCATTTTATGGTGCAGTGCTGAAAGAAATCATTTCACCTATAATCAGCTGAGACGCGGTCATCAGTTGCATTTGATTAGGAGCACATCCACACTCTATCTGTACATCTTCTAAACACTGATTGTGTAGGTGGCGAGCCCCACCTCACCTAAATATTTACTAACTCCTTTGTCATACAACAGGGTGGAAACTGTAATAAAGTGCAAAGTGAACTCACAGAAACAGCAGTGCTATACTGCATACATTACAATATAAAAAGCTTTCATGTATAACTGAAACAATGTGATCAGGATGTTCGATGCTGACCAAAGTGCCCTCAAAGAATGGTAGGGAAGACCTATTGATGGCTGGAGAAACATGGAAATCTTATAATTCTTGGGCAGTAAATCTGAGAGGAAAGGAGCTATATTTGCATTTGAAAACCTTCCTTTATATGATAATACTGCAAAACTGGCCATTAGTTGTGTTTTGGTTGCTGTGCCCCCCCCCCCCCCAAGAAGTGTACAGTAATTTTCTAAAAAAATAAATACATAGTCTGTCTGCTTCCTAATATTGTACCTAGGTAAGACAGACTGCAGCCTGCCTTCACCTACTTTTTTGCAGAATGAGACGCATGGCATTTGGAATTTGGAATTCCCCACCTTTTGTTATATCTGTTTGCCTTTTGTGAAAAAGATTGTAGTTTGTCATGAATACTGCATATGTCTTCATAACTCCATTATAAGGAATGCAGGGTGTAGCAGAAAAGATAACAAGGAATGAAACTATCAGTATCAATGTTAAATTTTGGATCACGTTAATTTATTTGTTAATGCAGTCAGCATGCATGCACATGTTATGACCTGTGCATGAAGTATTTTTATGGACACCGAATAAGCAGTGCAACCAGTCAGTTAAATATTGTCATTTTGAAAATCAGTCATAAATCTCTTAGTATGTGGTGCAGCTTCATGCATTAGTGATCTTTATTATATAATTTGTTGTCACACTTCGGTATTTCTGACATATTATTTGTGCATAACTAGCATGTACCAATCTAATACAGTTCTGCTACAAAGCAAACATCATGAGTGCAGACTAGTTTTACTAATACTTAGTGTTTTTCACTTGCAGATGCTGATGAGTGCAAACTGTTTCATCCTACACTCTGTAAAGGTGGAATTTGTGTGAACCATCTTTCTGGCTATAGCTGTTACTGCCCTACTGGTTCCTACTACAACAGCCTGCTTTTAGAATGTAAAGGTAATGAGACTGCCAGTATCACCATAATCATAGCATGCACTGTAAATCTTCTTAAAGAGACTCGTCTGACAAACAACGTGGTCACTGTCTAAAACAAGGGCATCAAGCCCTTATCAAGTATTGATATTCCTGTACTTGTATTGCTTATGTTAACTTGTTCTATAAAGATCTCAGTGTGATATGTTCTCAGGCTATGCATTTTGCTTGAAGCACCTGAAGAATGTATAGCATTAGCATAATATTTCTAAGGGCTGCCGTGCTGTTTGATACAATGATGTGCCCTACCAAAGAGGTGACTCAAAGATAGGAAAATGGTTTACATGTCATTAGCTACACTTTCAGATAACTGTAGAAAAAAATAATTGGATGAATGAGAGAAAGATAACATGTTTTACTCAGTTACCCACTTCCTCACAGTCTAAAGCCTGAAGTCACTGCATTTGAGCCAATAATTGCAGAAGCTCTGCCATAAGGACCAACTCCCAAACATTTTCACTGAGAATTTTGTCTTTGTACAATACAATCCACTATACCAGCAACAAGGAGGCAACAGAAACACATCAAACAGCAAACACCTCCTATGTAGTCACACAGAATCAGGTCAAAAACATCACATTCCAAAGAGCAGAACTTGAAGCAAAAACGTTTAGGCAAATGAGTTTATTGGCTATTCCATTGATAGAATAAAAGACTGTTAAGTGCTTTTGTCACTCCTTTTATACTAGATCAATCACCTAATTAATTCATCCAATTCAACATTTAAAGTGACCAATACATTTATAGCTAACTCTTCACAATAATTTACATAAAAAACTACCCAAACCTTTGAGTAAAAACCAACAAAAAATGCACAGGAAATTTCTATATTGTTAAACTGGGTCTATATTACAGTCGAAGTATGACAACTTCGAACGTTATATGGTCGAGACCATATGTTCGAAGTTGTCATACTTCAAATTCAAAAAATACATAAATAAATAAAAAACAGGAACAACTTCCTGACAGTTTTAAGTGCCCCCCCACATCCCCCGCTCTTTAAATATACCAACTCCGAAGCCATGCTACAGTGCAATAAAGGGAAAATTCCCTTTACCGCATTGTAGTGCGGTCTTGGAGTTGATATATTTAAAGAGCTGGGGGGTTGGGGTGCAGCCCCCCATGTGGGAGGTGCAGGGGGGCTTGTCCCCCTACTTACAACCCTTTATTTTCTTTTTTGTTGTTTTATTTTTTTTTTACGTCTTCAAAATTCTGTAAGTTCAAACATATAGATTTGAACATATGGTGTTCAAACTTACATTATTTCGACTACATGATATAGTCCCTTAAACTCAATAATAAAATTTTGTAATAAAATTTGTGTTTTTATAAAATGTTTGTGCTTAAATAAAAAGTTTGTGCTTAAATGTTTATGCTAATATGGAAAGACCCCAATGTTGAAGTACATACTGTACTATAAATAGCATGATATAGGTTCATAGGTTCATAGATTAGTACTAGGCTTACTACCCTTCTGGGCCATTTCAAGCCTAGCCAATTACTCCATGGGAGAATCAAACCTTGCACCTTGTGTCTGTAAAGTAAACACCTTAACCATTATGCCATCCTCCCATTATATATATATAATTACATAAAACGTAGTACATATTGTGAATCAACTGAAAAAAGCCAAAGTAGATAAGCTGCAAAATCCAACAGGAAGAAGATAGTACTAATCTATGAACCTATGTCCTCTTTTTGAGTATTGGTAGTAGGGGCATTAACTGCATTCAACTTAATTTGTCATTGTAATTCAGTCAACTATAAATTCAGTTCCTACCATCCACCTCTAGGGTGTTTAGGGACTACCTCCAATATACCAAATTTAAATCTAGGAAAATTTGTGCATTCAGTACTGTGTAGGGCATTACTAGTGTTCGCTCTCTGCATGGCATACACATGTTCATATATTCTTTATTTAAATTGTCTTTCTGTCTTACCAACATAATACTGCCCACATCCTACACATATTCCAATGTACACAATGCCTCTCGTATTACAATTACCCTTTTGTAAACTTATTTCAAAGAGTATCCCTTCTAGAACCAAAATACTATCCTTTAATATATACTCACATTGATTACAAGCGCCACAAATCCTTGATAGGTACAATGTCTCTAATTATGTTTTGTTCGAACAATGATTTACAATTCCTACCTGTCTTGTATATAAAATTAGGCTCCCCATCAACATATTTCATAATTAAAAGTTCCCCTTGAAAATAGTCCAATTTTTCACCATTATTTCTTTGACTTCCTTACTATTTGACACATAGGGGATCACCAACCCCATTTTTGTATACTGCAATTCTTTGTCAGGATTATTCTCTATTCTTACTAACTCCCTACTACCTAAAAGTGGCTTGAATTTTGTTCCTCAACCACTTTTTAACTCTCTACTAATGTCAGCTATTAATTTTCTAGGATATCCTCTTTCTATGAACATTGAACTCATTTTAGCTATTTCTGTTTCAAATAGTTCCAACTCAGAGCACACTAATTGTCCCTTATAGATATTTTGCTTTGTATACCCAGGGTGACAGCACTAAAAACCTAAATAATTGTTTAAAAAGGTCTCCTTTCTATACATTGTTGTTGTAAATTTCTTCATAACGTTGTGTTGTCCTTACTAAGGGTAATATCCAAATAGCTGATAACCTCATCATTAAAATTGCCCGTAAACGTAAGAAAAGATGGAATATTAATATATTCTAAAAAAGATTCATTATTGTCATCCTTATTCCTCCAAATTATATGACTGTCATCCAGTAAACGAAAATAACTTATCCATTTGTCAGAAAAATTACTGTTAAATATCTATCTGGCCTCCCATCCATATAAAACCAAGTTCATGAATATGGGTGCATAACTTGCACCCATAGCCACTCCCTTTAGCTGTTTAAAATAAACTCCCTCAAAGGTAAAGTAGTTGTTAGCCAAAATCACTTCCATAGCCAGAATAATAAATTTAATCAGAGTTTCATCTAACCTAGTAAGGCTCCGAATTGCTTCTTTGAACAAATGTAAACCTTCCTAATGGGGGATAGATGTAAATAAATCAATAATGTCAATTGTCACAAAACCTACTTGTTTCACTGTACCACCCATTTTCTATTTTAGAAAATAGGTCCCAAGAATCCTTAAGCATATAATCAATCAGCGCTATGGCATTTTTAACTATCCTGTCTATAAACACCCTCAGTGAATATGTGGGACCATTTTGTGCTGATATTATTACTCTAAAAAGGGGTTTACTGTACTTTTATGAACCTTAGGTATGGCAAAAAGCCACCGGAATGAGTATGTGTTCACTCTTTAGAAACTCAAATAAAAAGTCCTCCAACAGTAGTTGAATTTTCCTGTGAGCTATGTATATTTTACTCTTGAAGACCTCATGATATTTATCAGTCATAAAAAATCTAAAGTAAACAATTTATGTAATCTATTTTGTTAAGGCTTCATCACTCTTATTTCAACATTATTATGAAACATTTTAATAAGTTCACTTTCATCTTTGGTTATATTATAATATTTCTTTAACTTCTTACTGGCTTTACCATACATTAAAAAATACAAATCTATTGAACATGTCCCTTCAAAAGCTGATATTGTCAGGCGCATAGGGGGTTAAAACAACTTTTCTTCTTTACGTTAATCCCTGAATTCTAAATTTTTTCGTCTTTTAAAAAATGCTCTCAAATTTAACCTCCTAGTGAACAATTTTAATTCAGTCATGACATCTACTAAACTAGCCATATAATAGGGTACAAACTTAAACACTTTATTTAACAAAGTAAAAACATTCCTGTCCACCTTTAAACCAGTCTAATTAAAGATGTTAAAGTTTCCATACTTCAACACACTTTCCTCCTCTCCTCATTTACATAATTCACGTCAAGGTTGAATTCATTATTAATTCACAAACCTTGATCCTCCCCCCCCCCCACCAGGGACCGGAGTTGAAAAAAATTATTTTGTCAATTTTTATTTTCTAACCGTTCCGACCTTCTTAAAGGTGGATATTCCCTCTCATATTTATCTATCTCCTCATCAGACCTAAAATTGTTTCTCCCTTCATATTCCTACTCTTGTTCAGAATACGGCCTACTGTAATCAATTTTCACACCGTTTTGTTCAAAATGTGAATTCGGTAATGTGTATGCTGTCTTTTTATTGTATTCACTTTCATCCCTAGCCATTTTTTTCTTTCTCCTGTCTATATTAACCTTTACATAATTTTCAACTTTTTTTGACCAAATTATCATATTTGGCAACATTAAGATCAAACATTAGAGCGTTCATAATTTCATCACTAAGCACATTTAATTCAGCTAGTAATGTATTAATTTTCACATTATTGTTCCTTATAATAAAGGACATTAATTCATATTCAAATCTATCAAACATGGTAATTAAGTTTCCACACTTCCTGCCTTCAAACCAGTTGGAAATTTATAAAGCCTCAATCCCCTAGGAACCCATTTATTTTTGAGGCTTTCAGTTAAATACAAATTGTCACATTGCAACCCTTTCATTTTAAACAGTTTGCTCTCAAAATCTTTCATTTTGTTGTCAATAGTTTTAGCCACTTGCCTGTTGATGCTCATACTTTTATGGCTAGAAAAATAAATGGCCATTTTAACCCACTGTTTGAAATTAAAACCATCTTTGTTGCAAAGTCCCAATTCTGCTTGGCGTCCTCTGGAAGCAGTGTTCACCTCTGGCCTTTCCCTTCATTCAAATGATGACACAGAGAAGTCTCTCTGATTAGTTAATACTTCCGACAATACATTGCGCTGTTTACCAACCCCAGTACCTCCTGGGTCTAAATTGAATTTAGACTTGACTGAATTGCAATGGCAAATTAGGTTGAACGCAGTTAATGCCCCTGGTATTAACAACAATATTTCCCTACTACCAATACTCCAAAATGGGGCATTAAAATTATAAAAATATCAAGTTCTTCCTGTTGGAATTTGTAACTATCTACTTTGGCTGTTTTCAGTTAATTCACAGAATATACTAAGTTTTATGCAATTATATAGTATGTCATTTATAGTACAGTATGTACTTCAATATTGGGGTCTTTTCATATTAGCATAAACATTTCAGCACAAACTTTTTAACATTTTATAAAAATACAAATTTTATTACAAAATTTTATTATTGATTTTAACAATATATAACATTTTTTGTGCATTTTTTTGTTGGTTTTTAGTCAAAGTTTTGGGTAGTTTTTTATGTAAATTATTGTGAAGAATTAGGTATAAATGCATTGGTCACTTTAAATATTGAATTGGGTGAATTAATTAGGTGAGTGATCTAGTATAAAAGGAAGGTTTTTGTTTTGTAATGGCTGTTCTGAAGAGCTTGCTTATGTTGAGAGACACTTAACAAGTCTTTTATTCTATCAATGGAGTTGCCAATAAACTCATTTGCTTAAATGTTTTGGATTGACGTTCTGCTCTTTGGAATGTGATGTTTTGACCTGATTCTGTGAGACTACATAGGGTCTGTTTGATGTGTCTTTGTACAATAGCCTGTCGTCACTACATCTGACCCCAATTCTACAGGAGCTCTGCCACAAGGGCCAACTCCCAAACATATTCACTGAGAATTTTGTCATTGTACAATAGCCAGTGGTCATTGCATCCAACCTGAATATTGTAGGAGCTCTGACACCACTACAAGCTCCCAAAGATTTTCTCTGAGAGTTTTGGCATTGTACAGTAGCCTATATTCACTACATCCAGCACTGATACTGCAGACCATCTAAACAAGGGCAAACTCCCAAATATTAAAACTCAGAATGTTCTCATTGGGCAATAGACTGTGAATACTAAATCTCACCCTGATACTGCAGGAGCTCTGCCACAAGGACCAACTCCCAAACGTTTTTACTGAGAATTCTGTCATTGTCACTACATCTAATGCTGATACTGCAGGAGTTCTGCCACAAGGGACATATCCCAAATGTTTTCACTAGGAATTTTGTCATTGCACAATAGCTAGTGGTCACTACATCCAACCCTGACACTACAGGAGCTCTGCTACAAGGCCCTACTCCCAAACATGCTCATTGAGAATTTTGTCATTGTACAATTGTCTATGGTCACTAATCTGACCTTGATACTGCAAGAGCTCTTCCACAAGGAACTACTTCCAAACATGTTGTTTGAGAACATTCTCGTTGTCAATAGTATGAGGTCACTACACCCAACCCTGATATAGCAGGAGCACTGCCCACAAGGGCCATCTTCTAAACATCTTCACTGAAAATTTTGTGACTGTTCAATAGCCTGTGGCCACTACATTTGACTCTGATACTGCAGAAGTTCTGTCACAAGGACCAACTCCTAAACATGTTCACAGCCTGTGGTCACTGTATCAGGTGCCATTACTACAGGACCTCTGCAAGAAGAGCCAACTCTCCAATGTTTTCACTCAGAATTTTCTCATTGGATGATACCCTGTGGTCACTACATCTAACCTCAATACTGCAGGACCTTGCAACAAGGGACAACTCCCAGATGATTTCACTCACAATATTTTCATTGTATGATAACCTGTGGCCTCTACATCTGAACATGAAACTGCAGGAACCCTGCCACAAGGGCCAACTCCTAAACATTTTCACAGAGTATTTTGTCATTGTGCATGTGATGCCCCTCCACTGGCCCAGTAATCAAGGAGCCTCAATCCTCAACACTGGCAATAGTGAGGGATGTACACAATGGGAGGATGACAAGTACACACACAGTAAATTACAATTTCCCTTAAGAGCACACACGGATCACAGTCAGTCTGGGGATGGCTTCTCCCTCTTTCTCCAGATCCCCAGTACAACTCCCCACTGGCACAGCTATAGGGTTAAGATCTCAGCCGAGTGGCCAAGCTAAGACCTGCAGCACCCTCTCTGTCAAAGCAGTGCTTCATGTCCCTGCCCAAGTAGCTGACGCACACACACTTTGAAATTTGATTTATATACAAACACACACACACACACACACACACCTGGGAAAGGCTGGCACAGGATTATTAGCTATTCCCCTTTTACCCACTCTATAAGGTAGTTATCACTGCCACCAGCCAGCTCTTTATCAGCTACTTTAGGTCCCTTACCAAGGATGACCAATCCTACTGTGTAATGTTACTATTATCCAAATGGTAAGTGTGACCAAGACTAAGGCTATTTAGGAGTGGCCTTTATAGTGTCACCAAATACATATGCAAGTACTGTAAGAGCTTAAATATCTCTAAACAAACCAGCCACAATTAAGGGGTTTAAATATATTTAATAATAAATAATAAAAGAACAAAACAGTACTCAATAAAAACAGTCACTTCAGAGTTCAGAATCACAGGAAATATTTTAAAACAGCATTGCAGGACAGTCTCAAATAAATACAGAAAACAGATAAACTAATCCTTACTATATTCTTATCTATTTCTAAGAGAAATTACTTTTCCCTACTTACTTACTATTAGCAAGGCAAGTGCAGATGATGGTGATGATGGTGATTTCTAGGTCCAAGACTATATACAAAATGCCCAGTCTTTCTCTGAGAGAGTTCTTAAATCAATACCACGTATTACTGCTGGGTTAGCTTGGATGGCATCACTTTTTGCCACCTGACTTTAGTTCCCAAGCTAAACCAAAAACTAACAACTCTGTCAAAAATACATATCTCTCAGATGTGCAGCTGCTAGGAAGTCACACAGTAATAAAACACTTTACAGTTTAAACATAGTAAATACTTCTCTCTAAGACAATAGAAAAACTTCTAGCTCTAGACATCATGTCTTCATGCTGCATTGAAATTAACTTTTATAGCACATCGTAAAGCATTTAATTTCAACTTATTTTCTTGAAGTTTTGTAAGTTAATCTTCTATGTTCTAGCTGGGTATGCTGTGGTTAAATTCTTAAAGCTCAGTACATAACATACAGTTCTGTATAAATCATATCAATATTCACAAATGACATAATTATTTACAAAATTCCAGATAACTGGGCTGGCAGTGTCACAGTGCAATATCCTGTGTTCACTACATCCAATGCAATACTGCAGGAGCTCTGCCACAAAGTCAAAATCCCAAAGATGTTCAGTGAAAATTTTGTCATTGCACAATAGCTTGCTGTCACTACATCTGACCCCAGTACTACAGGACCTTGCAACAAGGGACAATTCCCAGATATTTCCACCCACAATTTTGTTATTGAGGTCTCTGCATCTGCACCCATAACTGCAGGAGCTCTGCTGCAAGGGCGGCTCCTAAACATTTTCCCTGAGAATTTTGTCATTGTACAATTGCCTGCGGCCACTACATCAGTCCCAGATACTGCAGGAGCTCTGCAACAATGTTCAGCTCCCAAATGTTTTCTCTGAAACTTTTGTTATTCTACAATAGCCTTAGGTTACTACATCTGACCCTGATACTGCAGGAGCTTTGCCACAAGGGCCAAATCCTAAATGTTTTCTCTGAGAATTCTGTCATTGTACACTAGCCTATGGTCACTGCATCTGACCCCGATACTGCAGAAGCACTGCCACAAAGGCCAACTTCCAAACATTTTCAGAGAATTTTGTCATTATATGTGTCTTTGTACAATAGCCTGTGGTCACTGCATTTGACCCCAATACTGCAGAAGCTTTGCCACAAGTGCCAACTCAATAACTTTTTCACTGAGAAATTTGTCATTATGCAATAGCCTCTGGTCACTAAATCCAACCCCACTAGTAAAGGAGCTCAGCCACAAGGGCAGTCTCTCAAATGTTTTCATTGCAAATTTTCGCATTGTACAATAGCCTATGTTCACTACATCCAACCACGATACTGCAGGAGCTCTTCCACAACACCAGCTCCCAAATGTTTTCACTAAGAACTGGGTCATTGTACAAGAGCCTGTGGTCTTTACATCTGGCCCCAATATGCAGGAGCTCTGCCAGAAGGGACGTCTCCCAAACCTGCTCATTCAGAAATGTCTCATTAAACAGTAGCCTGTGGTCACATCTGACCCTGGAAATATAAGAAATCTGCCACAATATGAACTCCAAAATCTTTTCACTGAAAATGTTGTCATCGTATTATTATATCAGTAATAAGCCTGTGGTCCCTACATCCAAACCTGCTACTGAAGAAGGTCTGCACCAAGGGCCCACTCTCCAACGTCTTCATTGAGAACTTTGTCATAGTACAATCACCTGTGGTGACTACATCTACCCCCGATACTACAGGAGCACTGCTGCAAGAGCTAACCCCCAAAGGAATTTCATTGAGAATTCTGTCATTGTACAATAACTTGTGGTCACTATATTAAACCCTGATACTGCAGTGCCACTGCTAGAAGTTCCAACTCCCAAATATTTTCAATGAGAATTTTGTCATTTACAGTAGCTTGTGGTCACTACATCAGTCCCCGATACTGCAGGATCTCTGCCACTAGGACCAACTTCCATACATGTTCAGTGAACATTTTGCAATTGTACTACGGACTGAGGTCACTGCATCCTGCTCAATACTGCAGGATCTCTGCAACAAGGTCTAGCTATGTTTTTACTGAGAATTTTGTCATTGTACAATAGCCTGTGGTCACTGCATCTGACCCTGATACTTCAGGAGCTTTGCCACAAGGACTAACACTTAAAGACTTTCACTGAGAATTTTATCATTGGACAATAGTCAGTACATTCAACCTTAGTGCTGCAGGAGTTCTGCCACAAGGGTCAGCTCCCAAACACTTTCTCTGAGAAATCTGTCATTATACACTAGCCTATGGTCACTATATTCAACCCCTTGATACTGCAGAAGCACTGCCACAAGGACCAACTCCAAAACATTTTTACTGAAAATTTTGTCATTGCACAATAGCCTGTGGTCGCTACATTTGACCCTGCTACTGAAGGAGCTCTTCCACAAGGGCCAACTCCCAAACGTGCTCACTGAGTATGTTCACTTTCTACAATTGCCTCTGGTGACTACATCCAACTTCAGTATTGCAGGAGTACTGCCGCAAGGTCTAACTCCCAAAGGCTTTCACTTATAATTCTGTCATTATAAGTCAACGGATAACTGGTGCCAGAGCCATGGCCTGACGTTAAACGCCAAAAAATGCATAGTCATACCCTTCGGGAAAAACAAGGTTACCCCTAGCTACCATATAGGTGGCAATCCACTGAGCACAGAAAAAGTCATCAGGGATCTGGGGACCCAAGTTGACAGTAGCCTTTCGTTTGACACTCATGTTGCTAAAGTAGTTAGGAAAACCTTCTATATCGCCCACCTGATCATGAAGGGATTCACATCTAGATCAAGGGAGGTCATCGTCCCCCTGTACTCATCACTCATTAGACCTATGATTGAGTACAATGCCGCGCTTGGAATGTATCTGACCAGACACCTGCTGCAGCTTGAAAGGCCCCAAAAGTTCCTCACCAAAAGGATAAAGGGTCTCAAAAATATGTCTTATGCTGCCCGACTGAAAGAACTCCAGCTCTATTCAGTCTCATACCGCTTGCTCAGAGGTGACCTGTGCCTGACATATAAGGCCATGTCAAACCCAGATTTGATGAATATGCTTCACCTCAAAAAATCTAGATCCCTCAGAACCACAAGGGTGGGAGACTTAAACCTTGACACGGTTATAAATAGAACGTGCTGGAGGGACAGATTCATCACCCAGAGACTCCCTATGCTGTGGAACAAAATCCCGGTACATGTGAGGCAGAGCACCTCGCTGGCCTTGTTCAAGAGGAATCTTGACCAATGGATGGGAGATCGCAGATATACCCCAGGGATTACATCAGTGTCACTGCTTGACAGAGGCACAGAAAAATGATAGGCATAGTTTTTATTCAAACTAAAGGGGTGGCGAAAGCCACATAACTATGGGCTAGGCTTATAAATGCCCTTGGGCAGATAGCCTAGTATGAACCTATGAACCTATTATGCAATAATGTGTGGTCACTACACATGACCAGGACACTGCAGGACCTCTGCCACATGGACCAACTCTTAAACATTTTCACTGAGAATTTTGTCATGATACAATAGCCCATGGTAACTACATCGGTCTCCAACACTGTAGGACCTCTGACACAAGGGCCGACTCCAAAACATGCTCATTGAGAATTTTGTCATTCTACAGTAGCCTGTGGTCACTACATCATTCCCCAATACTGCAGCAGCTCTGTCACAACAGTCAATTTTCATTGAGAATTTTGTCATTCTACAATAGCCTGTGGTCACTCTATGCAACCCCAAAGAGCAGGAGATATGTCACAAGGGCCATCTCCGAAATGTTTTCACTGAGAATTTTGTCTTTGTACAATAGCCTATCATCACTACATCTGACCCTGATACTACAGGAGTCCGCCACCAGTGTAGGCTCTCAAACCTGTTCACTGAGAATTTTGTCATTATACAATAGCCTGTGGTCACTACATTTGGCCCAGTTCCTGCAACAGCTCTGCCACAAGGGTCAACTTCCAAATGTTTTCACTGAGAATTTTTTTCATTGTACAGTGGCCTGTGGTCACTACATCTAACCATGATACTGTCAGAGCTCTGCCACAAGGTCCAACTCTCAAATGTTTTTGCTGGGAATTTTGTCATTGTGCATTAGCCTTTGATCACAACATCTGACCCAGATACTGCAACATCTCTGCCACAACAGCCAAATCTCAAACATTTATTCTGAGAATGTTGTAATTGTACACTACTGTGTGGTCACTACATTTGACATTGATACTGAAAGAGTTCTGCCGCAAGAGTCAACTCCTAAATCCAAATATGTTAACTGAGCCTTTTGCCATTGTACTATAGCATGGGGTCACTACATCTGACCCTGAACCTGCAGGAGCTCTGCCACAAGGGCCAACTCTTAATGATTTCTACTGATAATTTTTTTATTGGGCAATATCCTGTGGTCAGTACATTTCCGCAAATTCTGTCTGTGTACACTAGCCTATGTTCACTTCATCCAACCTCAATACTGCATGCTGCAAGGTGTGACGCCCACCACTGCTACCAATATGTGATGGGCACCAATATGTGTTGTCCTCATGCCAGGCCAGTAATCAAGGAGCCTGAATCCTCACCACTGACACTGGAGAGGGACATGCACTTGAAATCCAAATGGATACAGTCAGTATTTCCAGATGCAGACCTCTCTGCATCATGTACAATTTCCCTTAAGAGCACACAGGGAACACACTCAGTGTGGGGTCTGGATGTCTCTTATTTGTCTCCCTCCAGGTCCCCAGTAAGACTCCCCACTGGTACAGCTGTAGGGTTAGGTCCCCAGCTAAGTGTCCAAGGCAGTGCTTTGTGTCTCTCCTCCAAGTAGCTGATACACACATTCTTTAATATTTAATTTTCACACAGACACACACACACACACACACAGACACACACACACACACACACACACACACACACACACACACACACACACACACACAAACACACACCTGTGAAAGGCTGACACAGATCACCTGCTCTACCTGCTTTGCCCAGACTATAAGGTAGATTCACTACCACCAGTCAATTACTATACGGCTCATAAAAGAGTATCAAATTATACTGTGTAATATTAATACTAATACAAATGGTAGTAGTTCACCAAGATGGCTAGGCCTTCTGGAGTGTCCCACACAGTGTCACCAGATAAATATAGGCACTCTCAAAGGTTAAGTAATTTCAACAAGCATCAGCCACAATAAAAGTTTTAAATGTGTTTAACAGTGAATCATAAAAGTACATAAAACACTGAATAAATATTCACTGTAAACCACAGAGTTCAGATCACAGGAAATAAAAGAGCATTGATAAACAGACTCAGACAAATAAAGAAAAGCAATATCTAAACTAAGCTTCACTATATTCCTAACTAATCTAAAAATAATTATTGTTCCATAGTTAAGTTACTTACTACCACAGGGGAAGATGCTGTGTTTGAGGATCTTTCTAGTCAGGCTTCCAAAACAGAATACCTAATACTCTGAACCTTCTCTTTGCAATATCTAAAATATAAGTTCCAAGATGACTAGCAGAATTACCTCATCTGGTCACTGACTCTAGGTTTTCAAAGTATTCCTCTTTGAAGCTGAGACAGGAAATTAGCACAGACGGCCACAATACACATCCAAATGTTTATGGCAGTGCCTAGGGCCTCCTCTCTTTTCACTGAGCTAATGGACAAAGGCTCTTCCACAGACCCAGCATCTCTGGTCCTAGTCATCATTATAGGGTGCTCTTTACTGGCTAAACAGCTATTTTACATTTCCCTTACTTTTCTTAAAGTTAACCTCTGCTGTGCCAGTATCCTCTATTAAAACATATACATTTAATTCAGCTACAATAATGCATGTACATTTCTCTTAATTTCAGCAGATTGCACTGTTGATGCATTTCAACAGAAGCAAAGCTCACAAATACATTTTCAGCACAAGCATCTGACAAAATCAGTTTGATATACAAATGACATGCAATTCTAATACATTTGTAACACAAGCATCTTGTATAGCTCAGTTTGATATTCAAAGAACATATCATTCTTTACAAAACTCCAGTTGGCTATGCTGGCATTTGCCCATATCATCACATTTCTCCCCCCCTTAAAGACTTAAGCTGTTTTTTCAAGTGACCGTTGAGAAACATGGCTTGACAGAAGTAGGCCTATCTGGGAATATGTTACCCCATTCCCCTGTCATGAGAGCCCACCTGCGTTGGCATTGCTGACCCCACTAGGATGGTGTACTGTCATGTCATATGCCTACAGTCCTAAGCTCCACCTTAATAACTTGACATTTGGCTGGCTGGCTCTATATAGCCATGTTAATGGATTGTGGTCTGTAACTACAGTGAATTTCCTTCCATACAGATAATGCTGGCATTTCTGCAGTGCCCATACTATGGCTAGACATTAATTTTCCACAGCTGCATAACATTCCTATCTGGGTTGGAGTCTATGGCTGAGATGTATCACTGGGTGCTCTTCTCCCTCTGACATAACCTAGCTAGGCACAACCCCCAGCCCATGGTTTGAAGCATCCACAGGCCCAACAAATTATTTGCTGTAATCTGGACTGGCTAACATGGGGGGTACTCCCAAAGCTCCTATAATGCTTGCTCATATGCTGGGGTCCACACTACCTTATCTGGCCTGTTTTTCCTTGTCAGGTCTGTGAGGGGAGCAGCTATGATACTATAACTGGGGATGAACTTTCTGTAGTACCCCACTGTCCCTAAGAATGCCCTCACCTGCCTTTTGGTAGCATGGGCAGGTCATGCCTGAATGAGTTCCACTTTGCCAGGTTCTGACCTCAGTGGTAACCTGATCTTACCACTCCCCATTCTATGTCCCAGGTAGGAGACCTCTACCATACCCACCTGACACATACTGGGCTTAATGGTCAACCCCACCCTCTGCAGTCTGCCCAATACCTCCTTGACAGGCTGAAGGTGCTCTTGCCATGAATGGCTGTAGATGTTAATATCATCCATGTAAGCAAGGGCATAATTTCATGCTCCTACTAGGATACAATATGCTAGCGTCTGGAAAGTCACTGTGGCATTTTTCATCCCAAAGGGAGTCCTCTTAAACTCATACAAGCCAAAAGGAGTCACAAAGGCTGACCTCTTTGTTAGTGTTGGGAGTCAATGGCACCTGCCAGTAGCCCTTGGTAAGCTCAGTCATGGTCAGATACTTAGCCCCACCCAGCTGCTCCAGGGCCTCATCTGTACTAGGCATGGGGTAAGCATCTGACTCTGTGTGACTATTTAGTTTCCTGTAGTCCACACAAAACCTGGTGCTGCCATCCTTCTTTGTTACCAGCACCACTGGGGAGGCCCAGGGACTGCTATATTCTGGATTACTCCTAGCTCCAGCATCTCCTGTATCTCCTCCCTCAGGGTCTATGTGACTCACTCAGGCACCCTGTAAGGGGCCTACTTTATAGGTCTTTGGGACTCTGTATCCACATGGTGCTGCACCAGGTGGGTGCACTCTGGTTTCCCATTGAACATGTTCCTAAACACCAGTAACAATGCTCAAATTTCTCAAAGCTGTGTAGGGGATAGCTGCTGAGACATTGCTACCCCTTCCACTGAGGTGTCAGTCTGAGCCTCACTGAGGAGATCAGTCACAGATCCCCTTCAGACTCCTCCTGCCATCTACTGCAAATAGTCAGCACAAGGGCCTCTCTATCATGGTAAGGCTTCATCATTTTAACATGGTACAGTTTGTGTCCCTACCTACTGCCTAGCAGTTCTACCATGTAGTTAACATCACTGACATTCCTTACCACTTTGATGGGTCCCTCCCAAGCTGCCTGCAGTTTATTGTGTCTGAAAGGAATCAGAACCATCACCTGTTTTCTCAAAGCATAATCCCTGGCTCGAGCATTTGTGTCATATCAGACCTTTTCTGCTGTTGGGTTCATGCCAGGTCCCATGAGCTCCCTAAGCCTTGTCCTGAGGTATAGGACATATGCCACAACAGACTTCTTGTGGGATTCACACTCACCCTCCCACTCATAATGAAGCAAGTCTAAAGGCCCCCTCACCTTATCCCATACAGCAACTCAAAGGGTGAAAAACCTGTGGATTCGTGGGGCACCACTCTGAAAGCAGACAATAGGTGGGGATAAATATTTTTCCCACTCTTAAACCTGTCTGAAAATGCCCATAGCATGGTCTTTAGAGTTTAACCTCTTCACAAGACCATTAGTCTGGGGGTGGTAGGGGGTTGTCTTTATGTGCTTCACCCCACAGGCCTCCCACAGATAAGCCAACAGGTCTGACATGGAAATTGGTATGTCTGTCAGTCAGTATTTCAGTTGGGAAACCTACCCTGCTGAAAATCTCTAGCAAAGCATTTGCCACCTTCTCTGCCTCGATAGAGGACAGAGCCACTGCCGTAGGTTATCTAGTAGGATGATGCACTACTACTAGGATATGGTTCTTCGCTATGGAACTTGCAGTACTCAGAGGTCCCACAATATTCATAGCTGCCCTGTGAAATGGCTCCTGTATCACAAACAAAGGCATTAAAGGAGCTTTGACCTTTTCTCCTGCCTTGCCTGCTTTTTGGCATTTTAAGCCCTCTGAGGAAAAGTTGAACTGTCCTGTTTCTAAGAGCTGTACATCCCCAGTGCCAGTCTGGTTGTCTTCCTAGTTGCTGGTCTGTAATGCAGGTGTGATTAAGGCTGCAAATATTTCCCCTTTAGTCAGGTTGGCATGCCCCAGTCATTTGACTTGGCACATCTCAGCCAGCTGGTTCCTTGTCAGCTTGCCATACTCCTCTGCTGACATCCTTGCCTGCTCTCACTGACTAACTAAGCTAACAAAAAGTAAATAAAACTATTATGATATGAAATTCTGAATGTCTACCATGTGGCTGCTTGAGAGTACAAACATTTTACCACTGCTTACAGCCTACAAGAATTTAATATCCATACCATTGCTCAACAATATGTGAGCATGTAATGATCCTACTCTGCCACCGATCAATGTGATGCCCACCACTGCTACTAATATGTGATTGGCACCAATATGTGTCATCCTCATGCTCTGCCAGTAATCAAGGAGCCTGAATCCTCACTATTGACACTGAAGAGGGATGTGCACTTGGAATACAAATGGTTGTACTCACTATTTCCAGATGCAGACCTCTCTGCATCAAATACAAATTCCCTTAAGAGCACACAGGGAATACGCTCAGCCTGAGGTCTGGATGTCTCTATATCTATCTCCCTCTAGGTCCACAGTAAGATTCTCCACTGGTACAGCTGTAGGGGTAGGCCCTCAGCCGAGTGTCCAAGCCAGGTCTTCCAACACCTTCTCTGCAAACACAGTGCTTCATGTCCCTGCCTCAAGTAGCTGACACACACACTCTTTAAGATTTAATTTTCACACACACACACACACACACACACACACACACACTTGGGAAAGGTTGGCACGGATTATCTACTCTACTAGCTTTGCCCAGACTATAAGGTAAATTCACTGCCACCGGTCAGTTACATATATTTAATAATAAATAATAAAAGTACATGAAAATATATAAGTGATTTCTACAAGGATCAGCCACAATAAAAGTTGTAAATATATTTAATAATAAATAATAAACATACATGAAAATACTGAATATATATTCACAGTAAACCAGAGAGTACAGATCACAGGAAATATTGAAAAGAGCATTGATGGACAGACTCAGACAAATTAAAAATATATATATCTAAACTAAGCTTCACTACATTCCTAACTAATCTAAAAGAATTATTGTTCCCTAGTTAAGTTACTTACTACCACAGGGGAAGATGCTATGGGTGAGGATCTTTCTAGTCAGGCTTCCAAATCAGAATACTCAATACTCTGAAACTTCTCTTTATAATATCTAAAATATAAGTTCCAAGAGGGCTGGCAGAATGACCTCATCTGGTCACCTGACTCGAGGTTCTCAAAGTATTCCCCTTTGAATCTGAGACAGGAAGTTAGCAGAGATGGCCACAATACATATCCAAATGTTTACGGCAGTGCCTAGGGCCACCTCTCTTTTCACCGAGCTAATGGTCAAAGGCTGTTCTGCAGACCCAGCATCTCTGGTCCTAGCCAGCACTGTGGGGTGCCTTTTAATGGCTTAACATCTCATTTACATTTCCCTTATTTTTTCTTATAGTTAACCTCTGCTGTGCCAGTATCCTCTATTAAAACATATACATTTCAGCTACAATAATACATGTGCATTTCTCTTCATTTTAGCACGGTGCACTGTTGATACATTTCAACACAAGAAAAGCTCACAAATACATTTTCAGCACAAGCAACTGTACAAAATCAGTTTGATATACAAATGCCATACAGTTCTAATACATTTGTAATACAAGCATCTTGTATAAATCAGTTTGATATTCAAAAAGCATATAATTCTTTACAAAACTCCAGGGATCATTCTCAAACAATTGCGCTGAGAAGTTTGTCATAGGTTCATAGGTTCATAGGATGATACTAGGCTATTGGCCCAGTGACACTTATAAGCTACCAAGAATTTTGCCCGTGTTCCCACAAAGTCATTTTCATTGTACAACAGCCTGTGGTCACTACATCCATCCCCAGTACTGCAGGAGCTCTGACACAAGGACTGTTTCCCAAATGTTTTCACTGTGAATTTTGTCATTGTACAATAATAATCCGTGGTTACTACATCAGGATACTGCAGAATCTCTGCCAAACAGGCAAATATCCAAACAAGTTTAATGAGAATTTTGACATTGTACAATATCCTGTAGTCCCTACATCCTACCTTGATACTGCAGAAGATTTGTAACAATTCCCAATTATTTTCACTGATAATTGTGCTTTCTTACAGTACCCTGTCATCACTACATCTGACCCAAATACTGCAGCACCTCTATCACAACAGTCAACTCCCAAACATTTTCACTGGGAATATTGTCATTGTACTGTGGTCTGCGGTCATTACATCTAACCATTATACTGTCAAAGCTCGGACAAAAGGGCCAACTCCCAAATGTTTTTACTGGGAATTTAGTCATTGTGCAATAATAGCCTGTAAATACTCCATCTGACCAATACTACAAGGAGCTCTGCCACAAGGACCAACTCCCAAATGTTTTCTCTAAGAATTTTGTCATTGTACAAGAGTATATGGTCACTACATCCAACACCGATAGAGTAGGTGATCAGTCACAAGGGCCAAATATCAAATTTTTCTGTGAGAATTTTTTCATTCCACTACATCTGACATAAGCTCTGCCACAAGGGCCAACTCACAAATGTGTTCACTGAGAATTTTGGCACTGTACAATACCCTGTGATCTTTCTACATCCAGCATTGATACTGTAAGAGATTCTGACACAAGGGCCAACACATAAATGTGTTCACCAAGAATTTTGTTATAGTACAATAGCCTGTGGTCACTAAATCCAATCCCGACACAGCAGGAGCTCTGCCACAAGGGCAAACTCCCAAACATGTTCAGTGAGAATTTTCCCATTATAGAATAGACTGTGGTTATTACATCCGAACTCAATACTGCAGGAGATTCTACCACAAGGGCCAACTCACAAACAAATTCACTGAGAATTTTATGATTGTACAAAATGCATGGGGTCACTACATCCAATCTTGATACGTTTTCACTTCATATTTTGTCCAATCTCAATACAGCAGGAGCTCTGCCATAAGAACCAACTCTCAAATATTTTTGCAGAGAATTTCATCATTGTACAATAGCCTGTGGTCACTACATCTGACCAAGAGTCTGTAGAAGCGATACCTATCAACTGTCTAGATTTTTGCAGAATGATCAGATTTTTGCCTCATATTTTTGGTCTGCTTCTCATTTATGGTTTTCTGACAAATCACTATGGACTGAAGTCACAAAATAATGATATATATTTGAGTTTCAGACTTCAAACCCTTCAGAAAATACATGCTAACACAAATCCTATTGTTCTAGCAACTTTCCAAGTTTATAAGTGCAGTAGTTAAAATTGTTCCCTATTGTTTGGTCTTTGTTCCCCACTATTTTCCCTTTGTCCAGATTTATTGCTCCAAGAGATTGAGAGCTATTGCACAAGGGCCAACTCCCAAATATTTTCATAGGGAATTTTGTCATTGTGCAATAGCCTCCAGTCGGTATGTTTGACGCCGATAGAGCAGGAGCTCTGCCATAATGGCCAATTCTGAATGTTTTCAATGAGAATTTTTTCATTGTACAGTAGCCTGTAGAGACTACATCTGACCTCAATACTGCAGGAGTTCTGCCACAAGGGCCAACTGCTAAACATGATTACTGTGAATTTTGTCATTGTACAGTAGCTTGTGGTCCCTATATCTGACACTGATACTGCAGGTGCTCTGCCACAAGGACAAACTCCAAAACATGTTCACTGAGAATTTTGTGATTGTACATTAGCCTGTGGTCACTTACATCTGATACCGATACTGCAGGATGTCCACCAAAAGAGTCAACTCCCAAATATCCTTAAAAATAGTTTTGTCATTGTACAGTAGTCTGTGGTCACTACTTCTAACCCAGATACTGCAGGAACACTGCTCCCAAACATTTTCACTGAGATTGTGCCATTGTACAATAGTCTGTGGTTACTACTTCTGAACAGATAATGCAGGCACACTGCTCCAAAACATTTTCACTGAGATTTTGTCATTGCACAATAGCCTGTGGTCACTACTTCTGACCCAGATACTGCAGGAACACTGCTCCCAAACATTTTCTTGTGAGTTTTGTTAATATTCAATAGCTTGTAGTCACTACCACTGGCCCCAATACTGCAGGAGTTCTGCCACAAGGGCCAACTGCTAAACATGATTACTGTGAATTTTGTCATTGTACAGTAGCTTGTGGTCCCTATATCTGACACTGATACTGCAGGTGCTCTGCCACAAGGACAAACTCCAAAACATGTTCACTGAGAATTTTGTGATTGTGCATTAGCCTGTGGTCACTTACATCTGATACCGATACTGCAGGATGTCCACCAAAAGAGTCAACTCCCAAATATCCTTAAAAATAATTTTGTCATTGTACAGTAGCCTGTGGTCACTACTTCTAACCCAGATACTGCAGGAACACTGCTCCCAAACATTTTCACTGAGATTGTGCCATTGTACAATAGTCTGTGGTTACTACTTCTGAACAGATAATGCAGGCACACTGCTCCAAAACATTTTCACTGAGATTTTGTCATTGCACAATAGCCTGTGGTCATTACTTCTGACCCAGATACTGCAGGAACACTGCTCCCAAACATTTTCTTGTGAGAGTTTTGTTAATATTCAATAGCCTGTAGTCACTACCACTGGCCCCAATACTGCAGGATCTCTGCACAAGGGCCAACTCCCAAATGTTTTCACTGAGAATTTTGTCATTATGCAAAAGCCTTTGATCAAGCAACTGATCCTGATGGTGCAAGAGTTCTGCCACAAGAGTCATCTCCCAAACATGTTCACTGATGATTTTGTCATTGTACAAAAACCAATGGTCATGATATCCAACCTGTGTACTGCAGGAGGTCTGCCACAAGAGCCAACTCCCATGCATTTTCACTGAGAATGTCGCCATTGTTCAATAACCTGTGGTCACCACATCTGACCCCTATACTGCAGGAGTTCTGCCAAAAGGGCCATCTCCTAAATGTGCTTACAAAAAAACTTCTCTTTGTACAACAGCCTCTGGTCACTACATCCAACCCTGCTACTGCAGGAGCTCTGTCACAAGGGCCATCTCCCAAATGTTTTCACTGGCAAGCATGTTATTGTACTGTGCCTGTACAAAGGCCATAGAGCCTGTGTTCTCTGCATCTGGCCCTGATATTGCAGGAGTTCTGCTACAAGGGCAATCTCCCAGACATATTCACTGAGAATTTTGTCATTGTACAGTAGCCTGTGGTCACTACATCCTACCCTGATATTGCAGATATTCTGCCACAAGGTCCAATTCCCAAATGTTTTTACTGAGATTTTGTTGTTGTACAATAGCCTGTGGTTACTACATCTGATCAGATACTGGAGGAACACTATCACAAGGGCCAAATCCCAATAATTTTCACTGAGAATTGTGTCAGTTTACAATAGCCTGTGGTCACTACATCTGACCATGCTACTGCAAGACTTCTCCCACAATGTCCAACTCCCAAGTGTGTTCACTGAGAATTTCTTTTTGTACAGTAGCCTGAAGTCTCTGCATCCAACTCGATAGTACAAGAGCTCTTTTACAAGGGTCATCTCCCAAAAATTTGAATAGAGAATTTTGTCATTGTACAATATCCTGTGGTCACTATATCTGAATATGATACTGCAGGAGCTTTGCCATAAGGGCCAACTCACAAACATGTTCACTGAGAAATGTTTCATTATACAATAGCCAGTGGTCACTACATCTGACCCTGATACTGCAGTAGCTCTTTTCAAGGCCCAGCTCCCAAACATTTTCACTGAGAATTTTGTCATTCTACAATAACCTGTGGTCACTACATCTGACCCCGACACTGCAGGAGCTCTGCCACAAGATCTGGCTCCCAAACATTTCCACTGAGAATTTTGTCATTGTACAATAGCCTCCAGTCACTATGACCATCCCTGATACTACAGGATCTCTGCCACAAGGGCCAACTCCCAAAAGTTTTCACTAAGACTTTTGTCATTGTACAATAGCCTGTGGTCACCACATCTGACCCTGATACTGCAGGAGATCTGCCAGCAGGTTCAACTCCCAAACATTTTCACTGAGAATTTTGTCAGTATACAATAGCCTGCAGTCATTACATCTGACCCTGATATTGCAGGGTCTCTGCCACAAGGTTCATCTCCCAAAAATGTTCACTGAGTATTTTGTCATTGTACAGTAGCCTATGGTCACTACATCCAACCCGATACTACAGGAGCTTTTCCACAAGGGCCATCTCGCAAACATTTTCATAGAGAATTTTGGCATTGTACAGCATTCTTTGATCAATACATCCTAACCCAATACTGCAGCAGCTTGCCAAAAAGACCAACTTGCAAACGTGCTCACTTTTTCATTGCACAGTATCCTGTGGTCCGTAAATCCAGTCCCGATACTGCGGGAACTCTGCCACAAGGAACATCTCCCATACATTTTCACTAAGAATTTTGTCATTGTACAATAGCCTATGGTCACTACATATGAGCCCTAATGCTGCAGGAGTTCTGTCACATGGGCCATCTCCTAAACATTTTCATTGAGAATTCTACCATTGTACAATATCCTCTGGTCAATACATCTGACCCCGATACTGCAGAAGCTCTGCCACAAGGACCAATTCCCAAACATTTAGACTGAGAATTTTGTCATTGTATAGTTGCCTCTGATCACTACCTCTGACCTCAGTACTGCAGGAGCTCTATCACAAGAGCAGACTCCAAATGTTTTCACTGAGATTTTGTCATTGTAAAATAACCTCTGGTCACTACATCTCACCCTGATTCTGCATAATCTCTGCCATAAGGGCCAGCTCCCAGCTCCCATATTTTTCCTGAAAATGTTGTCATTCTTCATTGTTCAGTAGCCTGAGTTCACTATATCTGACCCCAATACTGCAGGAGCTCCGTCACAATAGCCACCTCTCAAATATGTTCACTGAGAATTTTGTAATTGTACAGTAGCCTATGGTCATAACATCCACCCCTTATACTGCAGCAACTCTGTCACAAGGGCCAACTCTCAAATATTTTCCATGAAAATTCTATCATTGTTCATTAGCCTCTGGTCACTCCTGTTTACACTAGTACTGCAGGATCTCTTCCACAATGACCAACTTCCAAACATTTTCACAGATAATTTTGTCATTTTACAATAGCCTGTGGTCACTACATCTGACTTTGATACTGAAAGAGCTCTGCCACAGGGCCAACTGCCAAAACTGGTCACTGAGATTTTTCTCTTTGTACAATAGCCTCTGGTCACTACATCCAACCCTGATACTGCCAGAGGTCTGTCATAAAGCCCATTTCCCAAATGTTTTCACAGAGAATTTTGTCATTGTGCAGTAGTCTGTGGTCACGACATCTTGCCCAGATACTGCAGGAACACTGCCACAAGGACCAACTCCCAAACATTTTGTCTGAGAATTTTGTCATTGTACAATATACTTTGGTCTCACTACCTCTGACTCCAATGCTGTCGGATCTCTTCCACAAGGCCCAACTCATAAACGTGTTCACGCAGAATTTTTTCATTGTACAATAGCCTGTGTTCATTATATCTTGCCCCAATACCACACAAATTCTGTCACGAGGGCCAACTCCCAAATGTTTTCCCTGACAATTTGGTCATTGTACTGTGTAAGCAAATTTAACCTGAGGACCCTTGCTGTTTATTAACTTCCTATAGTCAAATGCATGTCTGCCTGTGCTTGAAATTGGCTTTAAAATCCCCCTTCCAACAGAGTAGTCCTTGCACTCTAAGGATTAATTATTAAATTGGCTACTGCCCTTTCTCTTGAGTATTAGCTTACACTGTGCATGTCAGTTACTTTGTCTGCCTGGCTGCCAGGTTTCTGCATTCAGGAAATGAAAGAAACATTTTCTACTTTGTATCTCTCTGTTAATTGTGTTCTACTGGCTATAAACTTATTATTCTGTGTTATAATTTGACCCAAGGGTGGGTGAACTCAATCCAAAAGAAAATTAAATGGAAAAATACTCTACAAAAACAAGTATCCATAATTCCTCAATATACTAAAATCCTCATAGGTGGAGATATTCAGCCTAATCCTGGACACAATGAACATCAAGACAGTTCTCTCCCACACACTTCTCTGACATTACAATGGTCCACCCCAACCCTGATAATCTATGTTTTGCTGCCTTAAATGTTAGAAGCATAAGAAATAAAATTGCTGAACTACATACTGGATTACACAACATAACCCTGATATTTTTGCTTTAACTGAAACTTGGCTTACACCTACCATAAATGACTCTGTAATTACACCTTCCTGGCTATAATATCATCCATAATGACTGTATAAAGAGTAAAGGTAGTGGCATTGCTTTAATATTTCACAACTACCACATTTCCCCTTACAACACACCAATACCAAAATACAGTTCAGCGGAGCTTCTTACTTTCTCACAATTAAACAATTATAAACAAATCTGTATTACTGTTCTTTACATCCCACCTTGTGACAATACAGCTATAATGCAAGATATCCTACACTGGATATCCATAACAATTCCACAAGAAAAAAATACTTCTAGGTGATATAAATGTCTGTTGGTTAGACATTAACTCTCCTACATCTAGCATGAACTTATTTGGTTTCACACAACTAATTAATAGCCCCACACATTATAAGACATCAAAATCTCTACTATACTGGACCCTGGTATCAGACCCTAACAAATGCACCACCACAGGTACAATGTCTGACTGTCTCAGCAATCATCTCCCAATCTGTACAACCAAACATCTCAAACATCCACTTAAACGGCATGTTTATAAAACAAATTGCAGTCTTTCCAAGTTTAACCCAGAAATGTTCATTACTACCCTGCCATCTAACTGGAACTTCCTAAACATCCTCCCCTTAGATGATGCTATAAATGAATTCTTGAATATCCTAAATAGTCTTGCACCTATTAGAAGGAAATTATATAAAATAAATAATGCAATTTGGCTAGCCAGAAGAGTAGAATGCTAATGCAGGATAGAGAAAAAGCATGGAAAGAATAGCAAAAATATAAAACACCACAATATTCTGAAAACATCAGAATGCTTTGCAATTGTACTAAAAGGCAAATTAATGAAGACAAAAAACATAATAATAATTTTCAGAATAATAGTAAATACAACCCTAAAAAATTCTGTACAGCCATTAAACAAATCTTGCAAACAGGTCATAAATTCAACCCTAACTTTTCTCCCAATAACTCAGCACTCGAAACCACAATATAATTTAAGTTTTATTTCGTAGATAGTATTGCATCTCTAATCAAGGATTCTCCAAATTCTAATCCCAACTCCTTTCCAAAAGCCACATATCAATTACATCCGCTTTCACCTTCAAACCTGTTCCCACATCCTATGTAAAACTACTTTTATACAAACTCAAACCATGCTTTACTTCAGCTGATGACCTTCCAAGCAAGTACATTAAAATAGCAACCAATAGGATTGCCTATCTTGTCTCAGTCCTTATAAATAAATCATTCCAGGAATCCTGCATTCCTTCTCTCTGGAAAAAAAAATTACACATTCTCTTTCTCTGCACAAAGGAGGAAATTCTGCTGACATTACTAACTCTAGACCTATATTAGCATTATCTCCCTCTCCAAAATACTTGGAAAAAACATATTCAAAAACAAATGCTAAAATATCTTCTGCAGGAGGAACTCCTATCTGCCACATAATATGGCTTCAATTCTTCCCATATAGATACTGTCAATAAAGCTAGTGATAATGGTAAACTAATCTCCTTATTTCAAGACTTCTCTAAATCCTTCTGTGAAGATTGGGTGGAGATAGATGAAGGCTGCCAGCCTAGCCAGATAGAATTCTGGAGATAATTCTGTCATATGTAAATATTAATGTAAACCACAGGCTTGTTGTCTTAAATGGTAAAAACAGTGTTACATGTGGAACTGGAAAAAATGTAACAACAGTGCACTCTACTGACCAAGTAAAGTATGTTGTGACCCTTTGATGTAAACACAGCTCCAGCCGGTCTAGATGAAGGAATTTGTACTTTTGTTTCAAGGCCAGATTTAATGGCCAGAATTTGCATGCATAAATGTCCTTAATGGCTTTGCTTCCTGACCTGGTGTGAGCTTACTAAATGTAGTTTCTGTTAGCCTGGGAACCCAGGGAAGTGTGAAGAATGATGTAACGTGAACCAGGAATGTGATTTTAAAAACAGAGAGAATCAGAGAGCATTAAGCATTTTTGTCTTGACCATCCAACTCACCAGCAGCGTCTTGCTCTATATGTAAGTTTATTTTAGATTTGTTTTTTCTCTTAGAAATAGTTAGAAACTAGAAATATTAGACTAAGTATTTTTCTGTGATGTCAGAACTGTACTACTGAATTATTTTAAGTATTTCCCTGTGATCTCTGAACTCTCGACTAGCACTGTGTAGTAAAAAGTATTGTCTTGTGTTTTTATTATTTAATATTAAATATTTTAAAACCTTTCAACTGTGGCTGTTTTGAGTAGAGATAAGTTAAGCTCTAAGAGTACATTACATGTATATAGTGATCCTGTACCAAGTCACTCTAATAAGCCTTGACTGTTTAGTTATACTACCAATTAGATAATAATATTGCACAGTAATAATTGGACACCCTTTTAAGGGCCTTTGGGTAGCTGATAATTATTAGCTGGGTGGTGGCAGTGCTTTCTACCATATAGTCTGGGAAAAAGGGGCACAGCTGGAGAACCTCTGTGTGGTTATATAAACTCTTCTCAAAGTGTGTGTGTGTGTGTGTGTGTGTGTGTGTGTGTGTGTGTGTGTGTGTGTGTGTGTGTGTGTGTGTGTCAGCTACTTGGGCAGGGACACGAAGCACTGGTTGGACAGAGAGGGTGCGGGAGATTTTAGCTTGCCCACTAGGCTGAGATCTGGACCCTATAGCTGTGCCAGTGGGGAGTCTTATTGGGTACTGGAGAGCAAGGGAGCAACCAGCCCCAGACTGACTATGATCTCTGTGTGCTCTTAAGGGAAATTGCACTTTACTGTGTGCATTTGTTATCCTTTCCTCCTATACGAGATGCCCCTCACTGGTGTTAGTGGTGAGGATTGAGGTTCCTTGATTGCTGGGCCAGGGCACGGGTGTCACATATTAATTGTCTGCAGTGGTGGGATATCCACACCACATATTAATTGGTTGGCAAATACTAATTGGCTTGTAGTGGCGTGGATAGAGTGAATTCCTGTAGCTTGTGTCCAGTGAGCTTTGAAGGTGTTTTGAACTCCGCCACACAATGAATACTCAGAGTTCAGATCACAATTGTTTTATTTCTTTTATTAGCTTAGTTAGTCAGGGTGAGCAGGCAGCATGTCAGCAAAGGAGTATGGAAAGCTGAAAAGGAGCCAGCTGGTGGAGATGTGCCAGGCTAGAGGACTGGTGCATGGAAATCTGACTAAGGCAGATCTGATTGCAACCTTGGTTACAGTTGTATCAGAAAACAGCAACCAGAAGGACAATCAGACTGGCAGTAGAGATATAATACCCTCGGAGAATAGACAGCTCAACCTTTCTGCAGAAAACTTAAAAATTCATCTGGAGCTAAAAAGACTTGAGTTGGAGGCCAGGCATTTGGAGATAGAAGCCGAGGAAAAGGAGCGGTAGAGAAGGCATGAGAGAGAAATGCTGACTCTTTGCCATAGTCATGGAGGTAATGGAGAAGGGAGTAACTGGACTCCAGAAGCACAAAAGGTCAGTAAATTTCTTCCACAGTTTAAAGAGGGGGATAATTTTGATAATTTCATTCATATAACCAATCACAATTATACTGGAACAGCCGACTATTATCACCATAAAAAGAACCACAACTTCTGCTCCAAACGGATTCACAAAGCACCAGCACTCCACTGTTCGAAATTCCAAATTCCAATGTACTACTTTATTAATACAAACAAATAAAATGAAAGTTAAGCGCTTTCATCTGATTAAGACTTCTTCAGAACTCTCTTTCTACATCTTACATTCACATTTTATACCATTTAATAATCACATGACATTCCAACAGTTCCTTTTTAAAGTGCTAGTGCATACACAAGTTCCTTCATATACATAATACCCATATATTTCATTTATAAAACATTTGATAATGTCCTTCTTGCATCTTCTATAAAATATTAAAATATACATTTAAAAACATTTATTATTGAACTACAATTAATTAAATAATGTATGTACACCTATATACTTTATATTACATACACATCTACTATACACTCCTTATACCTGCTAATACATTTAAAAACTCTTATCTAACAGAACCCATTGTACGTTCTTTAAATATTTATTTATTTAGCCTAAATTTCCAGTAGTGGTTTAATTGACACGTGTTCATTGATCCCAGGATATTCAGATGCATTTAACCTCATTTGCCACCTGGCCTCTTTTTCACGCACCTTCTTCTTTATGTCCCCACCCCTCATATTTGGTTTCACTATCTCCAAAATTCCAAATTTAAAACCTGTACATGTTGTATTATCATTCAGATGTTTCCATAAGGCATTATTGCTATCCTCCTTCCTAATACTATACATGTGATCGTATATCCTGTTCCTTAAACACCGGGTGGTCATCCCTACATAAAAACAGGGGCACTGTGTGCAGGTGGCCAGATACACCAAATTGGTAGACCTACAATTCCCCCTCTCATAGTGTATTCTGATTTATCTGATAAATGTTTTTAAATGTATATTTTAATATTTTATAGGTATAAAATGTGAATGTAAGATGTAGAAAGAGAGTTCTGAAGAAGTCTTAATCAGATGAAAGCGCTTAACTTTCATTTTATTTGTTTGTATTAATAAAGTAGTACATTGGAATTTGGAATTTCGAACAGTGGAGTGCTGGTGCTTTGTGAATCCGTTTGGAGCAGAAGTTGTGGTTCTTTTTATGGTGATAATTTCATTCATATGTTTGAGAGGGTATGCAAACAGTATAGTGTTGACCAAAGGATCTGGGTACGGTTCCTGACCCCCTTATTCCATGGTAAAGCTGTACCTGTTTTGTCAAAAATGTCTAACGTTGCATGTTATGATTATACTGCTGTTAAAAATCACTTGTTAGAATTGTTTAAGCTAACACCTGAAACGTATAGGAAAAAGTTTTGTGAGCATAGATGCAAGACAGATGAAAGTGTGTGTGTGAATATTTTGCTGAACTGAGCACTTATTTCCATAGGTGGGTGAGTAGATGTCAGGTCACCTTTTGGTGAGGGAACAAGCCCTTAGCACTTTGCCTGAGGACATGAGGATCTGGTTAGCTGATAGACAATGTGCTATTTCAGATGAGTTGGGGAAGAAGGGAGAACTATACCTGTCAAGCAGGGCAGCCCTGCACAGCAAAGGGACCTCCAGTACTGCTCATGGGTCTAAAGGAACCCAGGGTGGGCAGCACAGACTGCCCCAACAGAATCTACCAGTAGCAGGGGAAGCCACTAGTCCAGGTACACATCCAGGAGCTAGGGTTAAATGATTTTGAATGCAATCAGTGGGGTCATGTGGCATACAGATGTCCACCGAGGCAAGGTGGGAAACAAAAGGTGAGGGAGCCAGTAAGTAGGAGAGACAAAATGCCAATAGTAGGTTGTCTTGAGACAACAGGGGTACCGAACTACCATCCTGCAGATGTCCTGATAGGGAAGGATTTGGATGAGACAGTATCATGTGCTTATGCAGTTACACACAAGGAGACAAGCATGTGGGTCTAGTAGCCTGGGGAGAGACCCAGAAAGACTGCATACTTGCAGCCAGGACTGGTGATGTGCTTACTTCAGGGAGGGAGCGACTCTGTAGCAGGGAGACTAAATGTGAGCCACAGCTGCTTGTAGGTACTGATGGTCCCTTGGACAGAGTGACTGTAAAGGTAGAGGTGAGTAGGAGTACACAGGCTGACAGTGAGGCACCACTGTCAGAGGATGCCAGACTTCCTGTGGAAGGGGAGCTGGGAAGGGTTACAAGGAGAGAGTCGAGACAGGCTCAGCTCTCAGACCCTAAATTGCAAGGCTTGAGACAGGTAGCTAGGGAGGCATTTGAGTCTCAAGGAAAGGGGGAATCTGTATACTGGGAATAAGGGTTACTATACAGAGAGTGGACTTCTGAGGGAGGGCTAGAAGGTGAGAGAGTACAGTAGTTGGCAATGCCTAGAGCCTACTGTCTGGCACTTCTAGCTATAGTGCATGATATTCCCTTTGCAGGTTATATGGGCATAAAACATACAAAAAGGCGTATTATGCAGAACTTCTATTGGCTTGGAATTTCCAGAGATGTAACAGGGTACTGCAGGACCTGTGAACAGTGCCAAAAGGTGGACAAGGCAGGAGACAAGGTGAGAGCTCCTTTGATGCCTTTGCCTGTGATTGAGGAGCCATTTCAGAGGGTAGTTATGAATATTGTGGGTCCTCTGAGTACGCCAAGTTCCACAGGGAAAAAGTATGTCCTAGTGGTAGTGGATTGCGCTACACGATACCCTGAGGCAGTGGCTCTGTCCTCCATTGAGGCAGAGAAGGTGGCAAATGCTCTGTTAGAGATTTTCAGCAGGGTAGGTTTCCCAAAAGAAATGCTGACTGACAGAGGTGCCAATTTCATGTCAGACCTGCTGGCTTATCTGTGGAAGTCCTGTGGGGTGAAGCACATGAAGACCACCCCCTACCATCCCCAGACTAATAGTATTGTTGAGAGGTTAAACTCTACAATAAAGTCCATGCTACGGGCATTTGCAGATCAGTTTAAGAGGGAGTGGGACAAATATTTGCTCCATCTGTTGTTTGCTTACAGGGCGGTTCCCCAGGAATCCACAGTTTTTTCACCTTTTGAGTTGCTGTATGGACATAAGGTGAGGGGACCTCTAGACTTAATTCGAGCTGAGTGGAAAGGTGAGTGCAAGTCTCACAAGGAGTCTGTTGTGGCATACGTCCTAAACATCAGGACAAGGGAACTCATGGGCTTGACCCAGGAGAACCTGGCAGAAGCCCAACAACAGAAAAAGGTGTGGTATGACAGGAATGCTCAAGCTACAGAGTATGCTGTGGGGCAGCAGGTAATGGTTCTCATTACTGTCAGACACAGCAAGCTGCAAGTAGCTTGGGAGGGACCCTACAAGTTGGTAAGAAAGGTAAGTGTTAATTACATGGTGGAACTGCTAGGCAGAAGGCAAGGGCACAAATTGTACCATGTTAACATGATGAAACCTTACCATGATAGGGAGGCCCTTGTGCTGAGCATTTGCAGTGGATTGCAGAAGGTGTCTGAGGGAGATCTGGGGACTGATCTCAGTGAGACTTGGGCTAACACCTCAGTGGAAGGAGTAGCAATGTCCCAGCAGCTATCTCCTACCCAGGTTAGAGAAATCCAAGCAGTGTTGCAAGAATCTGGGGACATGTTCACTGGGAAACCAGGGTGCACCCACCTGGGGCAGCACCAGGTGGATACAGGATCCCAAAGGCCTATTAGGCAGGCCCCTTATAGAGTGCCTGACAGAGTCAAACAGACTCTGAGGGAGGAGGTACAGGAGATGTTCAAACTAGGGGTGATTCAAGAGTCCAGCAGTCCCTGGGCCTCCCCAGTGGTGCTGGTGCCAAAGAAGGATGGCAGCACCAAGTTCTGTGTGGACTACAGGAAATTAAATAGTCACACAGAGTCAGATGCTTACCCCATGCCTAGGACAGATGAGGCCCTAGAGCAGCTGGGTGGGGCTAAGTATCTTACAACCATTGATCATACCAATGGTTACTGGCAGGTGTCCTTGACTCCCAGTGCTAGAGAAAGGTCAGTCTTTGTGACTCCTTGTGGCTTGTATGAGTTCACAAATATGCCCTTGGGATGGAGAATGCCCCAGTAACTTCCCAGAGGCTGGTAAATCATATCCTAGCAGGAGCAGGAGAGTTTGCCCTTGCTTACCTAGATGATATTGCCATCTACAGCCATTACTGGCCAGAGCACCTTCAGCATGTCAGTGAGGTGCTGGGCAGACTTCAGAGGGCAGGGTTGACCATTAAGATGAGCAAATGTCAAGTGGGTATGGCAGAGGTCTCCTACTTAGGACATAGAGTGGGGAGTGGTAAGATAAGGCCAGGACCTGCCAAAGTTGAAGCCATTCAGGCATGGTCTGCACCTGTTACCAAAACCAAAAGATTGGGTGAAGATAGATGAAGGCTGCCAGCCTAGCCAGATAGAATTTTGGAGATAATTCTGTCATATTTAAATATTAATGTAAACCACAGGCTTGTTGTCTTAAATGGTAAAAATAGTGTTACATGTGGAACTAGAAAAAATGTAACAACAGTGCACTCTGACCAAGTAAAGCATGTTGTGACCCTTTGATGTAAACATGTCTCCGGCTGGTCTAGATGAAGGAATTCTTGCTATTGTTTCAAGGCCAGATTTAATGGCCAGAATTTGCATGCATAAATGTCCTTAATGGCTTTGCATCCTGACCTGGTGTGAGCTTACTAAATGTAGTTTCTGTTAACCTGGGAACCTGGGAAGTATGAAGAATGATGTAATATGAACCAGGAATGTGATTTTAAAAACAGAGAGGATCAGAGAGCATTAAACATTTTTGTCTTGACCATCCAACTCACCAGCTCTGTCTTGCTCTATATGTAAGTTTATCTTAGATTTGTTTTTTCTCTTAGAAATAGTTAGAAACTAGAAATATTAGACTAAGTATTTTTCTGTGATGTCAGAACTGTACTACTGAATTATTTTAAGTATTTCCCTGTGATCTCTGAACTCTCGACTAGCACTGTGTAGTAAAAAGTATTGTCTTGTGTTTTTATTATTTATTATTAAATATTTTAAAACCTTTCAACTGTGGCTGTTTTCTGTAGAGATAAATTAAGCTCTAAGAGTGCATTACATGTATTTAGTGATCCTGTACCAAGTCACTCTAATAAGCCTTGACTATACTACCAATTGGATAATAATATTGCACAGTAATAATTGGACACCATTTTAAGGGCCTTTGGGTAACTGATAATTATTAGCTGGGTGGTGGCAGTGATTTCTACTGTATAGTCTGGGAAAAAGGGGCACAGCTGTAGAACCTGTGCCAGCCTTCTCCAGGAGTGTCTGTGTGGTTATATAAACTCTTCTCAAAGTGTGTGTGTGTGTGTGTGTGTGTGTGTGTGTGTGTGTGTGTGTGTGTGTGTGTGTGTGTGTGTGTGTGTGTGTGTGTGTGTGTCAGGGTGTGTCAGGGTGTGTCAGCTACTTGGGCAGGGACATGAAGCACTGGTTAGACAGAGAGGGTGCTGGAGGTTTTAGCTTGTCCGCTAGGCTAAGATCTGGACCCTATAGCTGTGCCAGTGGGGAGTCTTATTGGGGACCTGGAGAGCAAGGGAACAACCAGCCCCAGCCTGACTGTGATCTATGTGTGCTTTTAAGGGAAATTGCACTTTACTGTGTGTATTTGTTATCCTTTCCTCCTATATGAGACACCCTTCACTGGTGTTAGTGGTGAGGATTGAGGTTCTTTGATTGCTGGGCTAGGGCACGGGCGTCACACCTTCAACAAAATTTGTCACAGAAAACATCTACTTCAAATTGCCCTCATTAAGTCTCTCTCTCTGCCCATCCTTCCAATAGGTAATAGTCAGTAAAATGGCATTCTCCCTTCTCTTCATACTTCCCAGTCACTACCAGTGTACCACAGGACTCTATCCTTCATCCCCTACCCTTTTACAATTTCGCCAATACCCTCACACATCCATATAACAGGCCTCCCTAATACAGTATGCAGATGTCTACACACTCATTTGCACACCTAACAACAAAGCACACCTCCAAAAAATAACTCAGGAAGCTTTAACAGCCCCTGAAACATGGCTTTGTAACTCACAACTAATGTTCAACTTAAAAAAAAGCCTTCTAATTTTCCCCCCTATCCCTCTCTCATGAAAAAGCAAAATTTAAAATCCTCTGTTGATAATACAACCACTGAAGTGACTTCTCATTGCAAATTATTAGGGATGATAGTGGATGATAATCTTAAATCCAACATGCATATAAAAAATTACATAAGAAAATGTCATCAAAAACTAAGGATGCATCATAGAGCCCATAACTGCTCATCACTGCAACTAAAGCTACACTTTATTTCTTTATTTATTTGTTTTTGTTTACCAGGAAAGTCTGACTGGGTAGTACCCATTTTCAGTGGAGGTCTGGGGAGAAACACTCCATTTGCTTATGTTGCATTATACTTAGTGACAGTTTAAAACAAAGTAGTTATAGTTCTATTTACATTTATACACCAAAAGCAGTTACATTTATACATTCTAAAATTTTACAGAGGTAGACGTTACTAAAGAAGAAGCCCACATGCAACTTAATGGATTGTTTTGTAATTTCAGTGAGAGGTTGAGTGTTCTGTTTAAAGTGAGTATTTGGAGAGTTATTACAGGTAAGCACAACATATTAACCTGGTGATGAGCATGGGCAGGACCAAGACTGGTTGAGATTTTGTTTAAGCAGTGGTTTAAAAGTATTGTATTTGTTGGAGAGTTTTATTTGATGCTACTTATATCCTCCCCACACATCTCTATGGTGTTCTCATCTTTACTGACCTTCAGACATCACAAAAATCAAAACTTGAGCATTCATATAATAAAGTTGCTAAATTTACAAATGCCTTTTTCAGATCCCACCACTGTATAGCATTAAAAGCCTAAACTGGTTAGAAATTATATACTTGCTTCTATCAATTTCTCTCTCCTTGACTTTCTCTCTAAATATAACATAAACCTGCTTTTCTCTCACTTCATATTACAATTCCTGTTTGTATTATACAAACTTTTCTTTAATTTCTCTATAAACAGGCTAAAATTTCTCTAAATATTAAATAATTATCATATAATTTGTATCTCTTCTTAACCAATGTTTTCATATTATATCTAATTTGGTATAATTATATAAACTATTCTTGTTTTTGAGTTATTTATAAAATTGTAAAAGTATTTTCTTAACATGTTTTAGAATGCTTTGGAACTTTTCCCCCCTAGCCTCCACTGAAGATGTGCCCCAACCCAGTCAGACTTTCCTGGTAAATCAAATGCTGATAAATAAATAGAAATGGCCTACAACAGAATTGCCAGATTTGCTCCTAATATGGCCCCCCCCCCAAAAAAAAAGACTCACCACTGCATGCCCCTAAAAGATCTAAACTGGCTTGATCTTAACTGCTCACTACTCACACTAGCCCACAAACTAATATACTGCCCTGAAAAATGGCCATCTCTACAAGGTACAACCAGAACCCTCATTTCCAGCAACAAAGCACTACTTTCTATCATAAAATCAACCGACTAACTTTAATCTTATGTGTTCTGAATATCTGGACTAAGGGAAATAGATAAACTGCATGTATTTAAAACATCACTAAAAACACCTAATAGATAACTGTCTGTGTCTGTGGACAACTCCAGAATAGTGTGTGTGTGTGTGTGTGTGTGTGTGTGTGTGTGTGTGTGTGTGTGTGTGTGTGTGTGTGTGTGTGAATACATGCATAATAATCATAAACACTCCTTCCTTCTTATATATAGCTAACCTTCTTCTAACCCATATAATCCAGCCTCCCTTTCCCCCTTCCCTATATCATCTACATCTCTGTTTATGTACCTGTCTGATGTTTCACTGCATACTAAATATTCTTTATAAACCAAACATACTAACATCCAAAACTAAAACCTCATCTACAAACTCTTATCTACTTATTTTACTCCTGAAAACTTCATTTTTAAAGTAGTTAAATCATATAACATCTGAACATATTTATAACATATCTCTGTAAACATATATCTCTCTTTCTAGAAACCGTACATATTAAGTTTCAGTACATATTGTAATTATCATTTCAGCTGTTTTTAATGTACATACATATTCGATTCACAAGGAAAAGTGCCATAATGTTTTAATGTTTGTCTTTTTCGGCTTTTCCTGGTTAGGGATCGCCACAGTGGAACGCCGGTCCACTAATGATTGGCAGTCGATATTTATGGTGTCGAGTTGCCAGCCCGATGCCCAACCTTCAGCGAAGGCACACCCATTCACACATGTCTTTCAGAGGCCACTCGACCACGGGGAGGACATGCAGACTCCACACAGAAGGCACTTCAGCTGAGAATCGAACAGGAGAACCTCTTGCTGTGAGATAACAACGCTACTGCTGTACCACCGCAGATTGCCATAATGTTTTAATATAAGTTTATTTTTATTTATTTATTTTATATTTGTTGACCAGGTTTGTCTGACTGGGCTACAAATGCCCATTTTCAGTGGAGGCCTGAGGAGAAAATCTCCAACAGAAAATAGACATTTTACATCTTAAATACATATAGAAATACATTCATCAGTATGACAGATTACTGCATTACAGTGCTATACATTACATTCATCAGTACCACAAATTATCGCATTACAGTGTCATACATTACATTCATCAGTACCACAGATTACTGCATTACAGTGCCACACATCACATTCATCAGTACCACAGATTATTGCATTACAATGTTGTACATTAAACTGTGGCAAGTGAAATACATTCATCAGAGGGATACATTCATAATTACATATTATATACATATTAGTGCAATAGTTACATAGCTGAAATATTTTACTAGTTATGTTTGTACAGTGATGAACCAAGAGGAGAAGATAAAGTAGTAAGTTTGTTTATTGAAGGGAAGGAAGAGAGAAGAGAAGTAGAAGGTTATAGGGGGGTGTTTACGGGGGATAATTACATTGGCAGGTCCATTTTTCATGAAGGTATTTTTTGTAGTGGTTTTGAATTGATTGGGATGTTCAAGGGATCTTATATCTAGTGGTAAGCTGTTCCAAGCCTTGGAAGGGTTAAAGCTATAGACTAGGTGACCCATTTTGGTCCTTGGTTTGTAGATTTTTAGTAGGCCTTGTTCAGAGCTGCAGAGTAATCTAGTGGATAGGTAATGAGAGATTAGAGATGAGATAGTTGGACAGAAAGAGGGTTTGTAGAGAACGGAGTGAATAATCTGAAACTGATTATACCGAAGCAGGTTAGGTAATTATAGACAATTTTGTTCTTTTAGTGAGAGACAGTGATGAGATTTGTAAGAATTTTGGGCAGCAAATCTGGCAATCCTGTTGTAAGTGCTTTCTAACTTGTTTAGTAGTCCAGTGTTGAGGCTGGTGAGAATTTGGGAGCTATAAAGTAAAGTGGGTAAGAGGTTTGAAAGTGTTAGTTTTGCTGTTTTGGTAAGATATTTTTTGTTTCTATAGAGGAGACCTAGCTTCAGATGTATTTTTCGGATACAATTATTGATGTGTAAATCAAAGGTTAGTCAATCATCAATAGTAACACCTAAGAGTTTTGTACTGGTGTCCACCTGTATTGGAGTATTATTTTGTGACAGTATGAGAAGGAGTACTTTATGTGGTTAAGGTTTTTCAGTAGAAAGAGTAGTAATTTGTTTTTCTTTGGATTAAGGATAAGTTGGTTTTCAGATAGCCAGTTTTCTACAGAGTTAAAAGACGACTGTGTGTCTGATTTTAGTTGAGTTGGTGATTCAGCGCTAGTGACAAGTGCAGAATCATCTGCGTATTGTATCAGTGAGGATCCAGGACAGGAAGAGTAGAGAAGGTTAGTAAAGATGTTAAAAAGAAGGGGCCCAAGGATGGTGCCTTGTGGAACACCTGTTTTAACAGGAAGAAGAGGGGAGAAAGCTGAAAGCCATTTGACTGATTGGAGTCTATCAGAGAGATAGCTGTTAAACCAAGATATGGTGGATGGAGAGAAGTGCAAGTTTGCTAGTTTAAGGAGAATAAGTGTATGAGAGACTGTATCAAAGGCTTTAGAGAGGTCGATGAAGAGACAGGAAATAAGTTTGTTACTGTCTCTAGCCAGTGATACAGAGTTTAGGAAAGACAGGAGAACTGTTGTAGTGCTGTGCATGGGACGAAAGCCATGTTGGGTAGGTGTGAGTAGATTTTCTTGCAGAAGGTAGTGTAAGACTTGATTGTGTATACATTTTTCCAGAATTTTGGAGTGGTGAGAGTATGGCTATGGGTCTAAAATTAGTTATATCTGGAGTTTCCTCCTTTGTGTATTGGTAGGGTGTAAAATTGCTTTCAGATGGAAGGGACTGTGGATTCCATAATGGAGCGGTTTATTAGAATAGAAACTGGGAAAGCAAAAACATCAGCAGCAGCCTGAAGGATTGCGGAGGGAATGTTGTCTACGGATGTGGAGCAAGGTTTTAATTTAGATAGCAGAGTTTTAATATAGTTAGTGGAGACAGGTTTGAGGGAGAAGGTAGTGGTAGGGTTACTACTGATGGAAGAGTTTGAGCTATTAGGTCTATTATTGTTGGTGGGATGGTTTGTGTCTTGATTTAGTAATTTGGATATTGAGTCTATAAAGTAGTAGTTAAATATGGAGGCAGTTTCCTCATGTGTTTTGTCAGGATGAGAGTTAGGGGAGGCTTGCGTACCTGGGTGTAGTATTTGATTTACAGAGTGCCAGAACTTTTTAGGGTTGGATTTAAAAGTAGAAGATGGATTATTATAAAAGTTTTTCTTATCTTTATTTATGTGACTTTTGGCAAGATTTCTGGAGGTCTGGTTGATGTTTAGTTTTAGTCCAAATTTTCCATGCTCTGTCTTTATTTTTTAGTAGTGCACGTGTGTTTACAGTCAGCCATGGGGCTATGTTAGACTTTGAGGACTGTTGGGTGCTACAGAATTTAAAATACTAAGGAAAGTGGAGATAAAAAAGTGGACAGCTTCATCCAAAGGGAGTAGTTTTAAGGGCTTCCAGTTCACTCTTGATAGTAAAGATTTGAAAGTTTCAGGATTAAAGTTTTTTAGTTGTCTGTGTTTGATAAACCTTTGAGGTTTAGCTTGATGGGGTGTGTATCTTAGTATTTTTACTGGACAATGATCACTTAGGGAATTTGGTAGCATTTCAGGGTTATGGTATTTGGAAGGGTGAGAGACAAGAATCCAGTCAAGGAGAGATGAGGCTGAATGGGAGTTATTGAAATAAATGGGATCAGAGATGAGTTGAGTAAAGCCATAGAGATTAAGGTGTTGTGAGGAGTTCGAGAGGAGACGCATAGCCAGTTAATGTTGACATCCCCAAGAATGATAGTTTCATTTGGGGTGTGTTGGGAGATATGAGCAAGCATATTTTCCAGTAGGGGGATATTATCACCTGGTGGAATGTAAATTGCTACAATGGTGGTAGTGGAATAGCTATTAATATTTAGGTTTACAAATAAAATTCCGGCTGGGGAGAAGGCATGGGATGTAAACGTAGTGTTAGAAATGGTAAGGTGGTTAGCGTGTAGGATAGCAACGCCTCCACCTTTCCTTTTTGGTCAATCTAGACGGTGTATGCTATAGCCAGAAGGCAAGATCTCTATGTCTGGGTGTTGGGATTTCAACCAGGTTTAAGTCAGAACAAGGATATCAGGAGTATGGTGGGAGATCCAAGCATGTAACTCACTTACTTTGTTCAGAATACTCCTAGTGTTTATTGAATAGAAGGAAAGATGTTTGGGAGATTATTAAACTAAATTAAGTGATAACCTGGCAAAATTTCAAGCCCTGATAAACCCTGAGAACACTGTTGCCTATGTGGAACTGTTCACAGAAACCCTATACAAGCATGTTAATAGCTGCATAGAGCCAGCTGTACCCACAAGGAAGCAGTACAGAACTAACTCAAAAAACAATCCACCCTGGTGGAATCACAAAATCAATAGGTTGTATAACCGAAGGAAAAAAATCATGGCAAAAATTAGTAGGTGCAGCACACAGCAGGATAAAAGCACTCTCATCAAACTAAACAAACAACTCAGAGGAGGTATATTTGACCTCCCAGGTTATGGACATCTACAAGGCATTGTTTAGCTATGTCTGCAACCTCAAAAGGCAACTCATCCTATACTGAGTCAGAATATATAGCAAACCTGCTGGCCAGCAGATTCACCTCCAACTTTACCCCTCTCCCCCTTCTCCTTCCCTCAGGAAATACCATCAAATATAATGCCGGAACAGGTCCTTAATACTCTATCCAAGGCCAAGAACACATCAATGGGCCCAGACAATATCCCAGGATGCATTCTAAATAGCATGAATCACAACCTATCAGGCCCTCTGGAATTGCTTTTTAACTGTAATCTTCAAAACAGGCTTTGTGTCTCAAGAATGGAGAACAGCAACAGTCATCCCTCTCCACAAAGGTGGGCCATCTACAAATCCTGGAAACTACAAACCCAAAAGTCTCAACAGTCTCATGTGCAAAGCCATGGAAAGAATTATCATGGAAATGAGCAATAATGACATAGGAAATCTCCAGACACTAGACCTAACTCAATTTGTTTGTTCTTCAAGTGTAGGCCATGCAGGCTTAACCTGATGGACTTCTTTGAGAAGATCACAAAAACAATGTATGAGGGCAAAATGGCTCACACTCTACTTTGACCTGGACAAGGCATTTGACACAATAACCCACTAGGGCATTGTTGACAAACTCAAGAGGTCAGGTATAAAATCTTATGTTACCTGGTGGACAGACAGGACCCAGGAAGTTAGAACTGGGGAGTCCAACTCTACAACAGGTCAGTCCCTCAGAGAATGGTCCTGGGACCACTCCTTTCTGGCATTTACTTCTCTGAAGTCAGTGGCCTCTGGCTGACTAAATTTGCAGATGATTGCAAATTAGGAGCTGTCATTGAATCACCCACTGACACAAATGTTGTCCAGGAAGGTCTGACACATACAGACAACTGGTGTCAGAGCCATTGACTAAAATTAATGCCAAGAAATGCATAATAGCATCCTTCAGGAAATCATCCACCCCCTGATAACTATCATATTGACAACACACCCCTAAGAGTTGACTCAGTAGTCAGGGATGTGGGGACACAAATAGACAGTTATCTAGCCACTGACCATCATGTTTCTACACTAGTAAGGAAATCATTCCGTGTTGCACAACTTCTAAACAAAGGCATGTCATCTAGGTCCAAGGAAGCCATTATTCCACTGTATTCAGCATTCATCACACCTGCCATTGAGTATAATGTCACCTTTGGTATGTACCTAACCAGGCATATCCAACAAATCAGAACATCTATAAAGGTTCCTCACTAAAAGAATATAGGACGTAATTAATATGTCCTATGCAGACTGTCTCAAGGCCCTATCCCTGTATTCTGTCTCCAACAGGCTGTTGAGGGGAGATCTAGGTATGCCATAACAAGGCATTGTCAGACCCCATTCTGATGGACCTCCTGCATATCCATTAAACAAACACCACAATTACATGCTCTAAAGACTTAAACCTTGCTGTGATACAATTATCACCTGCTGGAGAGACAGGTATGTATCCCAGAGACTACCCCTTCTCTGGAAAAGGCTCCCTATCCATGTGAAGCAGAGTTCCTCCCTCACCCAAGTCAAGTGTAACTTGGACAATTGGATGGGGAACAGGAAATTCATCTTTGGTTTGGTACCTATGTCTCTAATGGACACGGCCTGTAAAAGGTTAATCTCTGAGGCCCCTGCTTATAAATGTTTCACTTCCCAACATACCTCTGATTGTCTTAAAGCAAGAAATCTGGACAAAGCCATAAATAATGGGGTGACAAAGGCCCCAAAATAGGGACAATTTTTAAATATAGCTCTTACAAACTTAGAAAGTTGATAGAGTAACAGGTTTTGTAATAGCATGAACTTTCTTAAGGGTACAAAGTCTGAAACTAAAATATCTGTCATTATTTACTGACTTCAATGTTCAATAATTTGCCAATGATTTCACAGAAAAACCTAAATTTTAAGAAAAATTAACCAAAAATATGAGGCAAAAATCTAGACATTCTGCAAAAATCTGTACAGATGAGAGGGATGTTTCCCAAGACCCTGCTTACAATTATCATGGGTACCAGAAGTTGCCAGAGATTTGGGATGCATGGCTATACTTTAAAAGGCCCTTGTGTTCTTAGCCTAGTAAATACCTACATACCTATTAACCTACAAACCAAACGTCTCTCCATTTTAACTGACAAAGCTATATATCTCAGTATTGTAAATCTGAATTACATACTCCCCTCTCCATACAATTTTTTTGTTTTCGATGTGCTTGAGTCTCAGGTCTTGAAAATAGTCTGTACTGCATCAATGCAGGCACACAGACAACAGAGAAGTAAATAAGCAGATACAATGCATTAAATATGCATGATTTTTTAAATCATTTTAAGATATCCCATCTTAACTGTGGTACACAAATGTTTTGATAGTTATTAGTGGAACTAAAGTAATACAATTATTTTTATACAGTTAACTCTGGATGTGCAGTATATATGCTTTTTTATTGTTTTTCAAGTCACAATCACTCTTAAGAGTTTTTCAGGCCAGGACAGCAATGTGTATTCATGATAAAATGACATTATTTTTAACTTAGTAAGTTAAATGCAATTCTTTTGAATGTAAACTTAGGTACTTCAGAAGCTTTGATCAGAATGAGTGGCCTTTTCATTGTCACTCGGTATATGACTGAAAATTACAGGGTTCATACCCAAGTTCTGATATAGCTTTGTTGCATTTCATAACACAAACACCAGTGATGTGCTGCCAGATGCTAATCAGTACTTTAAGGATCTGGATGAAATGTGTCAGCCATGGAATAACTAATAAAAACCAGACTTGGGTGGGGAAGTGGGGAATTGGATAGGCTAAATTAGGATTATGACAGTTTGTCTGAAATTGATTTTCTAACATTCATTAACTGGTTATGGTTGTTTCTTTTCACAATGTCACTGGCTAGATACAAGGCAGTATCTGATGATCCCCTGGATTTTTGTCATATGAATATAAATTCACATTCATAAGTATTAAAGAACTTACATAATGAGCTCTTACCTTCACTTATTTTAATAAGCAGTACAAATTGGACAATATCAAGTAAGCTATTATAATGCATAGACAAGATTCCTTATCAACATCTGGATGAATCTCACACACACACACATGCACGCACACACACACACATCAAACACTGAACTTTCAGTATGCTGACTGTGACAATAGGAGTTATTGCCAGCCATGCCAAGAGAAATGGATCAGTGAATGTGTAACATATGACAGCACAGCTAGCTGGAATTTAGTAAAGAATTATGTCATTTGTATATCAAACTGATTTGTACAGATGGTTGTGCTGAAAAAGGCATTTGTAAAGCTGATTGTGTTAAAATGCATCAACAGTGTGCTCTGCTGGAAAGAAAAGAAATGTACATGTATTATTAAAACTGAATTAAATGCATATGTTTTAACAGAGGATAATGGAAGAGAATAGGTTAATCACAATCCAGCTGCAGCAAACTTTGAAAAATAGCTAAAATTAAATTAGGCCATAAAGACTGTATCTTACAGTTCTGGTTGTAGCCATAGATAAGATGTCTGGGAAACCAAGTATTGTTAAGCCTTCTTTATTGTCTTAAGCAGGGAGCTAATTGCTACTCTGAGAGGGTAGAGGTTTGAAATTGTTTTATGACTTCCAGGAGCAGCAGCAGATCTGAGAAAAGCTCTATCTGTGCATATGGTAGCACATAGGTGATAAACTCTAGACAGATTCTAGCAACCAAAAGTCAGATGATCAGATGTGGTGGTCCCACTCCACAAGGGGGGGTGCCTCTACAGACCCTGGAAACTACCGCCCCATAAGCTTAACCAGCCTGGTCTGCAAAGCTATGGAAAGAATCATTATGGAACTCATAAACAGAGACATAGGGGACCTACAGACACTTGACCCCACCCAGTTCGGCTTTATAAAGGGCAGATCCTGCCTTTTAAACCTGGTTGACTTTTTCGAAACAGTCACTAGAGCCATTGACGAGGGCAAAGCAGTCCATACAGCATACTTGGACTTGGCTAAGGCCTTCGACACAATACCCCACTCAGGCATCATAGATAAGCTCAACAGCTTAAAAGTAAACCCTTATGTCACTAGATGGGTTGCAAACTGGCTAAAGGACAGAACACATAAAGTTAAAATCGCTGGAGCAATGTCAGACTCAAAGCCAGTCACAAGTGGTGTCCCACAGGGATCTGTCCTGGGACCCCTCTTTTTCGGCATTTATTTCTCAGATGTTAAAGCAAACATGGGAGGGCTGTGGCTGACAAAGTTCGCAGATGACTGCAAACTAGGCGCCATAGTCGATACACCAGCAGACACACACACCCTACAAAAAGGCCTCACAGAAACAGACAGATGGTGCCTGAGTCACGGCCTTAAACTAAATGCCAAAAAATGTATAGTCATCCCCTTTGGGAAAAACAAAGTACCCACAAATTATCACATAGACAGCAACCCACTGAGTATGGAAAAAGTAATCAGAGACCTAGGGACCCAAGTCGACAGCGACCTCTTATTTGATACCCACGTTGCCAAAGTGGTTAGAAAAACATTCTACCTTGTACACCTCATCATGAAGGGATTCACATCCAGATCCAAGGATGTCATTGTACCACTATATTCCTCCCTCATCAGACCCATGATTGAGTACAATGCCCCATTTGGTATGTACCTCACCCGACATTTGCAACAGCTGGAGAGACCACAAAAGTACCTCACCAAGAGGATCAAGGGTCTCCAACATTTGTCTTATTCTGCCAGACTAAAGAAACTTCAGCTCTATTCAGTAGCACACCGCCTGCTCAGAGGTGATCTCTGCCTGACGTACAAGGCCATGTCCAATCAGGATCTGATGGACATGCTCCACCTCAAAAAATCCAAGTCCATCAGGACCACAAGAGCTAAAGACTTAAACCTCGGCACAAGTATGAATAGGACATGCTGGAGGGATAGATTCATAACCCAGAGGCTTCCCATGCTTTGGAACAAGATCCCAGTTCGTATTAGGCAGAGCCCCTCACTGACTCTCTTCAAGAGAAATCTTGATGAGTGGATGGGAGATCGTAAGTTTACCTCAGGGGTCACATCTGTGTCACTGCTAGACAGGGGCACAGTAAACTAATTATATTATATAAGGGGACGTTCATTGTGTCACTACTAGACAGAGGCACAGTATTCTAAATTTATTTTGTACATTTTTGTACCATTTCATGGGGTGGCAAAAGCCACATCACTATGGCTAGGCTTACAAATGCCCCAGGGCAGATAGCCTAGTACTATGAAACTATGTGATGTCATTCTGTAGAGAAATAATGTTTTAATATTAGAGGAGACTGAAGTCTCGGGGGGCAGTCTGTTTTTGAAACCTGACATAGAAGGATAACTTACCTACGTACTTCATCTTGCCTTGTACTAGTAAGTGACCAAGGAAAGTAATTCTCTAAATCACTTAGGAAAATATAGTGAGAATAGTTTAGTATCATTTTTCTGTAACTGTGGGAATCTTTCCAGACGTGTTATTTTTAATATTTCCTGTGACTGACACTCTGGTGTTTATTATAAATAGATATTTAGTATGTTCATGTTCTTTTATTATTATTAAATGCATTTAAACTTCTCATTGTGGCTGGTCCTTTTAGAAAAATATTTAAGTCTTGAGAATAATTGCATATATTTACAGTGCAATGGAAAAGCATCTGCCCTGTTCCTGATTTCCCACATTCTTTGCATGTCTGTCATACCCAAATGTTTCAGATCACCAAACGATCCCAAACATCAGACAAAGACAACCCAAGCAAACACAAAATGGAGTCCAAGTGATGACCCCACTTATTAAGGAAAAAAAAACTATCCAAACCCACATGGCCCCATGTGAAAAAGCAATTGCCCCTTAAACCTAATAACTGGTTGTACCACCCTTAGCAGCAACAACTGCAATTAAGCATTTTCGATAACTGGCAATGTGTCTTTCACTTTGCTGTTGAGGAACGTTGTCCTACTCTTCTTTGCAGAATTGTTTTAATTCAGCTATATTGGAGGGTTTCCAAGCATGGACCACTTTTTTAAGGTCATGCCACAACATCTCAATTGGATTAAAGTCCGGACTTTGACTAGGCCACTCCAAAACCTTAATTTTCTTTTTTTCTAAGCCATTCAGAGGTGGACTTACTGGTGTGTTTTGGATCATTGTCCTGCTGCAGAGCCCAAGTGTGCTTCAGATTGAGATCACAAACTGATGGCCAGACATTCTCCTTCAGGATTTTTTGGTACAGAGCAGAATTCATGGTTCCATCAATCACAGCAAGTCATTCAGGTCCAGAAGCAGCAAAGCAGCCCCAGACCATCACACTACCACCGCCATGTTTGACTGTTGGCATGATGTTCTTTTTCTGAAATGATGTGTTACTTTTATGTCAGATGTAACACCTCCCAAAAAGTTCAATATTTATTTCATCAGTCCACAGAATATTTTCACAAAAGTCTTGGAGATCATCAAGATGTTTTTTTGGTAAAAGTGAGGGGAGAGTTTTTGTTCTTTTTGGTCAGCAGTTGTTTTCACCTTGGAACTCTGCCATGCATGCCATTTTTGCCCAGTCTTTTTCTTATGGTTGAGTCATGAACACTGACCTTAACTGAGGCAAGTGAGGCCTGCATTTCTCTAGATGTTGTTCTGGGTTCTTTTGTGACCTCTTGGATGAGCCGTTGCCACACTCTTGGGGTAATTTATGTAGGCCGGCCACTCCTGGGAAGGTTCACCACTGTTCCATGTTTTCTCCATTTGTGGATAATGGCTCTCACCATGGTTCACTGGAGTCCCAAAGCTTTAAAAATGGCTTTGTAACCTTTTCCAGACTGACAGATGTCAATTACTTTGTTTCTCATCTGTTCCAGAATTTCTTTAGATCGTGGCATGATGTCTTCATTTGGGATCTTTTGGCCTACTTCACTTTGTCTGACCAGTTCTATTTAAGTCATCTCTTGATTCAACAGGTCTGGCAGTAATCAGGCCTGGGTGTAGCTAGTGAAACTGAACTCAGCTTTCCCAAAAATGTGACTAATCATAGTTACTTCATGATTTACCAAGGGGGCAATTACTTTTTCACATAAGACCATGTAGGTCTGGATAGTCTTTTCCTTAATAAACAAAATCATCACCCAAAAACTGCATCCTGTGTTTACCTGGGCTATCCTTGTCTAACACTCAAGTTTGTTTGATGATCTGAAACACCCTTGTGTGACAAACATGCAAAAAATATGAAACCAGGAAGGGGCAAATACTCCTCCACTGCACTGCATTTGGTGATAACTCTGGCCACTCCTGAAACACTTGCTCTTCATTCAACATTGCCATTTGTATTAACATTAACTTCACTCAGCATAATTAGATACCCTTTTAAGAGCCTTACAATACCTGACTGGTGGCAGTGACAATACCTTATAGTCTGGACAGAAGGTGGCCTGGCTAGTAAATCTGTGGCAGCTGTGTATGTGTGTGTGTGTGTTAAATCTCATAGATTGCGTGTTTCAGCTACTTGGAACAGGGACATGGAGCACTACTTTCAAAGAGGATGGAGGACTTGACATAGACACTCAGCTGAGGAGCTAACCCTACAGCTGTGCCAGTGGGGAGTCTTACTGGTGACCTGAAAGGAGACAGATAGAGACACCCAGACCCCCGGGTTGATTGTACGCCCTGTGTGCTCTTAAGGGAAATTGTTCTTGATGCAGAGATGTCTGCATGTTTAAATACTGAGTGTATCCATTTGTATTCCAAGTGAACATCCCTTTCCAGTGTCAGTTGTGAGTTTTCAGGCTCCTTGACTACTGGCCTAGAGTAGGGGACATCACACTGACCATAAAAAGAACAGTAATTTCAGATCTAATCTAAAATGATTGAAAACAACAAAACTTAAAAACTATTTTTTGTGGGAAACAAATCCTCCCTGTACCCGACGCACCCTGGTAATTATATTTACCAACTGTGTGAGCACTCTATAGTAGGGTAAGGGCAGCCCTCCTGCACCCCCACATCTTCTGCAAATTATATATACCAACTCTGAGATCACACTACAGTGGAGTAAGGGCAGCCCCCCTGCACCCATACCCCTTGATAATTATATATACCAATTCTGAGATTGCAAATTCCCTTACCCTGCTGCACCATGATCTCATACAAAATGCTGCCAGCGTAAACTCCATTGAAAACATTTGCCCATATGAGCATTCGCTGTTATTTACAGCCTGAAAAGCTGTTTGCTCATGTGAGCATTCAATGTTTCATACTGTAACCACACGCACACACACACACACACACACACACACACACACACACACACACACGCACACACGCACACACACGCACACACGCACACACACACACACACACACACACACACACACACACACACACACACACACACACACACACACACACACACACACACACACACACACACACACACACACACACACACACACACACACACACACACACACACACACACACACACACACACACACACACACACACACACACACACACACACACACACACACACACACACACACACACACACACACACACACACACACACACACACTCACACACACACACACACACACACACACACACACACACACACACAGAAAATATCCATGCTTGATTTTTGAAATATTGTGATTATGGAGCTTTTGTCCCAGGGTCCCTGCTGAAATATATAACACCAGCTCAACTGGGAATAAGGTCCATTTTTAGGTGATACCCTGGAAGAAAAGATTCCTTGCAATAGGAAAAACAAGAAGACGGACTAATGATTTTCTGATTTTGTAGGCTAGTAAACAAGTATTACATGTTTTCTCTGAGTTTGCTGAAACTGAGAATTCTGAAATGAAATTTAAGAATATAAACATTCAAAACAGGATTCCTGGGACAGAGGTCGTGCCAGCTTAGACTTTTGAGGAATCTTTGCATTTTTAACTTTTTGAGGGGGTGACACAATTTTGGAATTGGGAGTAAATAAGTAGTGGTTCTCAGCCCTCTCATTTGGGGACGGGTCTGCATAGGGGCTTGTCCCCCTGTGAAAAGCATATTTAGTTTGCAATATTTAATTTAGGTGAATTCCATTTTTGGAGATTCACATTTGGTTTCCGTAGTGATTCCTGGTTTTTGACAGTCAGCACTATAACCAGTATTACATGCAAGTAAACAAAGCTGTTTTTCTTGCTTAAAGTTTATAAAATGAAGCGGATAAAATGACTTGGTTGTCACCTTATCACACAACAGTCAGCAGTGGTTGTCACCTCAGTTATTACTATGGAGGTAACATCAACATTAATAAGGCTGCTAAGCCCATATAATCAGTTGGTATCAGACTCTAAAGGTAAGGCCTCACAAGAGTTTTGGACTATGCTTGTGTAGCTTAAGGGGAGGTTGTGATACTTATTTACAGAGATTTTGGTCTGTGTCACACTGGAACACATTCTACTAGAAGATAAATAACTGCCTGTAATGCAGGTTTATATAAGCATGTATATTATACACATTTATTTCTATATAATATATGATTGTAGGACTAGCATAATATTCACAACTACAGCATTATATGAGTGCACCTTTATTATTTCTCCACCATTTGTGCACCTGAAATATATTTCTATGATATTGTATAGTTAAAAAAATGGTAGGATGAAAGCAGCCGCTTAAAGGTAGAGCTTGAAGCTAGGAATGAAGTATTACGTATTCTGTCAAGGAATAACAACACGGAGCTGCCTGTAATCTGAATATGCTTGTTTGGGGTCTATATCACATCAGCAAATGCTAAAAATAGAGAACACTGCTATAAAGAAATTCAAAGTCCGAAAGTTAAAAACAGCAAAGGAACAGATCCGTGAATTCTTTCCCCAGGGAAAAATGTTGCTGGGCCATTCTCCGGGCTTTGCTGTTTTCTCCACTGTAGTGCGATCTTGAAGTTGGTATACTTAAGTTGGGGGGGGGCAAAGCCCCCTACTTAAGTTTGACTGTATGCTCTTTTTTTTTTTTTTTGGATCAGCGAATTTTTTTCCCTAGGAAAACAATCATTGATCTATTCCCTTGCCACTTTCAGCCTTCGGAATTCAGTTCGATATATCAGCGTCCTCTATCTTTAGCATTCGCTGATGTGATATAGACCAGCTTGTTTGCTCACAGATGTAACAAACAGAAGATGATCAATGACTTGTCTGAAAACAAGAGGAATCCAATGAGTAGACAGCACTTGAGTGCTGAGGCTGTGACACTCATGAAAGTCCAGGCTCTCACAACCCTACAAACAGGCGTGTACACACAGACACAGATACACAGACACACACACACACACACACACACACACACACACACACACACACACACACGCATTACATACACAAAAGGAGACGACTGCACAAGCAACACACACACACACACACACCCTCACTAGTGCACATGCATTACATACACAGAGAGACACATGACTGTACATGCAACGCACACACACACACTTCTCAGTATTTACAAGTGCTGATACCATTCCTCTCAACCTCTTAAGAAATCTGGGTAAAGCCATTTTTTTTTTTTGGGTGAAAACAAAATCCTCAAAATAGGGACAGACTTTAAATATCTTTCTTCTAAATTAAGGACGTTGCAAGAATAATAGGTTTGCATTAGCATACATTTTCTGAAGGATGTGGAGTCAGAAGCTGAAATGTCTACCATTATTTAGTGAATTTAGTCCTTAATAATTTATCAGAAAACCACACATTTTATGTGGATCAGACCAAAAATATGAGGCAAAAGTCTAGACACAATGCAAAAGTCTGGACAGTTGAGAGGTATCTTTGATACAGTTTGCATTTATTTTACGTCAGTGCACTGTTTGTTTACAGTAAACACAGGGGAGGCAGAAGCATTAATGACAGTAACACGTTAAAAACATACAGTTGTTACTGCTGTTAGAGAGATGCAGACAAATGTCTCTGAGGAGACCAGTGATGCACTCAGAATACAAACCCCACAAAGTTGGTAGCATCCATATGCATAAGGAATTTCTAGAACTACTGAAGAGGGCTGGAGATGAATTATCAGACTGGCAGCAAAGGAACTTGACGACCAAGCTAAGGGAATGGGTCAGAGATGCAGTACTCAGTCTGATGGAAAAGAGTTTGTGGAACAGGGAAGGATGGAAAAAGAAAAAGGCCTAGTCTGGCTGCACAGCAATGTGATGCCAATGATGAGGTGCAAATGAGATGTCATACAAAACCTAGAGAGGATGGTGTGTTGTAGTATGTCAAAGGGATGAGCACAGCACAAATGTGTTAAAAGGGAACCTGCAGAGTGGGTCAGGAAGGAGGACCAATTAAATGGAGGGAAAGAGTTGGCCGGACTGAGTAATGATGGTAGGAACAGCACAAAAGACAGCATGTGGGCAGAGGAACTCAATTGATATTTTTATTTTAGACTTCACAAAGGAAAGGCAAAAGCAGCAGTGCCATGCTGAGACTGATCTATTGCAGAATGTGAGAGTAATATGGGTTGGATCTATTGCAGAATGTGAGAGTAATATGGGTTGGATAGAAAGACAAGAGGGGAAGGGAAATTGTTGCTCTACGAGGAGGACACAGCAAAGTGAAAGGACAGGTTGCATTCCAACATCCTTAGATAGATACTTACTGACATGCTGTTTTTTACCTTTTCTTTTGTAAATTGTGTACTGTATTACTCATTTTTAATGATTTGTATATAAAGTGAATAACTTTTATATTTTATTGTGAAAATTGTACAGCTTTTTCTCCTTGTACAATGAAAAATTCCTTCTATGTTACTTTTATGTATGTATTTTGTAATGTTCTCTGTACTTATATCTGTAATAATTGTGGAGCTTTTCTTCCCTAGGCATTCACTGAAAATGGTGTCAATCCAGTTGGACTTTCCTGTAAAATATAGATGGATGGATGAATAGATATTTAGATAGATAGATAGATAGATAGATAGATAGATAGATAGATAGATAAATAAAGCCAGCCATCCCTCTGAACTCTGTCATTTCCTATAGGCACCATCTTTGAATTCACACTGAATGCATGCCTTTTATGTAGCTTCTGGCCTCCAGTCAGAGCAAATCATCATCTCTATGCCTACCCATGTCTGGAATATTAAGGCTAAATCAGTGAAAGTGGTAGCCCTTATTACCAAGAACTGTGAGAGTAGGAAGGTGGACTTCTATAAAACATTGTTTATAGCATATATCTGCCTAATTATTGTGTACAATAAGCTGATTTATTTATATAATAAAGGTGATTTTCTAATACTGGAGGGAATTCAACTTACATTTACAAAGTGAATATCAGGGCTTTTACCACTCAAATAAATATAATTAATACTCCTGCAAACCCATTTTCACTATACCAACAGTTACTAAGCTTATCAATCACCGCAGCACCCACAAGTACCAAGAAAACGTCTACAATTACAGGTATCTTAAATCTAAGTAGCTTACCATATAAAGTCCAATAAAACTAATGCATTTGGCTACACACTTTCCTTCATAACATTCCACCAAAAAATCAGCCCCACAAAACAGAAAAAAAAAGTAGCACAGTATTAAATGCACCATTATCTTTTCATCTCACATCACCTAATTCCAAACTTTTGCAATAAAGTCCAATACAAACTTTTTTTTTTTTTAGCATTTGTTTACTGGGAAAAGTCTGACTGAGACAGAGCAGATTTTCATTGGAGGCCTAGTGAGAAAGCTCCAGACTCATGTGTTTCAATTGTGGGAGGAAACCCACAAAAATGCAGGGAGGACATATACACTCTGCACAGAAGATACCCAGCCAAGAATTGAACCAGAGAACCTCCTGCTGTGAGGCAACAATGCTAACCTCTACAGCACTGCTCCTCATATTGCCACTTATACCACAGATGAAATCATAGCTACAGAAACCTAGCTGAAAAAAAGACATTAAGTACAATGAAATCACCCTACCTGGTTTCAGTATAATTAGGTTTGACAGGACAAATAAGTAGGCAGGCAGATGGAACTGCCATCAACTATAAGAATTCCCTAAACATAACCACATATGCACAAGAGTAGATTATATATAGCATAGTTTTGTGGGCAGAGGTAGGTTAAAAAATAAAAAAGACAGCTGGGTGCACAAATCTCAGGATAAACAATTGCCCAATCCTGGTATGCACACTAGTACCAGAACTGGAAAAATGACAGTGTAGAATCCATAAGTCATGGAAACATTTCTACAATGGGGTTAGCCCAGGCTCAGGGGGAGGATGCCCCCCCCCCCCGGTGTAGAAGGAAATAGTATTAGTCCACAAAAAAGAGCCATAAAGATGATGTTATGGACTGCTGAGGATAAGGAAGAAATTATGTATTATTTTTATTATGCAAGAAACCCAGCATTCCCAGATAGAAGATATTCAAATAGATTAAGAGAGAAATTAGAGGAAAAAAAAAGACTTACAAAACAAAAACTGTTAAATACTTCAAATCCAAGGGTGTATATTAGATAATCGACCGCTTAAAAGTTCGGATCACTAAAGATCGAACTTTAATGATTGAACTTTTAAATGTTTGAATATCTAAAAAACAGATTATTTAAAAAAAAAAAAAGAAAAAGTAAAGGGTTTAAGCAGGGGGACAACCCCCCCCGCACCCCCACACCCCTGGCTACTTAAATATACCAACTCCGAGATCTCAGTTCAGTGTGCTACAGTGCGTAAATGAAAAATTTTCCATTTCCTGCAGTGTAGCACAATCTCGGAATTGATATATTTAAGTAACAGGGGTGGGGGGGCTTCCCCCCCCTGCTTACACCCTTTAGTTTTTTTTTTTTTTTTTAATTTTTAATTATATTCCAACATTTGCAAGTTCGATCACTAAAGTTTGAGCTTTAGTGATTCAAACTTTTAAGCATTCGAATATCTAATATAGACCCCTATGAAAACCACTATACAGACAATGAAATCTTGCCCCCCTTGGAAAAAGAAGCGACAGAAAAAATGCAAAAGGATAAAGAACAAAACCTAGAGAATTTTGAAAAGCATAAAAAGAAATATGGACATGTAAAACAGAGAGAGATCTAATAAGGTGCACTATTTATGCAAATAGAAAGACATACTAATTGATACAAAAAAAAACAGCTTCAAAGATATTTGAAGAGAAGTACAGAAAAAGGAAAAAAGATATGGAAAATTTCACAATAGCAAAAATAAGATGACAAAGGAGGAATGTAGAATAGAAGTTTAGTAAAGCAGAAGTTAAACAAATTATGGAATACCTGTGGTGTTAAAGTCTAACACAGGTTATGTCAAAGCATGATGGGACAATGAGTCCCCAATGTGAAGAGGAAACAAGTGGAATGGGAAACATCTGAAGAAGAAATATGGACATGGTAAAGAAAAAGAGATTTAATATGGTGCAATATTTATGCAAAGGAAAAAGCACACCTAATCAATACAAAAAGCAGCACCAAATATATTTCAAAAGAAATATAGACAAAGGCATCCAGATAAAGAATTTCACAATGCAAAAATAAATAAATAAATAAATAAATAAGAAGAAAACTAAATAAAAAAGAGGATTTGTAATGGAGAAGTTAAAGAAATAGAGATTAGAGATAGAAAACAAGCCACCTTATGGGAGAATAAACTCTCCTCCTAGCTTCCCATCTCTGTAGGAGTCTCACAAGGATCGAGCCTTGGCCCTCTGCTTTTCATTATTTTTACTTATGACCTAAGTTCCGCCACTAAACCTGTCTCAGTCATACAATATGCTGATGATGCCTCCCTCATCTGCTCTGCCCCCACTATCAATGAACTTCAAGAAAAATCTCAGGTTGTCCTCCAAAATATTATAACTACTTAGCAGTCCATCAACTCATACTAAACCCCAATAAAACCAAGCTTATTGTCTTTTCATATACCTCTGTATTAAATAACCAACCACCTCTCTCTAATTTTTCCTCCAATGGCACTACAATAGAACCCATCAAACAAACAAAACGTCTCGGTGTCACTATTGTCAATGCAAGGAAGTTTGACAAACATATAGCACTAACAATTAAAAAAGTCCATGTAAAACTTGGTGCTCTCTACAGGGCCAAATCCGATCTCACCAATCATGCCAGAACTGCAGCAGCTAGAACCCACCTCTTATCTTCCCTACCTTACTGTTCGCAAATATTTACCAACCTTCATAAATCAGATTTGAATAACCTCAAATCTTGCTATAACAAAATATCCAAATTCACCTCACACCAGCCTCTAAGATCACATCATTGTTCTGCCCTTCACCAGCTGAACTGGTTAGAACTCCCTTACTTACTAACGCTAAATCAACTATTAATTGCCCATGCAGGCATGTATAAACCTGACAGCTGTCCAGCTCTAGCTGATCTTGTTCAACCCTACACTAACCTTAAGTCACTTAGGTCAGCTGATAAAGTGTTGCTTAAAGTTATCAAAACCCATAACTCACACAGAGACTCCTTATATTGTCACAAAATTGACAAATATTGGAATTCTCTTCCCCAGCATATTCTATCCATCACTGATACACATAACTTCAAACAGGCTCTAAAAGAATACTTGTCAAATCATTGGCTATGCTCCTTTTCAGCCCCAGACTAATCTGTTCTTACCCTTCTTTACTGTCTACCTGCATTCTCTCACTTAACCTCATATCCTCTTGGCAATGAGACTTCCACCTTCCTTTGATACTCACATTTACATTTACATATATATATATATATATATATATATATATATAGTAAAAATTATTTGAATTGTCTTAATTAATGATTGTTTATGCATTTTTCTTATTTAATGTTGATTGTTAATGATATATCGTACATAACTACTTGAACCTCTTTTTGCTTTTAGATGGTTCTCACTCACATTCTTTGTACTAAATGTTTAACTTTGTAACTTCTTTGGAGGTTTTCTCCCCGAGTCTCCACTGAAAATGGGCTACTGGCCCAGCTGGACACTACCCAGTAATCAAATGTAAATAAACAAATAATAAATAGAAGCTGAAGTTATGGATTCCCTACAAAGTCAAAGATTTACAGTAGAAAATCCAACTCTAGTAATATCACAGCATGATGGAATAATGAGTCCCAGATTAAGGAGAAACAGGTGGAACAGGAAGCATCTGATCAATTGCCACTTGAAAATGCTCTGGAGCCTTCAGTAGAAAACCAGTACAAACATTCAGTTGGAGTTGCACAGCAAGGGAAGGAAAGGGAAACAGTGGCAAGTCTGAAGCTGTCAATGTTGTGGAATGATAGGCCAGTGAGTTCCCATATGAAAGAGCAGCAGATGATGCAGGATGCAGCTGAAGAGAAAATGTCACAGGAAGATGTTCTGAAACTTTTTGTATAATGCCTGCAGGAAATGGAGTACAAAGAATATGCCCTCAGTTTAGAAGAAAATGTTCTAAGGGAAGAGTTGCTTTATTTAATAGACATGGATAGACATATTAACATCGATGAAAGAAATAGATCACAGAAAGTAAATAAGACCCAAAATTTTAGAAGATTGACAAAACAGATGAGCACAGTAGTTGAGCCTATTAACAGAAAATCATGTGATAGTAAATAGGATATACTGATATGCAGCTAAATTAATAACAGATAAAGTCTTACCTCAAGAACACAGAGCAATAAGAGAAAGTTAGGGAAGAAATCAAATGCCATCATAGAAGCACTGAATAGAGAAAACTAGCAAATTAGACAAGTGTCACTGTTAGAAGAGTATAGAAGAGGGAGCAGATCAACAAAATATTTAGGATAGAAGCGATAAAAGCAATGAACAATATCAGAACAGACTAGGCTCTATCATACACTATTGCAATAATAAACTAAAGATATCAGCATAGACAGAAAAACAGAATATATACAGAAAATTATAAAGGAAGAGTACAAAATAAAGAATTCATTGATGACCCTAACAAGTTTTATAGAGAATTAGGAAACAAAGCAAAAGGAATAGAAACACCAGCAAAAAAATTAGACAAATTTTGGAAAAAATATCCATGAAGACCCTGTGGAACATAAGAAAGATGCTGAATGGATAGAAGAAGTAAAAGAAACAGTATAAAATGTTCAGGATGTGAAATGGAATGAAGTAACAACCAGAGAAATTGAAAGAAAATTAAGAAAAGCTACTAAATGGAAAACCTCAGGTCCACATGTAACCTCTGGCTAAAAGTATTAACATCTTTACAAAAAGATTTAGCTCTGAGTAAGACCTAATTATATGCCCATCCTGAGCAGATGCCAACCTGATTAACAACAAGAAAAACAATACTAGTCCTTAAGAGTGAACCTACAAGCTGTCCTAAAAACTATAGACCAATAACTTAACTTCCTACGATGTATAAACTATGTACTGTAATTGATGCTGACAGAGTTTATAGTCATTTAGAAGAAAACAGCAACCATGGCAGTAGAACAAAAGGGTAACAAAAGGATAATTTGTTGTTAAATAAAGTCATAATGGAGAATTTAAAAAATGGGAAGAATTTTAAGTATGGCATGGATAGGCTGCAAGAAAGCATTTGTGACAGTATGCCACGTTCATGGATAAAGGAGTGATTACAAATATATAAGATACACCCTACATTGATCAATTGAATAACAGTGGCAAACCACTTTGCAGCTAAGCCATGATAAAGGAAAAAATAATTATTCCAGGGATACAGATTCAAAGGGGGATATTCCAGGGTGACTCTGTTACTGCTGCTCTTTTGTCTTGCCTTTAACCCATTAAGCTGTCCACTGAACAGATTAGGTCATGGATATAATTTGGCTCCCAGAAAACAACAAAGTGCAAAGATTTCTCATCTTCTTTTTGTATATGAGATGAAAGCACAACTGCAAGCGGTTAAAACTTTCAGAGATGATATAAGAATATAATTTGGTCTCACTAAATGTGCAAAAGCAACATTTAAAGCAGGAAAGTTGCAGTACTAAGAAAATATCAGTCTGAGAAAGTAATGTGATATAACGGAACTTGAGCAGGAGACAGAGCATAAATATTTTGGAAATGATGAAGGATTGACAATAAAACATGAATAAATGTGAGCAAAAGTCAGAAAGGAGTCTTTTAGATGACTAAAAGTAATACTGAAAACAGCCCTGACATCTAGGAACAGAGTCCACGTTATAAACCAATTTGCTCTTCCTGTTCTAACTTACAGTATTGGGGTGATTGATTGAAAGGTATTGGATCATTTGGACAGGAAAACAATCAAAATGCCTCATTCTTATCATAATGGATATATAAAAATCAATGTATACCAAGTTTATATACTTGTCGTTCTGAAGGAGGTATGGGCCTCCTCAAAATTGATTACACGTATAGATCTGCAGTCATAGGTCTGCATGGGTCCACTTTTTAATTTCGAAATTCCACAATCCCGTAGTGCAGAATATCAAACTCAAAACCTCAAGATTGTGGAATCTCGAAATAAAAAAAAAAGAAAGAAAAAGAAGACATAAAAACCATGGTTTTGTAGGAGGGCAAACCTTCCTGCATCCCATGCACCCTCTGCAACTTAAATATACTAAGTCCAAGATCGCACTACAGTGAAGAGAAGGGTAATGTTCCCATTCCACACTGTATATCGATCTCCATTACCATTCTCTTCACTGTAGAGCAATCTCAGAGTTAGTATATTTAAGTTGCAGGGGGTGAGGGGGGTACGGGGGAAGGGCTTACTCCCTTGCAAAACCATATTTTTATGTCTTCCTTTCCTTTTTTTTTTTTTTTTTTAATTTCAAGATTTCACAATTTCAAGGTTTTGAGTTCGTTATTGTGCACTTCAGGATTGTGGAATTTCGAAATTAAAAAGTGGACCCAACTGCATACATATCTGCTGGCTTAAACAGAACCAAACAAAGTGAAAATTTTAGAACATGAGTAGAACAAATCTAAGATTACTTCCCTGCTTAGTTTAGCAGAAGCATGTCAGTTTCAAGCAGGAATGGAAATCAAACCAAAAGCAGACAAAAATCAGGAGGGAACTGAATGTGCCCAAAAAACAAAAGAAAGAATATAAGGAGAAGGATCAGATGAGAAGTTGAGAAATGTGTACAAGACATAAACATATGAAAGGCTTTGTATAAAAACAGTTCATTTGTTCTATGTTATTTACACCTGAAGAAGCGTAGTACATCTACGTGAAAGCGCTTGTGTTTTTATGGAAAAATAAAGGGCGTTTTTTACTTGGCTTTTCCGTGTGGTGACTCCAGTTTGGATCTATTATTGCTACGTTATTTATATTTTCCTAGACGGAGTCTTTGTTTTGTTGCTGCAGTTTTCTACACTTTTTCTTCTTCGTTTGGTGCTGCCAGTGACTCTGACTCATGGAACAAACGGAAATTGAATTAGACTTTACTCCAGAGACGAGGACATCAGTTTCAACTGCTTGGGACTTTCTTAAGTACAATACCGAGAATCCTTTATTGACTCTGGAATTGAATAACCCGGTTAATGCTGCTCCACAATCTTCTACTGGTGAGTCTGTAGTTGAATTTAACAAATTGACGAGATTGTTTCAAGATGATTTATACCAATTGCAGAGATACGCATGGCAGAGACTGCACCTAGAGGCATGCATTCATTTTAAAATTATTCCAAGAGGCATGCGTGTCTTCTGTATGCCTTCCTATGGTGACTCCCACCCAGTATTGTTGAGGAAGTGGCAAGATTTAAATATACAGCTTGGTTTTAATTACATCAATCTATTATTGGAATATTTTGCTCCTTTAAAAGCAGCACTAAGGAAGAAGATAGAGGCACAACATAAAGATATTTTAGACAAATTCTCTACAGATTATTTTGTTAAAAGGCTTGACAACATCCTGACTCAAGTCCACTCTTTTAGCGAACGTCTAAAAATGGTGAAACAGAGAAAGATTCAGAGAGATGCCAATGACTTTGCTACAGGGCAGATCTTTCTTTGGCCAAGGAACAGTAATTCTCATTCACAAGGAGCTCCTAGATCGAATAATCCAGACAGCAATACTGCTTCAGAGCCTTCTGTTCATATGACTCTGAACACTGCTCCTTCAGATTTGTTGCCATCATTATCTGGCACCAGTATTCATAGGAACAAAACACAAACACACAATAATCAACCCCCCTATTCTTTAGCTGTCACGAGTGACGTTCATTGTTCCAATGACACCCCCCCACCTAACCAACAAGCAGCTGCTGCTTTTCTTTCGGCAGGGGCAAAACCAAAGGACTCTGCTCCTATATTGAACACTTTTTTACCGTTTCCAGTGAAGGAACAGATGGGCTGGCGAGGTCGTTCTCACAGCAGAGGACCAAGAAAAAGAAAAGGATCCGGAGAAAGATACACCACATCAAGGAAACAGCGAAACTGAACTCTCTCATATATAATGTTTCAGCATACAGCTTATCAGATTCGGACATTTCTCTCTTAGAAAAAGGTCTTAACTTTATACCTTCTCAAACCAGTCTCCTTAATGATGTGTTGGTTGATTTGAGACTGTTCTGTCGCAATGTTTCTCTTAAAATTTTGTTTAAGAACAACTGTGCTTTCAACACCAATGAGGTAAAAAATTTTTTTAGAGCGAAGAGCAGCTTTATACCTAACATGCCACATAACGTTGAGAGTTTTTTGAGAATGTGTGAGACCGATTTTTATGATTGGTTTACTAAATACAAGAAGAGATGCTGCTTTTTTAATATGACTAAAGCAGAACATGATTCTTTATTAGCATTAAAGAGAAATACCAACATTATCATTAAACCTGCAGACAAGGGTGGAGCCGTAGTTATAATGAATTCCTTAGACTATGGTCTCACTATGAAAGATCTTTTGTCAGAAGATACTGTGTATGAGAAGATTAGCGACATAAAATATCAGAAGATTATTAAAACTGTACATGCTGACCTTTATGATCTTTTGCTAGGAGGGCAGATTAGCTGTGAATTGTATGAATATCTCCATATAGAATATCCTACCACCCCCTTGATTAAAGGCCTTCCCAAGATACATAAAGGCCTTAGTCCCATACCAATGAGACCGATAGTCTCCAGTAGTAACTGGGTAACTTGTACCATATCCTCATTTGTTGAAAGTGTTTTAAGACCTTTGGTGGACCGTATTCCACATATTCTTAGTGATTCATACCAACTAATAGATTCTTTGAAAGACTTTGACTTTAGTAGAAGGGATGTACCATTGTTATTAGTGACTATGGATGTTAAGAACCTTTTTACCTGTATCCCCAATGAACAAGGACTACAGGCGATAGATGAAGTATTAGTTACTCTGTCTAATTATAGCAACAACAGGAAAATTCTTATTAATTATCTTTTACATATAATACTTAATAATAATGTTTTCCTGTATCAGAGTCAACTTTATTTGCAGAAATGGGGGGTTGCCATGGGCACCCCCTGCGCGAACAGTTATGCAAACCTTGTAGTGTATAATTGGGAACAGGAACATCTATTTAAACATCCAGATTTCAAAAAAATCAGAATCTATAAAAGATTTGTGGACGATGTCCTTTTTGTATGGGATGGTACTGAGTCAGACTGTATCAAATTTGTTAAAGAGCTGGAAACGACCTCTTCTTTTCTGAGGTTCACTGTGGACATCTCTTATAATCAGACACATTTTTTAGATTTACAATTACAACTCAGAGATGAAAGAATTGTTACATCTTTATATAGAAAGTCCACTTGGAGGAATACACTGCTACATTTTAGCAGCATGCACCCGAGACATACCTTTGAAGGCATAATATCTAGTCAATTGTATAGAGTCTTTAGAATATGTAAACATAGTGATACCCTGGATAGGGAACTTAATAAATTAGAGGTTTTGTTCAGGGAAAGGGGATATCCCCCCAAGATGTTTATAGAATGTAAACAAGAAGTCTCTAATAAGTTATTTGGTACTGGAGGTACTGTTGTAGCTAAAAATACTATTGGTTATAGAAAATTTAACACCGTTAAAGATGACTTCACTGATAAACTGAGTTATGTCACTAAATTCACTAGTGACAGTTTTAATTTAAACAAAATTATTGCCAGAAACTGGAATGTGTTGGTCACAGATCCTTTTACTAAGACCATAGTAGGCAAATTTCCTAGGTTTAGCTATAAGACCTCTCAGAGTCTGAAAGAAATTCTCTGTCTAGAACGTACATTTTCAAATAATTTTATAAACCATGATAAGATGGGTACTTTTCCCTGTGGTGGCTGTTCTATGTGTCCATATATATCCAAATGCATTAATTTTACACATCCAGAAGGTATTTTTACATTTGTTCCAAGATTTTTTAGTAATTGTAATAGTAGTAATTTGATATATTTGGCTACCTGTAACCAGTGTGACGTATTCTACGTCGGTTTGACTAAGAGACGGTTACGTGACAGGGTTTATAACCACTGCTACGATATCAGGAAAGAAAAAGAGTCGAGTGCATTAGCCAAACATATCATAGAATATAACAACCATAGTTTTTGCTTTAAAGTATTGGAGCTGGTACCCCAAAACCCCAGAATAGGAGACAACAATAATCAGTTAGCCATCAGAGAGTTAAAGTGGATTTTGACCCTAAAAGCACATATATCTCCTGGGATTAATCAATCAGTATCTGTTAAACCTGTTTTAGATAATCGAAAGAAATATTGATTAATAATTAGAATTACTAAATTTGATATCTTATTTTGATAAATTAATAGTTGATTTAGTTAATGTTAGGTAATAGTAGATATATTAGTCTTTTATATATTTTTTCTTAGGTTCATAGGTTCATAGGTTCATAGGTTTATACTAGGCTATCTGCCCTAAGGCATTTATAAGCCTAGCCCAAATTATTGTGGCTTACGCCACCCCTTATATGAAAAAATACTGTGCCCATTAGTTTGTTGTGCCTCTGTCCAGCAGTGACACAGAGATGATTCCTGGGGTAAACCTACGATCTCCCATCCACAGGTCTAGATTTCTCTTGAACAGAGTCAGCGAGGTGCTCTGCCTCACATGGACCGGGATTTTATTCCACAGCATAGGGAGTCTCTGAGTGATAAATCTATCCCTCCAGCACGTCCATTTATATCCGTGCTAAGGTTTAAGTCGCTTGCTCTAGTGGTTTTGGTGGATTTGGATTTTTTGAGGTGGAGCATGTCCATTAATTCCGGGTTGGACATGGCCTTGTATGTCAGGCACATGTCACCTCTGAGCAGACGGTATGCGACTGAATAGAGCTGGAGTTTCTTCAATCTGGCAGCATATGACAGATTTTGGAGTCCCTTTATCCTTTTGGTGAGGAACTTTTGGGGTCTCTCCAATTGCTGCAGATGTCGGGTGAGATACATCCCGAATGGGGCATTGTACTCGATCATTGGTCTGATAACATTTTTAAACTAATACAATTATAAGGAAGGTTTTGAATTGTGTTTGTCATTGTAATTTTCAATTTTTCATAAAGTTAATTTGATGATTTTCTGTTTTATAGAACTTTTAAAGAATAGGTAAATGTGAACTTGGTCATAGTTTATTTGTTGTTGCATATATACATTTTTATTTTTTATACTCACATTTATTCACATTTTCATATCGTTTACCAGCGTTAGATGAAGCTACTTGGGGATCGTCAGTAAATCATTTATATGTCCCTGGTTATAGAACACAGAGCTAAAGACATCCGGCTTTACTATAATATTCAGAATCCGGTGTTAATGTTGCCTTATTCTCAGCAACATTTACAAGCGACTAGTCATTTATAAATTAGTTTCTTTGATAACAGTTCCTTAGTTACTGGATGTATTTTTATGACATCATCACAGTTTAGTATTCGTGAATTAGTGCGATATTTTTTGAGCACTATATATGAGGAATCAGTTTTCTTCTGCTATATATTTTGGAGACAGAATAGTATTTATCCTGTATTTTTCCTTTGGTTTTGATGCGTCTGGTCGAATAAGAATTAGCTGCACGATCAGTAACATCTTGATTTTAGATTCTCAAATGCTGCTAATTGCGACGTAACAGAGATGCATATTAGTGATGAAATCTCCGACGCTTTATTATTTATTGTGTACACGAGTATTCATTAGTAATAGGTCAAGGATGCGAGTGACATTTTATATAATGTTGAGCCCTTGAATTTATTTGATATATTTACTTTTTCTGTTTTCTGTCTCCATGGAGTCCTTAATAACTCCTTATAAAGAATACTAATCAACCAGGTTTAGTAGCCAATTAAATTGCTTTAAGCCTACCACCTAAGCGGATGAAGTATAGCTTTAAAGTGATAAAATTTTGTTATTTCTTAATGCTTAGCTTTTATGAATGTGGGAATATGCATTTTGAATTTAATAATGTGTGGGTAATATATTTGCTGAAGTATATATGATTGTTCAATTATTAAGCAATACAAGGAAGATAGTGTTAGCATATCCCGACTGGAGCCTGATGAGTTATAATTCAGTAGTAGCAGTCTGTCAACATGGTTCGCAGCGTTTTAGCGCTACAGTGTTATTGTTATATTTTAGTCATGCACTGTCTATTTAATACAATGTACCTGTAGATTTCTTGATAAGTTTGTAGTTGAATGCAGGCTTAGACATACAGTTCATTTTTTCAGATACTGGTCATTGCCGATTTAACTACAACAATAACTAATTTAATTATTGGTTAATTGCTGCTTGGATTTTTGATTTTCGCGCCGAAAGGCTTTGTATAAAAACAGTTCATTTGTTCTATGTTATTTACACCTGAAGAAGCGTAGTACATCTACGTGAAAGCGCTTGTGTTTTTATGGAAAAATAAAGGACGTTTTTTACTTGGCTTTTCCGTGTGGTGACTCCAGTTTGGATCTATTATTGCTAAGACATAAACATAGTTGCAAGTACAGAAAATTCCTGGAACAACCTTATGTTGATCAGTAATGCAGGAATGGTAAAGGAGAGAGAAATTAATTTAACCCAGAGGTGAAAGGTGGCCCAGGTTGGTGGACTACGTACATGTTGGTTTACAATGTCTGTTGAGCATGTGGGAGAAACAGACAAATGCAGTTCCAGTAAATAAGTACTGGAAATAGTCACATATCTTGTTGCTGGATGTGACACACTAATGGCAGAAGGCCTGCATACTGAAAGGCATAATAATGTGGCAAGACTGTTTTACTGGAGATTGTGCAAACATTACAAAATTGAAATAGCTGAGAACTATTAGAAACATGAGCCACAAAGCATTATAGAAAATGATGACATTTATATCACATGGGATCTCCCATTACTGGCAGTTCAAAAATAGATGCAAGAAAACCAGATATAGCAGTCCCTGAAAAGAAAACAAAATTAGTATTGAACATTAAAATTCCTATACCCAGTGATTACAGTGTTTTATGTACAGAGAAAGACACAAAGTCATAAAATACCAGTATTTGTAGACTAAAACAAGGGTAGTGTGGAAAAAGGATATACAGATAGTTCCAATTGCAGTAGGAACAATGGGTCTCGTCTCACAAAAGAGAATTTACTGTCATATTTAGATATGCTACCAATATATGTAGCTCTGTATGAACTGCAGACGGAGTCAGTTCTGGGCACATTGTAGGTGCTTTGAAGAGCACTTTTGGCTCACATCAAAGATTGAAACAATACTAATATTATGAACTTTAATCATACATTGACTTAGGAATGGGGTCCATTCCCATCATGGTACCACAGATGTATTGGCAGCTGGCTTTAGACGCAGCAAATCCACAAGGATTGAATGACTATATTTCCATTGCTAGTGAACTTAAAAAAAAAGCAAACATAGTTTGAACAAAATTTTAAAATTGTTATGGCTTTCTGTAGTATTTTGACATTCTAAATTTGTTTTTAGCTATTTATACTTGTTTTATGTGGCAAGTGTGTTTTAGTGTGTGTACACCTTTAAGAAGTTTCCTGGGATTTGTTCAGCCTGCCTATGTTCCTGGGGTTGTGATTTTGCTTCTCTAAGCTTTTAAATTCAGAGTCTAGAGGAGTTTTCATGGTTCTGAAGAAGTCTATGTTTAGACGAAGGCACTTAACCATGAATTGCAGTGGTTTTACCTATAATGGACTGTTTCTTTCTACAACAACTGAGTGGTTTCTACCATTGTTGGATTCATTTGCTGTGGTCTTTGGCTTCCTGGTCAGTTGTTTGTTCTTTGCTTGGATTTCTGTTCCAGTTCCAGGGATTTCTCAGCTTTGTGTGGATTATTGACCATCAACCTAGTTATGCTATGAGAAGTTATAATATCCAAGCTAAGGATATAATTTACAACCAAGTTCGTAATTCAAAAAACTTTGACAAACACTTTTATCAGATCCTTAATGGAATATAACAGGAAATTTCTAAACTCTATGCCCTTAGACTCTGTAGTCTCACAGTTCAATGAGATATTCCTAAAACTTCTCAATAACCTTTCCCCAGTTCATACTAAAAGGGATAAATCCAATCTTGCACTGTGGCCAACAAAGGAAACTAAGAAATGAATGCAGCAGTGTGATAAAGTCCAGAAAGAGTGGCTCAAAAATGGAAGACAAAATCTACTTCTTCCTAGATTCATTAACACCTGCAATAAGTGTAGATCTATCTGAATGAACAAACACAAGCATAACTCACACCTTCTTCCTCCTCATTTTAGCTTTCTCACTGATTTTCCTGCTGCCTTAAATATGGGGGAGGATCTATAAAGGTTGCCACAAAATATAGACTACATGTACACTTAGTGTTATCTTTTTGAGTGTGTCGAAATCACAGAAAATGTGGTAGGAATGTTCCTGAATACAGATTGTGTGAAAATTACACTTAGTATAGGAGTTAACGAAATCTAAGGAACAGGACAGAATACCAAATAAAGCATGACGAGCAAACATAACATCCTTCAAAATAAACATCAAAACAACCCACAACTCTTCTAGACATGCATAAACAATCTCTTACAACCAGGTCAAATTACCACTCCCACCCCTACATCCAGCAATCCTATTGCATCAGTTCCCGCAAAGTTTAACAACTATTTTATACAGAATATTAATACTTCACCACCCTATCAGTACCTGCAACCCCTGATAAATGTCCTCGGCTATTTGACTTCAGCCCACTACCTACCATCACCAATAAAATACTCCTATGTACGCTAAAACCAGTCACCTTAGCTGCTGACCATCTCCCCTCAGACTATTTAAAAAATTGCTGCAGATGCAATTTATTTCAGTCTCAATATTGATAAAGAAATCTATATCTGAAAAATACATTCCTTCCATCTGGAAGAAATATTTTATTATACATTTACTTTCTTACTTATTTCATTATGCATTGTGAAGTCCTTGTACACCGACTCTGACTTTTCGGATCCAGATGGCTGTTGGAGATGGAGCTTCCGCATAGGATCTGAGAGGATAGGATGGACTCCAAGGTTTTTGGAACTGTCTCTTCATCTCAGAGCTTTGGCATTGGACAGCTCAGCTCCAGCTTCCATCTCAGGTGGATAGCTGTCATAACGGAGGAAGCTGGCAGGACAGAAACTAGCTTTCTTGGCTCCATTGCCTTCCTTGTCTCCTGAGCGGTCTGCTTTCAAGGTTGTGAAGAGGGTTTTCTCTGCTACGGCAGGTCAGGTGGGTCATTCCTCCTCGAGTCCTCCATTGACATCTCAGCTGACTTTTCACCGTGATCTTCAGCATTCTTCTCCAGGGAGACAGCCAGCACAAAGCATCCAGATCATTATGATACTCCTCTGGATCATCCCACCAAAGACATCCCTAGGAAGAGGACATGCAAGAGGAGGCATTTGGACTCCCCCAGGAGTCTGTCACTTGGAATACTGACTTTGATGAAGGAGAAAAGTCTCCCAATCACCACTTGATGATGTCTCCTTTGGAGACATCCTTGAAATCATTAAAAAGAATGGTAGTTGGTCTGCCCAAAACCCAACTCCTGAGGAGTCAGTATTTCTGGAAACTTTTGGGACTGGCTCATCTAGTTCCTGAGTCACTCCATCCACTAATGAACTTATTGATTTAGTTTTTCAGCAGGCATGAAAGGCACCTGATGTGATTAGGCCGATCCCTAAGAGACCAGACAGGATTCTGGCTCCACCGGTAGGCAGAGAACATTGAAGTAGGGATGTACAAGTTGAAGCAGTGGTCATAGTGGCAGCTGCCAAGAAGGAACTCACAGAATAGAGTTCTACTGTCCATCCCCCCAATAAAGAATCTAGGGCTCTGGACAAATTTGGGAAGTGAGTTTATGCTTCAGCGATATTTGCTTTCCAGTCGCTGAATTACTTGGCACACTTCACGAGATTGCAAAGGGATTTGATTAAGTAACTCTTAAACTCCCTTTCAGGGGCCACTACTGAAGAGGCTCAAACTTCTGTATCCTCACAGTTGGCTACCCTTCAATCTATTGCAAATTCATCCATGAGGTTTATCTCGTATGCTGCAGAAGGTGCCTCAAGGGCTGTGGGTTCAGGCATTCTCATCAGGAGGCATGCCTGGATGCATATGTATGATTTTGGGGAGTCCTTCAAGGCATATTTCATCAATGCTCCCTTTCATGGTCCTTCTCAATTTGGTCCCACAGAAAAGGAGATACTCTACAGGTGAAAAGATCCCGTCTACAGTGGGTATGTGTTTTTTGACCCCTCAACGGACCTTTTCCAGGGATCAAAGAGGAGGTCAAAAGATGTGGTTCAGGTAGTCTCAGGGTCCTTTCCAGGACACACGTGAAGGTAGTTCCCCCTCTTAGCAGAGGGGGAAGTGATAATGGCAGAAGATGCCCCCATGGCAGAGGAGGCCTGCAAAACTGAGGGTCTAGAGATACCTTTCATGACAGACAATTTCAGCTTTCCTGAAGGGAGGCCCAATTGTCTTCCTCTAGATGCAGCCTGGCTTGACAAAACGAAGGACATTTGGGTGCAGAGAATCATTTCCAGAGGTTATATTATTCCCTTTTTCTAACCACCTCCATTACCCAGGAAAACCCCCAGTGTTCCACCCGATCAGATGGAAGCAGCAGCACTAGAAATCCAAAAGCTGCTAGGAAAAAGTGTTATCCAAGAGATCCCTCCAGACCAAATAGAATCTGAAGCTTACTCAAGATTCTTTTTAGAGATAAGAGGACTGGAGACCAATTTTAGATCTCAGTATGTTGAACAAATTGGTTCGACACACCAAGTTCCAAATCATCACTGGTCAATCCATTCTTTCCTTTCTGAGAAAGGATGACTGGATGTGCTTGATAGACCTTCAGGATGCATACTGTCATATAAAAATGAACAGACAATCCAGAAGGTACTTACGCTTCCAGTTGGGAGCCAGTCATTACCAGTTCAGAGCACTGCCTTTTGGCCTGACCACAGCCCCAGGGTGTTCACCAAGTGTATGGTAGTAGTAGCAGCTCATTTGACACTGCAGGGATTCCGGATGTTTCCATACTTAGACGACTGGCTCATTACTACCCCAACCAGGCATCAGCTTGTACAAGCATGAGACCAAGTGTTACAGACTTGTTCAAACCTTGGAATAACCATTAATTATAACAAGTCACAATTACAGCCTACTCAGACATTGGAATTCATAGGTACAATGTTCAACACAGTTCCTGCGGTAGTATCTCTTCACACTTCCAGAGTACAAACAATAAGAAATAAGGTCAGGAAAGTAATTTGTCATACTGGGATTTCAGCCTGATTGATTCTGCAACCCCTGGGATCAATGTCAGCAGCAATAATATTAATACCTTTAGCAGGATATCACATGAGAATTCTGCAGTGGATACTACAAACACAATGGTCAGTTCTTTCTCAACCTATGTCGACCAAGTTAAGAATAACTCAGGTATGCAAACAGTATCTTTCCTGGTGGATCCATTCACAATAACTGTTGCTAGACTGTCTTTTCATTCTCCCTCAACCAAAGGCCATAATGACCAAGGATGCTTCCCAAACTGGGTGTGTGGGGGGGGGGTATTTTCTGGGGAAGATAGTCCAAGGCTCATGGTCCCCTGAAGAGGCCAGGTTGCATTCAGTGTCAGTGAAATGAGAGCACTGCTTTTGGAGTTGTAAGCATTCCAAACCTCTTTCAGAACAATTGCAATCCAAACAGACAACATGGTGGCAGGTTGGTACATAAACAAACAAGGGGGAAACCAGCTCTTACCCCCTGTGTCTAGAAGTCCTGAGGGAGTGGCAATGGGTGATTTCTTCCAACTACTTTCTAATAGCAATGCATATTCTGCGGAAGTCATTGTGATCTGTAGTGAGAGTCGGGAACAGGTGGAGAAGACCCTGGAGAGGTGGAGCTTTGTTCTAAAGAGAAGAGGAATGAAGGTCAGCAGGACTAAGACAGAATATATGTGTGTAAATGAGAGGGAGGATAGAGGAATGGTGAGGATGCAGGGAGTAGAGGTGCCGAAGGTGGATGAGCTTAAATACATGGGATCAACAGTTCAGAGTAATGGTGAGTATGGAAGAGAGGTGAAGAAGAGAGTACAGGCAGGATGGAGTGGGTGGAGAAGAGTGTTAGAAGTGATTTGTGACAGACAAGTACCAGTAAGAGTGAAAGGGAAGGTTTACAAGAGGGTAGTGAGACCAGCTATGTTATATGGGCTGGAGACAGTGGCATTGGCAAAAAGGCAGGAGTCAGAGCTTGACGTGGCAGAGTTGAAGATGTTAAGATTTACACTGGGTGTGACAAGGATGGACAGGATTAGGAATAAGTATATTAGAGGGTCAGCCCAGGTTGGAAGGTTTGGAGACGAAGCTAGAGAGGCAAGATTGCATTGGTTTAGACATGTGCTGAGGAGGGATGCAAAGTATATTAGGAAAAAGATGCTAAGGATGAAGCTGCCAGGTAACAGGAAAAGAGGAAGGCCTAAGATAAGTTTCATGGATGTGGTGAGAGAGGACACACAGGTGGTTGGTGTGACAGAGCATGATGCAGAGGACAGGAAGAAATGGAAACAGTTGATCTGCTGTGGCGACCCCTAACAGGAGCAGCCGAAAGAAGAAGAAGAAGACTGGTAACCTGTCCAATAAAATTCTCCACCAAAAAAAAAACCATCAGGCAACACATTTTTCTTCATCACCTTTTATTTCATATTCTTTTTTACTTGTAACTTCTCTAATAAAAATTTTCACAAAAAATCATCTGCTTCATAAAAAGTCATACTTTTTTTCTGTTTTTTTATTGCCTTTTTTCATATTATTTTAATTCCTTCCATTGGTACACCTTCTTTTTTTCTAAATTCATGTTATACAATTTTTTCATAAGCCTTACTTACTTTTAACTTCCATAATTTCATGTTTTGTCATATTCTTTGCCTTCTATCCTGTCCCTTTTTTTCTTTTCTTTTCTTTTCCCTATTTTTCTTCCCTTTTTATATTTTTCACTTAGCATCTTACCTATCATTTCTTTTTGCTTTCTCGTTATCCAAAAAAAAAGCAGAGATGCTAAATGCACCACTTGAATTTTTTTTCAAATTCAACCCCCTTCTTATTTTAATTATATATTGTCCCTGTACTCACTAAATTCATCCTTGAGCCCCAAATGAAGGTAAACAAATCTCTAACAACTCTTTTTCCATTTGATTGGGAAACAACAAGTAAACAGCTTCAAGTATCTGAGAAGGGTGGTTGAGGAGAAGGGAAGTTTGAATGAAGGGGTCAAAGGTAGAATCAAAGTAACTGCAGCCAACTGGCATAGAGTATCAGGTGTAGTCTTTGACAGAAGAATGCCAAAGAAGCTGAAAAGTAAGGTGTACAAGACAGTGGTCTGACCAGTACTGCTGTGTGGTACAGAAGCCTGGGCAGTAAAGGCAGAACATTTGATGAAGCTAGAGGTGATGGAAATGAAGTTCCTGAGAAGGGTGGTAGGATGCACACTGGGGGACAGACGAAGAAATGTGGACATTAGAGCAGAAGCCAAAGTGGCTCCAATTTTAGAAAAGATAAAGAGAACAGATTACGGTGGTTTGGACATGTGCAGAAAAGCAGAAGACAATCTGGTGAGGAAGATTTGGGACAGACAGGAAGAAGGTAAGAGCAAGCAAGGATGTCCAGCAAAGAGGCTGATGGATTGTGTGAAAGAAGATCTGCGCATTCAGACATGAGTGTTGAAGAAGGCAGGAGAGTGGCACTTAATCGAGAGAGTTGGCAACAGTTAACACAATACCCCAACCCTGTGTAGAAAAAAATGGAAAAAGGGGGCCGATGATGATGATATATATATACGTGTGTGTGTGTATATATATATATATATATATATATATATATATATATATATATATATATATATATATATATACAGAGAGAGAGAGAGAGATCCCTAAATTTGCAGTTTTTCCTTAAGTATTCAGCATATCTGTCTTGTTCTAAAATGATGAGTAAAACATTTCCCCTAAACCTAACATTTATGTTTTTATTTGTTCCAGTATCACTCTATATTGACTTATCACACTTTCATGTTCATCAAATGTAACTCCCAAAGCCTTTACTTCCTTTCTTGTGCAATATATTCTATTTCCTTTATCTCACCATATCCCTTAGATTTCATTTTGTTTAACTGCAGACCAGCTTTTTTAGCAACATTTCAATCGTTATTACAACCTCACTTATAAACCCTTTTTTGTTATTAGAACTAAATTGTTTGCATATGTCATATACATTGGTAATATAACATTTCCTTCCATCTCACATCTTGCCTCCTTCAATTCATAAATGTGTGTTAGTTCTACTGTATTCATTATTAATACAAATAAGCACATACTCATTGGGCATCCCTGCTGTACTCTTCTCTTATTTCTTATTTTTGCCATCCATCCATGTATCATAACTTGTACCCATGAATTTTCAACATTTCTTTATTGCATTAATATTAATTTTTTCCTCTGTCATATATCTCTAAAATTTGCCACATTGCTTCATTGCTCACTTTATCTAATGATTTAGCTACGTCACGTTATCACTCTTACTTTTTATTTTCTTTCATTATCATGTGTACTACATCTTTCACATTAATTAACATTTCTTTCACCTCTCTTCCTTTTATACCATAAATCCCTTCTCCTACTACCTCATGCAATTTATCCACTTGTTGTAGTATTTTCATAACTATTTTATAGTCAGTATTCCCTATGTTATTGTCCTCCTATTTTTTATATCTTTCCTTTTACCCCTTTTCCATATACATTGTATCACTCTACCACATATGTCTTCTTCCATTATACCTTCTTTCATCCATTTATGTAATATTTAAAAAAATTCTCTTTCATCTTTATTCATTTCATTTCAGTACTCATAACTTGCACCATCTAATCCTGGCTCTGATTCATTCTTACCTTCTTTTATCGCCTTCTCTATTTATTCCATTGTTATATAATTTTCTAAAAATGTCTTAGTTTTTTTTTTTTTGGATATTTTTTTTCATTTTCCATTCTTCTTGCCTATTAATTTCCATATTTTCTTCCACCTCCATAATATCTTCTTGTTTGCATTTTATATTTCCTCTGCCATCTAAATAGCATCCATCCATTCTTTCTTCTCTCATTATTATTTTTTCCCTATCATTTTTCCTTTTTCTCTAGTCATTTTATGCATACATTTTGCTATCTCCCTTATTTTGTCACTTTCTTTTTCTATCTCTTCCTCATAATTCTGTAAAAATTCTTTATATTTCATCTTTCTTTTTATTCTTCTTTCCACTTCCAAGTATATTTTTATACTTCTGCTTATATACTACCCACCACTCTATCCTGTTTTTATAAAATGGACTCGTTGTATGATCTTTCCATAATATTTATTTTCTCTTATCCTTTCTTCCTCTGTTTTAAACTCTGCAGTTCATTGCTTTATCACTTCCCCTCCTTTATTTCACTGTCTTCCCCTCTTCTAGCCCACACGTCTCTGTGATCTGAAAAATCTGCCATCTTTTGAGTCCTTAGAGAAAACTATGTAAAAATTTCAGTCTTAAAAATTCCCCCTTTTATATGTTCAGTTTCCACATTTTATTAACTCTCTTCACATAAAAACATGTTAAAAGAGCACTTCAGAAGGCTACACCAAACTTTGAGCTAGAATCCTGTAATAAATCCACAGCAAAAGCTGGAAATACAGCAAACGAACACACACAAATGCTCACACTTCAAAATGTGTTTTCGTCAGAATAAAGACTTCCTCAGATGTATGCATACCTCATAATTGTGCCTTATTTATACTCAAAACAACAAAAATCTACCAATTATATAAATTAATCAATCAATTAGTACATAATTAAAACACTATAGAAATAAAACGATAATTCTTATATGTTACAATAAATAACCCTAAAATTATTCAGTAGTCAATACAATGAATACAAAGTAATATGTACACTAAAGATAACAAATATATATGGATAGCATTAAAACATTTAAAAAAATTAAGTATTCCTTTCTTTCATCATTATCATTGTATGCCATCTAGTGGTCAAGAATGAAAATAATAATGTTACAGCTTTGCTGCTCTTAACTTTAAGACAGGGGCTAGTGACACTGCTTCAGTCAACCCTGGTGGCTTTATAGCTTCTAAAGTTAATTGCCAAAATAACTCTCTATACTTGAGTCTTGTCTCACATGGGCCCCATCTTATATCTTTTGGTAATACTTCTAGCACAAAAAAATGGTAACAAGCTTCTTGACAAGATAGTTTGTGTTTGCATAATGCATTATTAATACTTTTTTTTATTCCTTATATCATAGTCATGTTCGTATACTCTGGATCTTAATTTCCTTTCAAATTTTCCTATATAAAATGATGAACACGTCACAAAGTGCTATGTACACCAATCTACTTGTATTACAATTTGCAAGATTTTCTACTGTTAATCAGTTTGCCTTTACTAATCAAATATATAGTTTCCCCTTTGTAAAGAAATGGACACTGTGGGCAACAGCCACATTTATAAGTGCCCACATTTCCTTCCTTATATAATGTTTGACTACCATTATTTTTTCTAGAATATTTTTAATATTAAAATCCTTTCTTATAAATAAACTTAAAAGTTTTTTTTTTTTTTTTAAAAATCACCTCCAAGTATGAAATAATCTATCCCATTCTTTTTCTATAATACCGCATTATCACAGCTGAATCTCAATTCTAATCAGTAAAAAAGGCATAATTGAATTCATTATTCTTGATATCTACTGTATCCCTGGAATCCATGACAGGGTGTTTTCACTCCTTAGAACAGGTGCAAATCTATATTTTCTACCGTCTACAACTTTTTGTTCTATTTTTTTTATTAAACTGTCAGGGTATCCCCTCTCTTTAAACATGTAAGTCAAAAATTCACATTCTTTTAAGAAATCATTATATTTTGAGTCATTTTGCACCCTCGCACAAGTTGTCCCTTCACTATACCCCTTTTAGGCTGGGCACTAGTGTAAAACAGATATGAGTTTGAGAATGTTTCCTTTCTATATTATGTTAAAACAAAGCTACCCTCATTCTTTCTAATAGTAATATCTAAATAGTTATCTGTTCATAGTCAAATTTATAGGTAAATCTTAAAAAGGAGGGAGATCTGGAAATCCAATTAAAAAATTCCAAGAATCTTTCCTCCGTATTTACCCAAAATAGACAAATATCATCCAGGTAGCATTTTGTAAACATTCCAGAATTTTGCTTACTGTGACCTCTGTATATATTTCTCCTCTTAATGGGAAAGAATAATATAGGCATAAATGGGGGCACAGCTAGCCCCCATCTCTACACCATGGAGTTGCTGAAAGAATTTACCTTCATAATGTATGAAATTGTTTCTTAAAACTACACCCATAAGTGTTAAAATCATGTGAAAGTCATTGTTACTAAACATCCCATACATAACCAAAGCTTCCTCAAACCAACTCATGTGGTATCGAGGTAAATAGATCCACTATATTAATAATAATATAAATAACTTTGTCACTGTGTAGGTTTGGTTTTATGCTTGACAACAAATCCCCCAAGAGTCTTTTAGTTCACTAGTTCTCATCAAACATATTTCTTTTAATTTGGAATCCAAAAGCTTTGCAAGTGGGGCAGTAACAGAACCTTCAGAAGCCACTATGGGTCTCAAAATGGGTTAAGTATGTTTTTATGTACCTTCGGGATAGCAAATATAGAGGGAACCCTTGGCTTTTCTAAATGAAGATAATTAAATGTGTTAATATCAGTCGTCCCCTCCCAACAATAAATCATTCAAAATAATAAAGATTTTTTTTTATTAGCAATATTAATTTCATTTAGTGAAACTCTTATATACTTAGTACTATCATCTAATATTTCCATCATTTTTTTCATATATTATATTGTCCATAGAAACTGTACCACCCCCTTTGTCAGGTCTCATTATTCTTAAAAATGTATTGTTTCTAAGTTAATTTAATATTAGTCTCTCTTCTCTCTAAAGGTTGGGTACAACCTTACTCTGTTCTACACCTAATCTTAACTCTTTTTCCAATAAAGCCTCAAAATTCTTTAGCTGTGGATGAAGAGGTGGGTTAAAGTACTTTTCCTTTTAAGTACACTATCAGTCATTAAGGTTCCTCCCTGTCCTTGAAAAAATAGTTCTTTTTTCTTAAAAAAATTTTGAAATCAATAATAAGCTTACTTACGTCAGCTTTCTTCCAAGGGATAAACTTTAAACCTTTTGAAAATAGTTTAAAAATGTGTTTCATTTAATATTATACTACTGTAGTTAAAAATATGATAACATTTAAAAGTAAATTTGCATCCTTCCTTTACAATACTATCTTGTCCTGTAAAACCATGATTTATCTGTTCCATTGGGTGCTCCAATTTTTCCCCTTCCCTTTATTGTAGTTGTAATGAATTAGTTGCCTGTTTTTCAATCTCTCCGACTTTCGGAGAGGGGGAAACTCTAAAGGGTCATATATATCATAAGAAGGTCTTCTCATAGCATGACCTTCATTCTGCTCTTGCTCTTTATAATTAATATATAATTAATATACTCCCTCCCTTCTCTTTCAAATAAGACGTTTGAGTTTCAATATTCCTTAGGTCTGGGATAGATATTTTGCTCTCTGTATTCTTTTAAATCTCTATTTATTTTTCTACTATATACAGTCTTACATCTCCCTTCAATCCTTTCCAAAATAGCATACTATCTAAATTTTTCCTAGTCAATTGTAAACATCAAATCACTAATAATATTCTGGTCAACATGTTCCAACTTACTAAACATTTCATCCATCTCCTTTTCATTCTCCCTAATAATAGCTTTTACTATTTCAGTCCCACATCTATCCAAAATTTGATTTAGCTCTTTATGAAAATCAGACTCTTCCCTAACTTTGTAAGGATATTTATAAACTCTTAATCCTTTTGGCACAATGTTTAATTTAACACATTCCCTAAGGTATGTATTCTCTAAATCTAACATTTTATATTTGTACAACAAATCATCTAGTTTAGCCAAATTATTCGCATAAGTATCATTGTCCAAAGCAGCTTCATTCTGCACCATGTCATTAAACAAATATTTTCTGGAAATGACAGCATTAAAGTCAATGTTTGTATGCTGTAGACCAGTAATAAAACAGTCACCTTACCCGTTGTTTGTTTTAGAATGCCCTGGATTAGCGTATCCACTTCCGTGATTACTTTCACCTGTGTTTTCAATTAAAATACTTGGAAAACCCTCATATTCAGCTCTGTTGCCAATAATGTGTTGTCCTAAAGGTATTTCTTTTCTATTGCAGTTATGTTCATTCTGCACTCTATTTTCACCATTAGTAAACATTTCCTGGTTTCCAGGCAAGCTGGAAGCCAGCAAAATCACTGATTGGCAGGCCAGGGTGAGTAAGTCAATCAATTGTGTCAATTGGCCAATCATTTTCCTGATCTGGCTCATTTCTCCTCCTTTTTCTCTTCCATCACTTCTAGTATCAGGTGGTTCCTTCATCTTCCCAAAATCAATGAACAAAATCAGAATTTGAAGAAATAAAAGTGCTCAAACCTAGCAGTGTAAAAGAGGCACAATTATGAGGTATGCATACATCTAAGGAAGTCTTTATTCTAACGAAAATGCAATGTTGACATAAACACCCATACAAAGATCTTAATCTCTTCTGCAACATAAGTAGAAAGTAATGGAAGTACAGATCTTTATCACAGAGAATACCACTTCTCTAGAATTGTCTATCTGTCCTCATAAAGCAAAGTGCATTTCTTACTCTATTAAAGGACAATCTGCATGAATGGATGGGAAACTGTAAATTCACCCATGGTTTAGCACCTCTGTTCTTTTTCAATAAGGTTAACATGGAAACATCTGTCCAACTCAGGGCTAGTCGTACTTAAAATAAAATTCAAAAGTACAGTTGTGTAAAATCTTACGATAACGATGGATGTCCTTGCCTTCACTGCTGCAGTATTCTTAACATATGGGATTCCCTGCTGTGGGAAGCCCGATGTCCAGCCAGTCTACCAAAGACTCCAAATGCTTCTTGTGTAACATAGGGCATAAAGGTGACATTCAGGCCTAGTATAGTCAGAACTGATTGGCTCAGTGGGAACACTAATTAAAGGAACCCGAGAGGTAATCTGTACATCCAGGAAGGCAAGGGACTAGGGGGGAAGGAGGGAGGGAGCGAATACTGCAGCAGTGATAGCAAGGACATCTATCATTATGGCAAGGTTTTACAAACCTGTAATATGTCCTTACATTCACTGCTACAATATTCTTAACATATGGGAGAGTGACAAAGCTGAAGAGGAAACTTGGGGGGGCAGAACAGTCCCCTAAAAAGTCATGAAGAACAGCACTAGCAAAACCAGCCCTAACTCTAGAGATACCATCCAACTTGTAGTGCTTGGTAAAGGTATGCACAGAAGTCCAGGTAGCTGCTTCAGTAATAGAATTTTAGTATCTAAGCCCTTGAGAAAAGCACTAGCGGAAGCCACAGCTCTAGTAGAATGAGCCTTGACTGAAGAGGGAAAGATCTTGACATGAGAAGTGTAACAAAAAGAAATAGCCTTAGAAATCCAAGAAGAGATGGTCTGCTTGGATACAGCAAGTCCCAAAAATCTAGGATGAAAAGAAACAAATAACTGATCAGATTTTCTAATGCCCTCAGTCTTATCCAAATAAACCTTGAGATGCCTATGCACATCCAAAGTATGCAGTAGTCACTCGTTGTCAGTTTGTGGAGAGGGAAAAAACTAGGCAGATTAATAGACTGATTAAGTGATAGCTCATTAACCACCTTAGGCATAAAAGAAAGGGTAGTGCACAAGGACATTCTGTCCTCATGAAAGATCAAAAAAGGAGGGCAAGCCATAAGGGCCTGTAACTCAGACACCTGTCTGGCAAACGTAGCGCCAATAAAAGAACAGTCTTCTAGGAGCAATGTGGCAAGGAAGCTGAAGCAGCAGTGAGTCAACTTCTCCAAAACAAAATAAAGATTGCAGAGAGGAGGAACAGGCTTCTTGGGAGGTCTAATATTAAAGATGCCTTTAAGAAATTGTTTCAATTCAAATCTAGAAGCTAAGGGAAGAGAAAAAAGCAGACAAGCAGAGATAACTGATAAGTGGGTTTTAATAGAAGAATAGGCCAAACCAGCATTGAGCAACTCACACAAATAAGAGAGAACCAAATGAGCATCCACAGTAAGTGGGTCCAGATTGCATGAGAGACACCAAATAGAAAATCTCTTCCATTTGGATAAGTAGGATTTCCTAGTAATAGATTTCCTGTCTTCTTGAAGGACTTGCAGCATATCCTCAGAAAAATGTGTCTATGAGGAATCAAAAGCCTATCACCCACAGTGTCAGTTGAAGCATGGACTGGTGGAGATAGATGAGAGATCCCTTGTCTTGTGAGAGTGGATCCACCCTGTGAGGTAACTTGTGATGATTGCCCCTGGCTAAATGCATAAGAAAAGGGAACCAGTGCTGTTGCAACCAAAAGGGAGTCACCAACAAGATTTTGGGAGCATCCTGTTGAAATTTGAACAGGACTTTTGGAATGAGAGGAAGAAAATGAGAGGACATCCACCATCCACACCAGAAGACCTGGTACTTTGGCACAAAACAGAGGAATTTGTCTGTTCAGAGGAGAGATAAAAAGATCCACTTCAGGAGTACCCCACTGGTGGATAAGTCCAAAATACAGGCTGCATTTTATGACAAAGATGCCCATTTAAAGGCATTTATTCTGCTTAATTTACCTGGGTCAGAAGCCATTGAAAGGGAGCGTTTATTTGTGTATGCACCTGCTATCTTTGCTGGAGAGGGGGGATCATCATATTGTTGCACCAGCTGAGTCAAGGGAGGACCCTGAGTGCTTAAAATGTAAATTTAGAGAAATATGTAACCCCCCTCAGACCAACATTACAATGGAGAGGCACTTATTTTACACAAGAGATCAAATGCCAAGTGAAACTTTTGCAGCATATATAACCGACTTGAGAAATAAGGCTAAAACTTGCAGCTTTGGTGATTTAAGGGATGAGTTAATAAAAGACAGACTTGTGTGTGGTATTTAAAGATGATGCAGTGAGAAAGAATTTGCTTTGTGACAGTGATTTAACTTTGAATAAGGTCACTGAGACTTGTTAGATATATGAGCTCACAAAAGAGCATATGAATATGCTTACAAATGAAAGAGGTATGTTTCCATTACCTTCTAAAGCTCACGTTGATAGCATGCAGCACATGGCTAAAAGAAACATGCCCCATCACATGGCAGCAACTGTAGCCCATGCAACACTCACTGGTAAACCCCAAAGCTTTCTAGCAAGTTCCATAGCTCACACAGCCTCAGTGAGTGAGTCACCAAGTAACCATAAGTGTGTTGGCACCTACCCACCCAATTTCATTACCAACTGTCGTAATTGCGGTAATAGTTATGAATCTAAAAGGGAGAAATGCTTAGCTTTTGGTCAACAATGCAACAAATGTAATAATTGGAATAATTTCAAAAGGTTTTGTAAAAGGGAACATTTTAAGAAACAAGTCGATTAGTTAGAAAGCCATGACCCAGGGTCTCATAATTTTCATGTTGATGGTGTGTCAGTGCTTAGTGAAACAGTCAGTGCATTTGATTTATGGGCCAAGAATGAAGTATTTTGTACTGTTCAGATAAATAGCAAACCCATAGACCTCAAAGATGATACTGGCTCAAAGTGCAATATTATGTCTGCAGAAACATTTACTAGAGTATGTGCTAGTGAAAGGCTTGATTTGGCAAAGTTGCTTATGGTGGTGAAGATATTCAGATGGAAGGCTCAGTAATGCTTTCATGTTACTGTGCTGGGAGAAGCTACGACTTATTATTTTATGTGGTCAAGAGGCATGTCCTGTCATTATTAGGCCTCAGAGACAGTTTGAAAATGGGACTGCTTTCATTTAGCAAGGAAGTCCACCATGTTAGCTTAAAAGACCATTACTTTAATTTCACCCAGTATATTTTTTCTACCTATGCTGATCTTTTCGAAGACAACCTAGTCAAGCTTCCAGTTGTGTACTACTTGAAGTTAGACCCAGATGTCACTCCAGTTATCAGGCCAGCCTGAAGAGTTCCAATAGCTATGCAGACCAGAGTTAAAGCTGAACTAGACAAAATGGTGTGACAGGGTATGATTTGTCCAGTAGATGAACCGACCGAGTGGATATCTTCCATGGTGGTAGCTCATAAGAAAAGCTCAGACAACATCAGAATATGTATTGACCCACAAGATTTGAAGAAAGTACTAAAAAGACCTTATCATCTAATGCGCACAGTCGAAGAAGTCACTGTTTTTATGCCATTTTTTTTTTCTGTCTTACACGCAAAGAGTTCATTTTGGCAAATTCAGCTTGACAAAAAAATCCTCATTGCTCACTACTTTCAGTACTTTGATTGGTAGGGAGAATGGAATTTGGGATACATTCAGCAAGTGAAGTCTTTCAACATGCAGTGCAGCAAATTTTTTCCAGGTATCCTTGTGCTATTATAGTAGACGACAAACTAGTAGGAGGTAATGCTGAAAAAACCTCAGAAAAGTTCTGGAAAGGGCATGTCAAGTGAATCTTAAGCTGAACCCACAGAAATGCAAATTCAGGCTATGAGAAGTCACTTTTGTTGCTCACTTATTTATCAATTCAGGCTTTCCAGACCCTTCTAAACAAACAGCCATGTTTGAGATGCCAGCCCCAGACAATGTTCAAGCCCTGCAACATTTTCTTGGCATGGTCTACTACCTAGGCAAGTTCATTCCAGGCTTGAGTCAAATATCAGCACCACTCAGAGAGCTAACGCATAAAGATGTATCTTGGTCTTGGTTAGAACAACACCAGAGAGTATTTGATGTCCTGAAATAGAGAATTGCCAGTCCACCTACTCTTAGATACTATGGCATCCACAAGCCAGTTACTCTTTCTTGGGATGCTTGGAAATTTGGTTTTGATGCAGTCATTTTACAAGAGGGTCAACCTGTTGCTTACGTATCCAGAACTCTTACCCAAGCTGAAATGCAGTATGCTCAGACAGAGAAGGAACTTTTGGCAGTTGTGTTTGCATGTTCCAAGTTCCATGATTATGTTTATGGTAGACCTATCCAGATTGAAACAGATCATCAACCTCTAGTTACTATTTTGAGAAAGCCTATGCATACATCTCCAATCAGATTGCAATGCATGATGCTGAGATTGCAAAAGTATCATTGTCTACAAGAAAGGCAAACTTCTTTTTCTTGCTGATATATTGTCCAGATCACCCAGAATAACCACTGAACAGCATGAGAATGAGAGATTTGATTTTGAAGTCATGGAAGTGAGAATTTTTTTCTTCCACATGTCTTGATGAGCTTAGAGATCATACAGATGCAGTTCCAGTTTTACAGAAGCTCAACCACTTCCTCAAAGAAGGGTCAAAGCAGTCTAGTTTACCTCCAGAAATGCAACATTATTTTCCATACAGAGATGAGATTTTGTCAGACAATGGTATCGTTATGAAGGTCCTAAAGTTATTGCCCCAGTGTCTTTGCTACAAGAGTATATTACTATCTTACATTGTGATAACCCAGGAGTAGACTCTACCAAAAGAAGGGCAAGAGGATTAGTATTTTGGCCTTCTATGTCACAAGATATTGAGATAGTACTTTCATCTTGTTCTGTGTGTAATAGTACAAAGCCACATCAACAGAAAGAACCACTTCAGCTAAACCAGATTCCTAAACTGCCTTGATCGACAGTAGCCATTGACATTTTCAAGTGGAATAATCAACATTACTTGTACTGGTAAACTCTTATACCAATTGGTTCAAGATTGACCTACTTCCCGATCTATCATCTGCTATGTCATTACCAAGATGAAGCATCATTTGCAGTCCATGGTAGTCTGCACAAAGTTATTTCTGACAATGACACGCAATTTACAAGCCAATAATTCAAAAGATTTGTGGAAGAGTGGGACTTTACTCATGTCATAAGTAGCCCAGAGTATCCGCAGTCAAATGGTTTGGCAGAATGCGCAGGTCAACGTGCAAAGCAGTTACTAGAGAAGTCGAAATGAGACAATAGTGATGTTTTCTTGAATTTCTTAAATCTTAGAAACATTCCTCATGATAAACATCTTGGTCCACCTGCTCAGAGACTTCTGTCAAGACAAACCAGAACCACATTACCAATCAGTAGTCAATTGTTGGTTCCATGTGTCAAGAACAACAGGTCAGTGAAAGCTAATCTGTTGAAGAAGCATTTAATTCAGAAGTCCTATTATGATAAGACCAGCAAACTGCTCAATCCATTATGAGAGGGAGAAGTGGTAAGGATGCAAGCGTCCAAAGGTTATGATCGGATTGGAGTCATAAAGAACTTTTTCCCAGAGCTCAGATTGTACATTGTGGAATCACAAGGAGTTCATTTTAGGCAGAATTGGAAGCATTTGATACTGGTGTCTGAGCCTATACTACAGCACATAGCCTGTGAGGAAAAACTCTTTATCTCAGACTGAGTTGCCCAGTGTTCCAGTTCCAGAAGAAGTTCCAGAGAGTATTCCCATTCCTGTGATGAATCCCAAAGTTCCTGATATGAGTTGTTCACCAAAGACCGTCCTTGTTGCTAAATCCAGTCTTGATTGTTATGTTACAAGATCCAGTCACATCTCCAGACCATGTTCTAGATACATGGCAACTTGGAAATGAACATTGGGTTTGTTTCTAAATGTATATATCGATGCATGTTTAACTGCAATGTCATTTAGATTAAGGGGCAATCTTTTAAGAGGGAGGATGTAGATCAATGTATGCATGTCTCTTTAAGAAGCTATCCAAGGGCTTGCACAAGTGTATAAATACTGAGCACATGCAAGTCTTGTAGTAAGCTGTTGAAATGTAAGCAGGTATGTATGTAAGGTCTGTTAATAAGTTTTCAATATTTACTGAAGCTGCTGTCCATCCTGATGTGTTTCTATGTAATAAAAAATATTAAATGAACTACAATGCCTGCTTCATCTTCTATGTATAGAGGGACAAGCAACACCTGTAAAGCATCCATTCATGGGACTGAGTTCAGGACCTGCTCAGATTGTCTGCCACAATGTTCTGACTGAAAGGGATATAAACTACCTGAAGAGTCACTTGATACTTGACAGCAAGATCCCATAACAGAAGTTCCAAACAGCAAAGAAGATAGGATCTTGTTCCTCCTGTTTGTTGATGTACTACATCACTGTGGTATTATCTATGAATACCTTGAGACACGCTGGAGAAAAAAGAGAAGAAAAAGGCCTGAAGAGCCAGCAGAAGAGCTTAATTTCTTGACATTGATGTGCTCTTTCTGCTGATGAGGCGACCACACACCATGAACTTTTAGGGAGCCAAATGTTTTCTGTGAACAATTTCTGAGAAGAAAGAGGGGATGAAAAGGGATCTCTGGATTCAGAGACAACTGCTGAATCCACCAGTGCAGTTCCTGTCTGAGACAAGGAAGAAGAAGAACTACAAAGTCTAGAGGTTGTGCATGTTGAAGCCACACTGACTTTGGCAACCACTGAAACTTCCTCGTGTGAAGTTTCACCAGTGGGAGTATTGGAATGGTGGATTCCATGAAAACTAGAGCTGTTAGAAACTCCCTGGTGGCAATGGAAGCCAGAGGAAGAAGTGTGTGAAAGAAAGAAATGAGAGTTAAGGCCTTTAAAAGGGGCAGGGAAGCCAGCATTGGCACCATCTGAATCCTGCAATCCAGAAAAACATGATCCTGAGAAGGAGTCAGAGAAGACTTTTTGAAATTTCTAGTGAACCCCAGACTCTGAAGAAGGGAAACGGCAAAATGAATATTTTGCAAAAGGATCTCTGGAAAGGATGCCTGAATTAGCAGGTCATCCAAGTAAGGAAATATCTGGATCCCTTGAAGCCTGCAAAAAGCAATCACAGGAGCATGGCATTTGGTGAACACCATTGGGGAAGTAGAAAGGCCAAAGGACAAAGCAGAGAACTGAAAATGCCAGGAAGTAACAGAAAAATGCAAAAACTTCCTGAAAAGGGATGGATCAGAATATGGAGATAAGCATCCTTGAGCTCCAGAGACACCATGTAGGCCTGAGGAAGCAAGAGAGAAAACAGAATCTGAAGGGACATCATCCAAAAGAAAAGCACTTTTAGAAAAGTGTTTGAGAGGTCTAGAATAGGTCTGCAAGTGCCCTCTTTCCTGGGCACTAGAAACATTCTTAGGTAGAACTCTTTCTCCCTTTGGTACACAGGCACCTCTTGAATAGTACCATGAGTCAAGATATTTTGAAGAAAGGGGAAGTTGTTCCCAAGGAGGCTGAGGAATGCCCATAAAATGAGAATAGGATTTCCACACCATGAAGTACCCCTGACAAATGATTGACAGAACCCAAGAATCCTGAGTGATCTGAAGGCAAAGAGAAAGGAATGTGGCTGGGAAGGGATGGATAGTCATTCAGCACCTGTTTTTTCAGGAAAAAAAGGCTTTGGAGTCCCTGAAAACTGAGGAACCTTAGCAGGAGAAGCCCGTTTGATGCTCTTTGCATCTTTAGTAGAAGGGCGGGATTGCCTATGAACAAAGACAGGATTAGCAGGGTAGTTTTTCTGAAATTTATGCACAAGAGAAACAAACACGTTTAAACTCCTGTAAGGCCTTACCCTTATCCTGAAGGGACTTAAACAAACCAGCAGCAGCTTCCCCAAACAAAAGCTTAGAATCCAGAGCAGCATCCATCAAGTTAGCCTTAATATCATCAGGTAAAGGTTGAAGCCTAATCCAAGAATGCTTCCTCATCACTGAACCAAAATCAGCAGCCCTAGAACAGCTATGTGCCACATCATAACTACATTTAATAGATTGATGAACAACTTGAGAGGAAGTCCCTAGCAAAGAAAGAACAGAAGTTTTACCCTCAGAGTCTGGAAAATCAGAAATAAGTTGACAGGCCTGAGAAAGAAGAGCTAACAGATAATTAATAGCCATAAACGCTAGGGTAGCAGAAGTGTTAAACCTTCTTAACCAGCATTTCATAGCTCTGCTGTCCTTGTCAGAAAGCAATAACTTTGGTGAAGGAAGCAATTGAGAGAGCTTATCAGAGGCTGCAGACAATACAGAGGGGTCAGCAGCAGGACATTTATATAGAAAAATAACAATCCTCAGGCACCTCATAAAACCTGTCAGATTTCTTGGGGGCAGAGAATCAGGCACATGAGAGGCATTGGAAAAAGCATCCAACAAAGCAGCCAGAGCAGGAGAAATAGCTGCAGGCTTAGGAGATTCCAACTGCAGCAATTCATAGTACCTCCTATGAATATCAGAGACCTGAGCACAATCCCAGTTAAAAAAAATCCATTATGCTAGAAAGTGTGTTCCCAAAGAAAATTTCCTCAAAAGGAACATCACAATTAATAGATTCCTCCTTCTCTGACCCATAGTCCAAAGGAGAAGGAATTTGAGTAGAATAAGTCAGGGATTCGTCATTAGACTCTGACTCATCCTCAGAAGAATCCTGTTGTCTAGGCATTTTAAGGGGCGTAGAATTCTAAAGAGGAGCAGGAACTGAAACCCTTGAGGAGGCTCAATGTGTTTTAAAGCAGTAAATAGCCCCTGAGTAAAGTTCTGCCAGTCACTTTGTGGATCCCTAGGAGCAGAAGAAACATGTTTAAGTTTTTGTTTCATTTTTAGTGAATGTCCCCTCCAAAAAACTGAGAAGGCTCAGACCCAGGGAAAACAGTCGAGAACCACAGTAGGAACTTCTTCCCCAACAAAAAGTGGAGGAAGTCTCCTAGATCCCTCAGAAAAAATCAACAATGGTTCCTGCCGAGCATCCGGGACAGACATATGCAAAGCCTCTTCGGACTTTCTACCAGCTGGATCATCACTGGACTCCAACACAGTCATGGCAGAGAAATCTGACAACACAACCAGGTGAGCCTCTGGGTTTGTGACAATCTCAGGAGAAACATCTGGCAGAGGCTGGACAGTGGAAGATTCTGGTTGTACCTTTTTCACCTTTTCCTTTCCTAACAGCTGACCCTCAGGGCAGGAGATTCCTTTCATTGTATCTTTAGTAGTGAGAAGCTTAATACGCCGGTTTTCAAGACAAAAGGAAAGGGTTTTTGGGATGAATGCCTGACAAATTGAACAAGATGATTGGTCATGAGAAGCTCTTGGACAAAAAATACTCTTATTATGGTGCTGTTTATGGGGGATCTATCTCCCACACTGGCATTTACCCTTCCTGGTTGAGAGTAACCCCAAAGAGCACAAAACAAGATGAGAAACAACAAAAACCCCAATTGGGGTACTTATCTGCAACTGCAAAAAAGTTAGCAAACAGGCATATGTAGTCACTGAAGTACAAAAATGTATTCAACTGGCAGAAAATTGATGCAGGTAAACAAACTGATAGTGAAAAGATGCATTTGGACTGGCAGCAAAGACGTTCTGACTGTGGTAGGCCTGAATGTCACCTTTATGCCCTACGCTATGCAAGGAGCATTTGGGTGACATTTGATGTACCTTTAAAGCAACAGGGGTCTTTGGCAGACTGGCCAGATTTTGGGCCTCCATATTACCTACAGCATGGTTGTGATAGTAAGGAAAATATTTAATTCATACAACAGTTGCAGGACCTACTAAATAAAGCAGGACAACATGAATTGGTCTTGATAATGAGTGACTTGAATGCACATGTTGGGACAGACAGAACAGGATATGAGGACTGCCTGGGTGCACATGGGTGAGGGCAACAGGAATAAAGAAAGAGAGGCCATTCTATACTTCTGTCTGACAAATTGCTTGATAGTAGCCAACACATGGTTCAAAAAAAGAGACAGTCACAAGATCACATACAAGAGTAGCTAACATGCAACTCAGGTAGACTTCCTTCTAGTATAGAAAGGGCACTGGGGTAGAATCAAGTGATTGCAAAGTCATTCCCAGTGAAGCAGTTGGCCCACAGCATAAGCCACTGGTTGTCATGATCATCTGTTAGCAGTGGTCAGAGAAGGTTGTAAGGTCAACAGAGACCAGGCTCAAGACCTGAATGATCACTGGAGGGAAAGTACAACAGTTCAAGGAATTACTGAGGGCTCTAGCACACCAAGAAGATGAAGAAATAGGTGGAGCTGAAGAAGGAGAATGACAGTGCCTCAAAGCAGCATGTGTAAGGACTACAGAACAGATATGTGGCTGAGCCATGTATGGAAACAAGGTACTTAAGAAAAGCTGTCAGGAAAAAGTCAGACCAGGTTAGGAAGGAATACTGGTTGGCTAAAAAAGAAGCTAAGAAAGGAGTTGCAGTAGCAAACAATCGGGCATTAGAGGCACTCTACTACCTTCTGAAAAGGGACTCAGTAGGTGGCACAAAGAAACTATATCAGGCTGCAAGGCAAAGGCAGACAGAAAAGAAGATGTTAAGACACCCTTCATAAGGGATGCCAGCAACAGCTTGCTCAGCAGTCCACAGCACATCAAAAGGAGATGGAAAGAGTACTTCCAACAGCTTCTAAATGAAGAAAAACCCACAGAATCTGTATTGTCCCAGACACAGCCTACAATGAGAGAAAAGGAGCACACCCTAGAAGAAGTAAGAACAGAAGTAAGGAAAATTAAGTCAGGGAAAGCAGCAGACACAGATGAGGTCACAGCAGATATGATAAAGATCCTTGGTGAGATAGGGGAGAAATGGCTCCTAAGGGTTCTCAGAGCAGTGTGGAGAGAAAGGCATATCCAACTGACTGCAGAATAAGCATACTCATGCCACTGTTCAAAAACAAAGGGGACATCCACAACTGTAGGCAGTGCAGAGGTTGTGATACAGGGAAAGATTGCCAGCCCAGCTATCTAGAATTTTGTAAATAATTCTGTGTCATTTGTGAATATTGATATGATTTATACAGAACTGTATGTTATGTACTGAGCTAAAATGTAACCACGGAATTCCCTGCTGACCTAGAACAGAAATGCATATAAACTATATACCTGTGCAATGGTTTAACAATAAAAACTAGAACATACAGAGTTAACTTACAAAACTTCAAGAAAATAAGTTGAAATTAAGTTGCTTTACGGTTGTGCTACAAATGTTCTCTCTCAGTTTCAGTATAGCAGACACAATGTCTATAACTGGAAGTTTTTGTAATTTCTTGAACAAGAAGTAATTGCTAGGTTTAAAATGTCAAAGTGTTTTATTGTTTTATGACTTTAAGTTCTGAGCAAACATCTGAGAGATATGTATTTTTAACACAGAGATGTTAAATTCTGCTAGTTTCTGTTTTAGCCTGGGAACTGAAGTCAGGTGACAAAAGGTGATATCATCCAAGCTAACCCAGCAGTGATATTTGATATTGAATTAAGACCTCTCTCAGAGAGAGACTGTGCATTTTGTATTTTGTCTTGGATATAACAAGAACATCCACTCATCATGATCATCATCATCACCATCTGCACTTGTCTTGCTGTAAGTAAGACTTAGGCCATAGTATCTCTTTTAGATACAGTTAGGAATATAGTAAAGATTAGTTTAGATGTTTTCTGTATTTATTTGAAACTGTTCTGGATTGTTGTTTTAAATAATTCCTTTAATTTTGAACTCTGAAGTAACTGTGTTGATTTACTGAGTATTGTCTTCTTCTTTTATTATTTATTATTAAATATATTTAAACTTATCTTTGTGGCTGATATTTGTGAGACATATTTAAGCTCTTAAGAGTACTTACATATCTATTTGGTGACACTGTACAGGTCACTCCAATAGCCTTGCTTGGTCAGACTGAAATTTGGATAATAGTAACTGTGGTGCCCAGGCACTAGTCCAGTAATCAAGGAGCCTCAGTACTCACCAATTGCACCAGTGAGGGGCATGCACATTGGGGGGATAGCAAGTACACACAGTAAAGTACAATTTCCCTTAACAGCACACAGAGATCACAGTCAGTCTGGGGATGGTTTCTACCCTTCTCTCCAGATCCCCAATAAGACTCCCCACTGGCACAGCTATAGGGTCCAGATCCCTGCCTAGTGATCATGCTAAAACCTCCAGCACCCTCTCCGTCCAACCAGTGCTTTGCCCAAGTAGCTGACATACACTTTAAGATATCAGTTGTATACAAACACACAGACACTCCTGGGGAAGGTTGGCACAGTTTCTCCAGCTGTGTCCCCTTTCTGCCCAGACTATAAGGTAGTACCAACTGACACCAATCAGTAATATCAGCTACTATAAGGCCCTTCCCAAAAGATGACCAATTTCACTGTGTAATGTTACTGTTATCCAAATAGTAAGTATGACTGAGCAGCAAGACTATTAGAGTGGCTTGGACAGTATCACCAAATACATGCAAGTACTCTAGAGCTTAAATTATCTCTACACAAAACAGCTACAGTTGAAGGTTTAAAAATATTTAATAATAATAATAAAACCACAAGATAAAGTTCATCAATTCAACACAGTGCTAATCAAGAGTTCAGAAATCACAGGAAACTTTTAAAACAATATTGTAGGATAGTCTGACATAAATATAGTAAACAACTAGGCTAATCTGAGATGAGAAATCACTGTTCTAAATGCTACTTACATACAGAGCAAGCAAGTGCTGGTGATGTTGTCAGATCTGAAGACAAATACATAATCCTCAGTCTTTCTCTCTGAGAAAGTCTTAAATTGATAACACACAGTACTGCTGAGTCATTTCACATTACATAATTTTTATCACTTCTCTTTTAGTTCCCAGGCTAACAGAAACTGAAACGTTACATTTCTCTGTAAGCTGCACATGGCCAGGAAGCCACAGCAATAAAAGACACTTTTACATGTAAAACCTTAGTAATTGTCTCCTACATTAAGGCAATAGAAAGAATTTGCTAGCCCAGACATCATGTATCCATGCTTGAGATCAAACACAGTTGTAATTCTTTACTTAACAGCTTTCTTCCAGCAGGATGCACTGTGGTTACATTTTTGAAGCTCAGTACAACATATAGTTGAATCATAACATATAGTTCTCTTTACATTTGTAAAACAAGCCTGTGGATGACACAGAATTATCTACAAAATTCTATCTAGTTAGGATGGAAGCCTTCACAGTAACATTACACAGTAGAATTGAATGCCTTTTGTAAGGGCCTTATAGTAGCTGATAAGTAGGGGTTATAGTCTGGGTGAAAAGTGGCATAGCTAGTAAACCAGTGACAGCCTTCCTCAGGTATGTGTGTGTGTGTTTGTATATAAACCAAATCTCAAAGCATGTGTGTGTCAGCTACTTGGGCAGGGACACAAAGCACTGGTTGGACAGGGAGGATGATGGGGTTCTTGGCTTGGACCCTCAGTTGATATCTTAACCTATAGCTGTGCCAGTGGTGAATCTTATTGGGGATCTGGAGAAAGAGGGAGAAACCAGCCCCAGACTGACTGTGGTCTATGTGTGCTATTAAGGGATATTGCACTTTACTGTGTGTGTGTACTTGTCATCCTCCCAGTGTGTACATCCCCTAGCTGTTGCCTGTGGTGAGTATTTAGGCTCTGTGAATATTGGGCCAGTGCAGGGGTGCCACATATTAATTGGTGGACAGTGGAGGGATAGCCATATAACATATTAATTGGCTTGTAGTGGTGCAGATATTGAATTCCTGTAGCTTGTGTATAGTGATGTTTGCACTCTCAATCAGCCACGCAGTGAAAATTCAGAGTTTCACATGCTACGTTAGTCAGGGAGACCAGGCAAGCATGTCAACAGAGGAGTATGGCAAGCTGACAAAGAAGTAGTTGGTTGGGATGTGCCAGGCTAAAGGAATGGTGCATGCCAACCTGACTAAGGCAGAAATGATTGTAGCTTTAGCCACAGCTGCATCGCAGACCAGCGAATAGGAGGACAACCAAGTTGGCCTTGGAGATGTACAACTCTCAGAAAATGGACAGCTCAACCTTTCCACAGAGGACTTAAAAATCCATCTGGAGATAAACAGACTAGACCTGGATGCCAAGCATTTGTAAATAGAAGCAACAGAGAAACTGAGACATCTAGAGGCTGAGGAAAATGAGAAACTGTGATGTCTAGAGGTGGAGGAGAAGGAGAGGCAGAGGCAACATGAAAAGGACATGCTGACTCTTCGCCAGAGTCATAGAGGTAATGGGAAAGGGAGTAACTGAACCCAAGAAGTAACAAAGGTCAGTAAATTTCTTCCGCACTTTGTGTGTGTACTTGTCATCCTTCCAGTATGTACACCCCCTAGCTTTTGCCATTGATGAAGATTGAGGGCCCTTGATTACTAAGCCAGTGCAGGGGTATCACAGAGATATCAAACTCCTTTCACATTGCATGAAAATTCTGGAGAGTGTGATTAATAAATGGAAACGCAATGTAGCAGAAAGTAAGATGGGTGATGAGCAGTTCAGATTCAGATTAGGATGCAGCCCAACTGACCCAATGTTTGCAATGAGGTAAATAGTTGAGAAGAAGCTAGAGATGAGGATAGACTCCAGCTGGACATTTCCAGACTTTGAGAAAGCATATGACAAGGTCCCAAGAAAGCTGATTTGGGTAATACCGCTGTGGTCCAAAGTCCCAGAAACACTGGTAGGATTAGTGCAAGCTATGTACAAGTAGCCAATGATTCAAGTACAAGCACTGTTCAGTCTCGCAGAGGGGTTCCCAGTGGGGGTGGGTATACATCAGGGTTCTGATCTGCTCATACTGGTGATGGACTACATTAGCAAGCAATTTGAAAGGGACAGATCAACAAAGTTGGTGTATACAAACAATGTGACATTACAGACAGACTCTGAGCAAAAACTTGAGCAAAGGATAGGGGAATGGAATGCAAAACAAAACTAAAGGCACATGGTATGAAACTAAGTACAGATTAGACAGTGGTAATGGCAGCAAACTGGGAAAATCAGAAGAAGCTAAGAACTGAGACAGAAGAGAAGATAGCTGAACAGGTTAATAACTTCCATTATCTGGGAGGGTTGGATAACAAGAAAGGAAGTCTGAATGGAAAGGTCAAAGCTAGAATTACAGGGGCTTGCAGCCAAGTGGCATTGACTGTCAGGTGTAGTGCATGACAGAAAAATGCCAAAGAAGCTGAAAAGTAAGATGTACAAAACAGTGGTGCAACCAGTATTACTGTATGACAAAGAAATTGGGGAAGTGAAAGCAGAGCAGATGAGGAAGCTAGAGGTGATGAAAATGAAGTGCCTGAGAAGGATGATAGGATGCACATTGTGGGAAAGATAAAAAACAAGGATATAAGAGCAGAATCCAAAGTAGTTCCAATTGAAGAAAATATCAAAAAGAACAGATTACAGTGGTTCAAGCACATATGCAGAAATGCACAAGACAATCTGGTGAAGAAGATTTGGGAAAGACAGGAAGAAGATAAGAGGAAATGATGGTGCCCAGAAAAGAGGTGAATGGATTGTGTGTGAGAGAAGATCTGCAAATGTCTGCATGAGTGTCGAAGAGGGTGGGAGTGTAGCATTGAATCAAGAGAGATAGCTACAGTTAACATGACACTTCAACCCCATGTAGAAAATGGGAAAAGGGAGGAGGATGATGATGAAAAAAGTGCTTGAATGGCACCTTTGACTTAAAACTTATTGGAATCCTGGACTCAATCAAACATGCTTCATTAAGAGCATACTAGAGTTAAAAAACTGGAACAAAGCAACTTTTACTAAAGCACAATAAATACAAATATTTTTTTTGTTATAGCTATAGTATTTGATATCTATGCTTGAGATTAAGTTTTATTTTTTTATCTTTAGCACTAGAAGTTTAATTGTTTAGTTTATTTTTTATATGACGCTTAAGTTACATTTTACTTCCACTGCAGCTCTTTTATTCATATGTGAAATTTGAGGATTAATTTAATGTGAAGTTGAATTGTTCATATTATGATATGTCTGATCACTAGTATGAATTAAATGCTGGTACATGTTAGCTTAAAGAGATCTGAGGAAACCCCTTACTTTATTAGCAGAAAGAATCATTTTAAAGCATTTTAAAATAATTATTCTGTGGTGAGCACAAGTTTGACATATGTATGTATTTAATGCAACCATATTCACGGCTTTTATGTAGATATATGTGTCTGTTTATGTATATGTATGTATATCTATCTATCTTTATGTGTGTAGGTATGTATGTATCTTTCTATATATTTGTGTTTGTGTGTATATATCTACATAGATATATCAAGATAGATGGATATACAAATTACATATTTGTTGGTTTGGCATGACTCTGTCTTTGTTATGTGGCCCAGCTCTGATCTTTCCCTTCCCCTATGTTTTCTGATTCTGGGAGCCTTCACACACACACACACACACACACACACACACACACACGCACACGCACACGCACACAGACACACACTTAATTTTAGCTTGTCTTAATACTATCCCTGAGGACATTTTGCTCTGCTGACTGAGACTTCCTAGATTCACACACAGTCAATAAATCCTAAGTGCATCTCTGCTCTGACCTCAACATCAAACCTTTGATTTTGAATTCTGTTAACCATCAATCTCCTCCCCTCTCTCATCACAGCATTTTAAACAGTGTACAGTCTCACTGCCATCTGTTTCATTATATATTATATTAATGTAATAAAAATGCAGGATCTGACGCCTGCATTGTGTTTGACATTACACCTAGCACACTGATCAACAGCCAGATAGATATACAGTGACTTTGTACTTACTTAGATAAGGAGTTAACAGCACTAATCATAATAAAGATGCAAACTGTGAATGTACCAGTGTTCCAGTCACTGTCACGGAATGTGATCAGTTTAAGTGTTCTTGGAGTAAAGCCTTCTTTGTAATTTACATGGCTATGTATACTGAAAATAGAAAAGTATATATTACTTGTTACTACTATGTATAACTTAGATCTGGCGAAGCTCTGACAAAGGCGAAGTGCTCATCCCTTGTTTTAACTTAATAAACCATAGTTTAAACAAGCAATTCCAGCTTGAATCCTTTTTTTATCTTTAATAATCTTACATTAGAAGTTGTGACAGTAGCATGTTGTAGTAATTAATTTGTTAATATCTAGAGCAGTCAACTAGTTTTCCCTTTCTGTTGTGTATATTTATACATATGAGCAAAGCTAATAATACTGTCATTTCATTTCTAGTGTGTTATTAACTTTATTGACAATGGCATCAACTCTCTTTTTTTCTGTTTTTTACATAGGGTCGGGATGTCACATTATCAGTGACCATAAGTAGTTTATAAGCATTCTGGATAACATGAACATCCTGCTATGTTAATTTGCTTCGTACAAGACACAATTTCTTTTAGATAGTATTGCTACATAACTTGATATCACTGAGCTCTGGGGATTCACCTAGTTTCCATACTGTTGTAATACACTCTGAGAAATGTCCAGAACACCCTGGTGTAAAGGAACCAATGTGAAAGGGGCTTTCTTAGGAAGGTGGACCCCCAGTATTTCTGGCTGCTTGTCAGTATAATCTTATGTTCCCACAAAGAGTAGCATGTCACCTCTGCTACTGCCAGAATGGATTTAACCAGCTTGTATAGCTTCAATACAAAGCTCAGTGTACATCAGTAAGAATCCTGTAGTACTGACCAGGTACATTGAGGCACATCACAGAGATTTTTTTGCATAATAGAAAACTTAAAGCTTAATATCCTCCAGGGCACCAGCCCCAGAAGTATAGAAGATAAAAACTGGGGAAGGCATCCTAAGAGTCTTAGAAATTCAGAAACCATCAGCATATAACCACTAATTTTAGTAGTCTGCTCCTTGAAGGATGGAAAAATACAGTGCAGACTAGTAGAACAACAAAAATATATATGGACCCTAAACCACCTGAAGGAGAATATCTACTATAGGAAGATAGCAAGAAGCCTTATATTCTGCAGGTTTTGCGTGCATACCAGAAACTCTTAACTTGTGTAACAATACTTTATACAGAATCCAGTCATTTAACTCTAAACAAAACTATCCCCTGGGCATGGAAAAGTATGTAATCTGTTCCTCTTCTATCAACTGTACCTCCTTCAGGGAACACATCCTTTGTCCACTTGATAAACGTTTTGGAAGTTTCCAAGAGCCCCACCACCTTATTTAGAGCATTAATAATGCATAATTAAATGGTACAATTCATGCATGAATCCCTTGAAGTTATCTTTGACCATACAAACAAGTTTGCACACAGTTTTACCAACCACTTTATTTTTAATGTTGATTAATCAATACAATTGTGCATGATATACAATACTGGATAAGATCCATAACGCAAAAATATGTAACTATGCAGCAAACAAATGTGACCTCATATCTGGAAATTGAATCCTGGTACTAATCTCACATTGAGGCTTAAGGATGCTTGCCTTCGGTCATATCAGAAACCTATCCACATCTGTGCAAATGCTTACAAAGGAAGTGGGTTTCTTCACAGTAAATAAGTACCATTTTACTGTCTCAGTGAAATTGATCAGTTAGGTGACAGAAATTACCTGCTAGCTCCATGACACACACACAATAAATATTATGTAAACTTGAGAAAGAAAGATTGGCAAGACAAGGCTGTAAAAACAAATACTGTTTTAATAAAAACAACAGCAACTCCAAACAGTGGTAAAAGGTTTTTTCACCACCACCTTCATCAGACAAATAAAATATCACTGGTCTTTACATTTAAACATACTAACAACCAATCAAAAACAAGCATTCCTAGTACCTTACCCGCCTGTTTTGTAAGGCAGGTTTTAAAGGAACAATTTCATTAATGCCTGGATATCTATGTGATCCCAATGTTATAATCCATTTGGATTTGTGTGTGGGGTTGTTATATCTATAAATTGCATTGTGCATTGTGATCTTTATTTCTAATGACAGTGAAGACTGATAGGATCTCCTATCATTGTATTCCTCACATCCCTACATAATATACATACGGACACACTGTACATTTTCGTAGGATGAGTAAATGGACATGTTACATCTGTGACTTTATTGTTAAATTCCCTCAAATACATTGGCTGTGATTGGATGTTTAAAATATTGATACTACTGATGTGCCTTACATGCATGTTTACACGCATGTCTTGTATCCTATACTTTCTTGATCTTGACTTTCTACCAGAGGCTGATTTTTTCCGCTTAGTATATTAGATCTCTTAATAGTCTATGCGTCCAAATAGCCTAATTTCAGTTTATAGCGGTCTGCATTCGAATTCTACTATAATCAATTATCCTTCTCCAATTTCTTCTATCCTTGATCTTCACGCTAACATAAATCATAAGCCCCATCATGTCTATTTTTTCTAGTGATGTTTGCTGTTTTAGTTTGACATTTGACTTTAGGTCAATCAATTGATCTTATAGTTTTTGAAGATTTTTTCATAGAATTTTTTATTGTAATATTACAACCTCTCTACAGTCTCAAACCTCTCTGTGTCTCTCCATGCTCTCTTAGAAAAACTATTAAAATCTACTTATCATCTAGACATATGGTGGAATTAGCTAACACTCATTTGAGGAAACATATAGAAACATATAATCGGGGTGCATGACTATCAATATTCCAACCAACCTTCTTTTGTTAATGTCATTAGCATATGCCATTTTTCCTATGGGCATTTAAAAGTACTGATTATATATATTTCTCAGTAGTCATGGAGAATTTAAGAAAAGGTAAAGAAGGATGAAAAATCTAAAAGTATGAAAGGAAACGAAAAGGTTCAGGGAAACTGGTGCCCTGCCAAAATAAAATATCATCTACAAAATACAATCTTGTTTTCCTGTGGAACATTTCCATCTGTGTTGTTTTCTGTGTTGTTCTTTTCCAATGTTTGTAGTGTTGAATTGTGTTGTTTTGACAGACCGCAGCTACCCCAGCTGCGCACCCCTGCATAAGCATTTAATGGGGTTCCTGTCACAAACCCATAACATTGGGTTAACGCCATGAGAGGGGCGTATGAAACAATCTCAAATTTGTTCACTGAAAGCGCAACATTACTGTTATGGGGTTCTGGGAAAAATCTAGAATATATTTAAAGTCCAGTGGGAAGAAAGCCCACTTCTCAACTGCTGGGCTCTTCAGAATATCGTCTTTCTTGCATTTCTAGCCAAAACTGCATTCACAGATGCTTCCTTCATAAGGGTTAGATATGGATTCACTGTTAGAGGTGACAGAATAGCTATGATATGCGAGAGAGCGGTTTATGGGCCAGTGGTAGATTCTCAGTGTGATTAAAAAGTGTAAAAATGGGCCATGGATATAAACCTTGAGTGAGGCAAAGTCAAACGGCCGGTGAAAAACATCAGAATTGAAGAAGACATGATGGAATGTTATGGTTTCAGTCTTGGCAGATGAGGGAAAATCAAAAAGAGGTTTGATCAGGAAAAAGTGAGGTCACGGGGATAGAACCCCAGTTGAATCAGGTCAGAAGCACAGAACAGGAGAAAGCTGAAAGAGAACATGACATCAAAAATGGATAAGAGTCAGAACAGCTAAAAGGTCTTGCGACATCGAAGAATGACAACAAGAACCAATACTCAGCAACGAGCATGTGGGTGGCTGGCGAATTACTCAACAATCCACATACTTTTCTAAAATATCAATACAACAGAATTTGAGACGGTCACCCAAGACATCAACAAGCACCAATAATATGAATGTCTTGAATAATGTACACAGCAGGAGGCAAATATTGCAAAAACCACCAAATGAATTAATTAATGCTGAGATCATTATCTCTCTATGAAATTAGTTGTTAAGTTCAGCGATAGGATCCATAGCCGCATTTGCGCCTAGACCAGAGGAAAACATTTTTTTTTGCAATGTATTATCACCAAGACCATTTTAGGAGTAGGAGAATGAAAATTCTATTGTTAGATGTGACATCTTATTTGGCGAGATGTAAATATTCACATCACTCAGGCATTATTTTTCCTAATAAATATTATGTAGTATGTGTGCAAGATGAGTGTACCACCCACTCCTTAAGGGGTTCTTTATAATAGGGTAATAGTAAGGGTTACTAGAAACCACAATATCAAGAGTGATGCACTTGATCTTTTTCTGTCATGGCAGTTGTTTCTGTGGAGTCAGGGGAGCCTTGTAATAAATCATGTCTGTATAAACCTAGCAACCGGTTCCATTCTTTCCTCATAGAGGAAAATGAGAGTGTGTGTGCGTGTGTGTGTGTGTGTGTGTGTGTGTGTGTGTGTGTGTGTGTGTGTGTGTCTGTGTGTGTGTGTGTGTGTGTGTGTGCGTGTGTGTGTGTGTGTGTGTGTGTGTGTGTGTGTGTGTGTGTGTGTGTGTGTGTGTGTGTGTGTGTGTGTGTGTGTGTGTGTGTCTGTGTGTGTGTGTGTATGTGCGCGCGTGTGTGTGTGTGTGTGTGTGTGTGTGAGATAGCTTCTAAAGCTGTGACAATGCTTTGGACATTGTTCTGAGCCAGCTGATGTATTGCCCTAACGATGCAAAAAGGTGGTTAATTCAGCTTTATTAAGTACCCTTCTTATATCAGAAAGGTACTTCACAAATTAATATTTTTCTCTAGTAGTGCACAGAGTGCAATAATTATGCTTGGAACTAGAGAAAAATATTAATTTGTAAAGTACCTTTCTGATATAAGAAGGGTACTCTGTGCACTACATGTACATTGATGTACCCAATGTGCCAGTATGTATACTGATGTCTGTGGTATGATAATGCAGAATACTATTGCATGTGGTGTGACAATATTGACACTGCTGTATTTGGTTTGATGATATGTGCATTGGTGTATGTGATGTGATAGTATTTATACAAAATGCCTGTGGTGTACTAATTTATACACAATGACAATGATGTGATAAAATGTATATTGATGCATTTGTGGTAATAATGTTAATCGATGCATGTGGTGTAATGATATTTATACTGACATATGCAGTATGATAACATGTACATTGATGTGCATGATAATAGATGACTGTGATATGATAATATGTGCACTAATGTCTATGGTGTGATATTTCTGTGGTGTGATAATTGTTACAAAGAATGCCTGTGGTGTACTAATATATATATATACTGTTGTCTGTAGTGTGATAATATTGACACTGATTTGTGTCATGTAATAATTTGTACATTGTCTGTAGTGTGATCATATGTGCACTGTTGTATGTGGTATGACAATACATACACAGATATCTGTGATCTGATAATATATACACTAATGTATGTGTTGTGATAATATTGACAGTGATGTATTTAGCATTGTACATTACTAGAGTTCAGGATATTAAGGCACTATACCTCAGCTATAATATCAAATAGTACTATTTTACATAGCAAAATGGCCCTTACCTCTTTGTTTCTTAAACTATGACATTATTATATTCCCCAATCTGCTAGTTGCAGTGCTTTGCATGCACTTTATAAACTATTATGAAGTGGAAGGATAGTGGGTAGACATCAGAATAAAGAGGGAGTAGATGGGGTAGCAACTGGCCAAAAGCCTACCTGCTAGAGTCTGCATAAATCTGGTCATTTTGCTGCCAGATCACCAGCTAAGATCTTCAACAGATCCCTGGCCAGTGCAGAAGTGCCTGAGGGTTGAACAGCAGCAAATCTGGTTCCTTTGTTCAGGGGAGGAGAAAAAAATGGGTAACTATTAGCTTAACAGCAGTGTCAAAGAAAGTCATGGAGAAAATCCTGATAAAGACTGTTTTTCCAACTAGAGGTCAACTATCTCCAGGAGAGCAACTAAAATTCTTTTGTATCCAGAAGGAGGAACTTGATATAGTTTTATGAGTGGTTACAGATCAGTTTCAGAGGAGAACACCGGTAGACATGTTCTAACAAGACATAATCAAAAACTGTGACTCAACTCCTCCAGTCTTCCTGTCAGCCACATGTATGGGGCTGAGGGCAGTACTGCATAAGACAGTAGTAGCTGCATAAGTGAATGGTAGAACATGGAAGGTTCAGGTAAAATAGGCAATGTCAAGAATAAGGAAAGTGATTAGGAAGTACCACAGGAATTGGTCCTAGATCCAGTTTTCTATAGAATGTTTATTTCAGAAGAAGAGAGAACCTGCATCTTTAATGAACATGCAAAGCTAAGTGCAGCGGTTGATATGGGAGATAGTCAAAGGAAGTATTTGGAGAAAGAAAAAGCAATGGACAACGTAGAGAGAAATCTGACATTTGAATTTCAGTGCAGACAAAAGCAAGGTACTGCATTCAGGGCAGAACAACCATGTAATGAAGTCTATGGTAGGAAAATGGAAGTGATTTCAACAGAACAAGGAAAACATTTAAGCATACTGAAGACACCTGGACTGAACTGTCAGGAACAAAACGAGATGGCAGTAGAAGTAGCAAACTGAGTGTTGGGTGATAAATTTCAGAAGCAAAGTGGTAATGCTCCTATTGTTCTTGGTACTGGTTAAGCCTCAATTAGAAAACTGTGAGCACTTCTGAATGTAATACAATGTAAGGAACATCCAGTTGGTGGAAGAAGTGTAAACGTCAGCCACTGTAAAACTGCTTGGGATGCAGGGGAAAAACCTCAATCAGGGACAGGAGGAGATGGAACTCATCTCACTGGAGGTGAGAAGAGACATGGAGATATGTGTACATGCACATGATCATGTCAAAAAATGCAAAGGGAGCATCCCTTAAAAATGAAAGAGAGAGGAGAAAAAAAATGGGGTACAGCCTACCCATTGTAGGGACTCCTTTTCATCTCCAGAACTACTACTTCATAAAGAGTTTTGAATCCAATGGATGGATTACTAAAATGGGTGATGGAGAGAAAATTCAGAGAGGCATTGAACAGGGGCAGAAAAAGTGAATGGTTAGGTGGTGTAGAATTTTGGGGCAATGTTAAATGCACTTAAAAGGCAAACTATATAGGGTTATTGACTCCTTTTGTCAAACAAATATAATGTGACCTAGAAATGTTTTTTTGGAAATGCTGCTATATGTAGTAAATGTGTTACCTCTTGTAAGTAAAATGTGACCTTTTTCCTCCATTACAGATTATGATGAATGTCAGGATGAAAATACCTGCCTGGGTGGCCGTTGTTCAAACACCATTGGATCCTATTACTGTACCTGTACACCACCACTGGTTCTAGACAGCTCCCAACATAAGTGCGTTACCAACACCACTGAGACTCTTGGTAAATTAAACTTTAAATGTATATACCTTCATGATGTTTGGTTGTTGGATATTTGCTTTATCCAGTCATGATGATGTACATTTCTACTGTGAAGCGGTGTTTTATTTCTAGCAGACTGAAACTGTGACTGTTTGAAAACCTATTGAAATTCTGATATGTGCCATTAGAAATGACCAGCAAAATTTCATGCTGTAAAATGCAAAATATGAAAGTGGTTCTTTGAAAATCTATTGTAATTCTGCTACATGTCATTAGAAAAGACAGAAAAATGTTATGCTGGAAAAAAGCTGGAGCTGATTTTCTGCAACATTTGTATACGTCTCTGTTTCATATGTTGATATATTTTCAGCAGATTAAGTAGAGATTTTTGATATCTACAAGAGACTTTAAAGATCTGACCTAAACAGGACTTCACAAGAAACATGAACATATTTATTTATTTATTTGCATTTGTTTACCAATATAGTTCGCTGGGCCTAAGTGAGCCCATTTTCAGTGGAGGCCCAGGGAGAAAAGCTCCAGACATAGTATAACTAATACAAAGTACATGCATAGCATCATATGGCACAACGTTGTAAAAATACTATAAAGCAGTACATTACATATGAGCAGCATAGTACAAATTCAATATAGCACTATACAGAGGAGAGCAATATAAGACCAGTCTTTAGAGAGGTAGATAATGGCTCATAACAATACATTTAGCAGTAGGTCCAGTTGGTGATAGGAAGAGCTTGTTGTGATATCTACACATGATGTAAGATAGTACTAGGTAGTTTGTTTAGGCCAGATGCCAGAAGGTTGAACTTTAAGAGAAAGTTAGGAATAGAGAAACACTGTCTTGAGGTAAGAGCAGCTAAAGGTATAGCTTTACTTTTGATAGTACATGTAAAAGGAAAGGGTTTCAGAACAGAACATATTATGGGTTGTGATATATAGTACAAGAAAGGGAAGAGTCTGGGGTGGGAACAGGGAGATGAGGAGTTCAAGTTATAGGAACTACATCCATAGTACAGTTACACTGTCATGGAGAGGTGAGGTGTTGTTTCAGGGCTTTCTTAAAGAGAGGGGCACTGCTGATAGACATTATTGATTGTGGGATATTATTCCATAGTTTAGCTACAGTGAAGGAGTAGTGCATTTGTCCTGCTCCATGGGTTGGTTTCACTACATTTAGGAGCAGTTGGTTAATGGTTTGGAGAGGTCTGTTTGGATGATATTGTGTGAGTAGGGAAGAGAAGGAAGGGCAGTTAGATGGTTTATTGATAATTTTGTGTGCAGTGGTTAATTGAATAAGTGACAGGTGATGTGATAATTCCAACCAGTTTAGTTGGTGCAGAGATGAGCAATGGTGAGAAGAATAGCTTGCATCTGTTACGCATTTTGTGATGTTATTGTAGCATGAGGCTAGATTTGCTTTGAGAGAGGCTTGAATAGTGGTCAGGAGAGATGCACCATAAAGAAGAGAGGGCAGTAGGAAGGAAGAGGCTAGAGATAGTTTTGTGGAGTGGCTGAGGAAGTATTTTTGTCTATACAAAGTTCCCAGTTTTTGGTGTTCTGATGAAAGAAACTACTGCCAGCACAGCTAGCTGGAATTTTGTAAATAATTATGCCATTTGTAAATATCAAACTGATTCATACAAGAGTTGAAGAATAAAAGGTGTCACAGTGTATTAGAACAGAGGCAGAGGGGCAAACAGATTAGGTTTAGAGTCAGAAAGAAAAAACTGATTAAGGGATGGGGTGCCCTGAGGAGTGGAAGGATAGGACATCTAGAAATGGGAGAGTAATATTATAAGGGAGGGTGCATCAGCTTTAGACTAAGGCAGTCAGTTAGAGGGAATTGGAAGGTTTGGGATGAGAGTCAGGGGAAATAGAACAATGCAGACTGGGGGGAGGATGGGAGGCAGGAGGGGTTCTGTACAACTGGGAACCATAGTGGGAGACCGAGATACAGAGACAACTTAATAAGCTATGCTAAAAACTAGTGCACATACATTCACTGCTAGAGGATAGGTGGCAGGCCCAAGGGTCCAATCTTCAACCGAAGGCTAGGGATATCAAGGACCAGACTTTGCTTGAGATTCACAACATTCACCAGTGTAAGGGAAGAGCAGCAGTAATGGAAGTATCACATTCACTGTTAGAGGATATGCGGCAACAGTGATAGACAGACTCATACAAATAAAGAAAAACAATCTCTAAACTAAGCTTCACTATATTCCTGACTGAATCTAAGAGAATTATACTGTTCCCTAATAACTTACTTAGATAGGCAAGACAAAATATGTGAGCAGTCTTTCTAGTCAGGCTCCCAAACAGAATACTCTCTATTCCGAGATTACTCCCTGTAAAATATAATATTCAAGACGACTTGCAGAATGACCTCATCTGATCATCTGACACTAGGTTCCCACAATAGCTCCTTCTGAAGTTTGAGACAGGACTTTAGGAGACTGCTACACTACACATCTACAGCTTTTATGGCAATGCCTAGGAGCCAGAAACATTTACAACACTCCCCCCCTTCTTTACAAAACCTAACAGATACTATCTGCTCCCAGACCTACCATCTCTGTGCTTACTCAGCACTGTGGGGTGATGTTCAATGATTCAACAGCTCACTTACATTTCCCTTATTTTTTCTTAAAATAAACCAGCTGGTCAACTGTTGCTTTGTCAGTGTCCTCTGTTAAAACATATACATTTGATTCTGATACCATAATACATGTACATTTTTTTCTCATTTCAGCAAGGTGCACTGTTGATACATTTTAACACAATTAACACAAGCATAGCTCACAAATACATTTTCAGCACAAGCATCTGTACAAATCAACTTGATATACAAATATACATATAATTATTTATAAAATTCCAGCTAGGTGTGCTGGCACAAGTCATGCATTCACTGCCCTACTTCTCCCTGACATGGCTGGCAGTACCTCCATCTCTGGCAGCACATCTCTCCCCCACTTTTGAAGACTTGAGCTAGTTTTTTAAGTGACCCCTGAGAAACGTGGCTTGAGAGAAATAAGCCTATCTGGGAATATGTTACCCCATTCCATGTCTTAGAGCCCATCTGTCATTTTCTATGCCTGCAATCCTAAGCTCCACCTTAATAACTAGTCATTTTGCTGGGTGGGTCTATGTAGCCATGTTAAGGGATTGTGGTCTGCAACTACAGTGAATTTCCTTCCATATAGATAAGGCTGAAGTTTCTGCAGTGCCCATACTATGGCTATACATTCCTTTTCTACAACTGCATAACAATCCTCCTCGGGTTGAAGTCTATAGCTGAGATATACCACTGGGTACTCTTCTTCCTTTGAGAAAACCTGGCTAAGTACAGCCACATCCCATGGTTTGAAGAATCCACCTGCACAACAAATTCTTTGGTGTAATCTGTTTAACACAGGGGGTCCTCCCAAAGCTCCTTTAAGCTTCTGGAATGCCTGCTCACATGCTGGGGTCCTTATCTGGCCTGTTTTTCTTAATCAGGTCTATGAGGGGAGCAGCTATGGTACTATAATTGGGTCTATATAGCTATGGTACTATAATTGGGTCTATATTAAAATCGTGAAGAGGCGTTACATTGAACGCCTCTTCAGCGACACATAAAGACCGAACGCACTAAACCACAAATGGTCAAAACAGCCTGGGAAAGAAATTACTAGTACCAAACACATACATGCACACACACACACACACACACACACACACACACACACACACACACACACACACACACACACACACACACTATGTAAAACATAAATAAGTGGGTGCTTCATTTCCCCCACACCCTCCCTAACTAAATATACCAACTCCAAGATTGCACTACAGTGGGGTAAAGGGCAATGCTATGGCTCAAGCCAAGTGATTTTTTTTCCCTGGGAAAAAATCGCTGGCCTGAGCCTTCGCTATTTTCAGACTTCGGTCTTTATGTGTCGCTGAAGAGGCGTTTGATGTAACTCCTCTTTGCAATTTTAATATAGACCCCTATAATTGGGGACAAACTTTCTATAGTACCCCGCTGTCCCTAATAATCTCCTCACCAGTATGGCCAAGATGGTGACTTAATAGCAGCTTACTTCTCTAGCTCTATGACCTTAAAACTATTTCTGAAAGGAATTTTCTGCTCTAAATGATATTCGGCTGTATATTTTAGCATCAATCTAATACTAAATCATCAGAAGTTCTATTGAAGAACTTTTTATCTCTTGACATCCAAAAATTCCTTTCACTTTCAACTGTACAAAAACAATTCTCTCAGGTCTTCAGAATGAGTCATACAAAAACCTCTTCACAGGATTCTACTCTCAAAAAGGAACTGCATTCTTTACTGTCAAACATCCAGGATTTATCACTAAAAATTGATAAAATGGACAATAAACTGGACTCATTTAAAGACAAATGCTCTCATCAACTGGAACTACTACAAGAAATTATCATGCAGCCAAAGTCTCAGATTTCAGCCATAGAACAATCTCTTAATGACATGGAGAGTAGACTTTCTGAAGAACATCAAACAGAATTTCTATTAAAACAAAACACCTACTTATTAGACAATCTAGACTACCTGGAAAATAGTTCTAGGAGGAACAACCTTCAAATCTATGGGCTTCCTGAGAAAACTGTAGGAGAAAACATAATTAACTTTCTTACATCCTTGATTCCTTCTACACTAAAACTACCTGAATCATTTTCTTTTAGCATAGAACGAGCCCACAGAACCCTAATTACTTCAGAAACATTTATCTCAACAAAAAACAAACCAAGGTCTATAACTGTGAGACTATTATCCAGTCAGTATAAAGAACTTATTTTAAAAATGCCTGGGCTAACCCTCTAGTCAAATTTCAAAGTTCTGTAATTAGATTTGATCATGATTACTTCTCAGCTGTGGTCTCAAAAAGAGGAGACCCCCCCATAAAAGAATTATAAAAAACAACTAAAAACACACTTATTGCTCCCAGTCAGACTAAAAATCCCTGAGGGCATCAAAATATTCAACTCACTGGACTTGGCAACAAAATATTTACTTAATAATAATATACTTGATCAAGTGAAAGCAATGGACTGGTCCAACAGTACACCTAAAATATATGCTGAACAAATGGATGGAAAGCTGTAGAGCAAAAGAAGAAAAAAAACTTAAGGAAAAATGAAAATTTAATTTCTGTATGTTTATATTCCTACCATGACATTGTACTACTGTTAAAACTCCTTCTCTAGTAATCATCATTTAATACAGATATCTTTTTTATCTTTATTTATTTATTAAATGGCTGAAACTTTTATCATAAGCCAATACAGTTAAAATCTAAAAGCATGTATTTAATTCCCTCTCTCTTCCTTTAAAAATAGGTATACATATACAGTCTATTGGTGCATGGATTTATTTGAGTTGTTAAATGAGCAGTGATAGTTGTTTATTAATGCTTGATACCCTCCGTTTTTGGATTCATGAGATACTTCTGTTTATCTTAAATTATCAAATTAAAGTGCTGATGGCCTTAAATTCAGGGATCATTATATTCCTGATTTATTTCTAGACCCATAGACTCTCATTTTGTCTTTCCACTCCTCTGTATGTGGGTGGGGCATGGAGCTAAATCCTTGGGTATTGTTTTTATTTTTGGGGGGGACTCACTTAATTTTTAATATTTTATGTTCTAAATTAGTATTTTATCTTTTTGACAAGATCTGCGATCTATAGGGTGACATGCCCTCAGCAGATTGTTTACTTTGCTATGTGTAGATCTGATGTCTTGAGCATTCTGCCTTCCGAGTATTTGGGCCGTAGCCCTTTGTTTTTTTCTCTGTTGTTTGCATTATTTTTCAAGCTACAAATTTTCTGTGCCTTGTCTGCAAGAGACTTGTCTTTTTTTTCTCTTTTCTATTCTTTAGAGCCCCTCATACTGCCATGCTCTCATGACACTTTCTTAGCTATCTTACAGTCCTATTACAATAGTTTGCTGCAAAAGTGCCTCAACGATCTTCTACTGATGTTTCAGTCATTCCAAAAGTGACATCAGCTTAAGGATCAAGTGGTGAAGCTGAGAAGTCAAGCTTTTCATGCAATTAAGGATTTATTCAACAGAACAGTTAATTTTCTCCCCTATGTTAAATTTTAATTGCATTAGAAATGATCTAGCTTTATTTGTTATTGAGAAATGCATTGTATCAATTGCAGTGACTCTCCCTGTGTGAACTACACCTCCAGTTCTTCAGGTACAGACTATCACTATTAATTGTTTAAGCCTTAGTAAAGTTGCAAGATAAAAATATTGTGCAGATATTTAAACATGGATTGCCTTAATATATTATTAGCACAATCTGAATAAGGGAGGAAAGAAAAAAGGAGAAGGGAAGAGAAAGAGGAAGGTGAGGGAAGGGAAAGAAAAGAAGGAAATAAAGAGGGGAAAGGGAAATGAAAAAAGTAAAAATGGAGGAAAAGAACATATACTTACTAAGGCTAACTCTGTGTATTGGGTTAAATAGGTAGGGGTTCTAATATACAGATTCACTACTTGTTGCATTAGTATTCATGCACAGTGTTAGGATGGCATGTTGTTTGTAAACACTACTTAAAGTTATATTTATCTACATTACATGATAACTACATTAGTGGTTCTGACAAACATAATAAATAGGACACCTTTAAGTGTCATAGTGCTAAAGTACGCTTTTTTTAACAACAAAGATTTCAATCCTTTCAGTTTTATCTTATATGAATACATTTGGTTCCTAAATTATTGGATGGGAAGCATACTGTTATGTGACAAGCTGATGACTTGTTTAGACAAAATATAACATGAACAAGTGCTGTGTCTCTTATTGGCAATGTCCTTTTATAACTGAACGCATACACTTTTACAGTGTAACCATCATTAAAAACGTTTAGAAAGTTCAGAATAGCAAACATAACTTACTAGACCTTTCAACATATAACAATTTTTTTTGACTTTATACCTATTTCCACAGTCTGTCATAAAGAACAAATTTAATGCTATGCAAAATTGAGTTTGACGTATTTCATCAGTACAAACTCAAAGACTAGAGAATTAGACAATGCCTCTGTACTAGATCTGAAATGTTAAGTTTATAAAACTTATAATGCTGTGTTGTATACCGATGTGGTTATATACCAAAGCTTTTGTAATGGATCTGTACTTTTCTATTATTACTCTGCATTTTCATGATGCAAATTTCATAGGTTCATAGGTAGGTATTAGGTTATCAACCCTAGGGCCTATGCAAGCCTAGCCAAAAAGATAACCTGGCTTTTGCCACCCTATCTGAAATTGGCTAAACTGATTACGTGTTACAGATAAGGCATGTCTGCAAAATAACTTGACTAAATTGACCATTTGGGCACAGGAGAGCAATATGCTGATAAATACATCAAAAACTCAAAACCTGAGCATATGAGATTTGTTAGATATAAATTGAAAGGTGAGTGTTTAATACAGCACACATATTGAAACTGTAGACTCATTTAAGGACCTGGGCATATGGGTAGATTCAGCTATGAGATTTTCTAATCACATCAACCGATTGGTTAATGATAGTTATAGAACTATAAATTGTATAAAAAGATTTATAAAGTCTAGGAAATCAAAAATAATGAAGTCATTGTTTGTTAGTTACATTAGACCCAAACCTGAGTATGGAATAACAATATGGAAACCCTATAAGAAAACAAGCATGAGTAAACTGGAAAGAGGACAACAAAAATATACCAAGGGTATCCATGGATATGAACATTTAAGTTATGAAAGACTAAAATATCTGAACTTGTACAGTGTCTCTTACAGATATCTAAGGGGAGATCTTATTCAGTTATATAAGGCATTTAGTGACAACTACTTCTGAGAATGTTTGGGGTTAACAAAAAGTACTAGAGAATCATCAGACAACCTATGTAGAAGATTCTATAGAAATGAGAAGTGTACTAATTGGTTCTCAGGTAGAATAGCTAATGCATGGAAGAGACTACCAAATTATATTAAAGCAGGTACTAGTTTAGATATTTTTAAGAACAGCCTGGATACTTATTATGGGAACAAGTGTTTTGGTATATTGACAAGCTAGAAGAGCATTAATGCCCCCTGCTTGAAATATTTGTATGTATGTAAGCTTATGTAAGCTTATTCACGTACCCTCAATTTACATAAACCTTAATTAGTATTTCTTCAAGAAACACACCTTCTAAATGAAGACATAAGTTACATTTTTAATGATTACACAGTATTAGCAAGCTCTTAATTTAAACAGAAGAAAAGGGGGTAGCTATTTTATTCAGAGAAAGTACTCTTTCTCCTAGAGTGATGATATGATTCTTCTGGTAATTTTTTCTTAGTATCACTTGAAATAAACAGGAACATTTATACCTTAATTAACATATACTGGATCCCGGGAGTTGTGCTAAAACAGTTAATCATCAAATTGAAGATATAACCCATTTTGCCAATGGTAGTTTAATATTGGTGGGAGATTTTAATTGTATCATGGATAACAAAGATACTGACTCATATTGTAAGCGAAAGAAATCTCCCCTGTCAAGAGCACTTTTGAAATTCATTGACACAGCAATTATTAAAGATATCAATGATTATTTTCCCTTGTATTCACATTGGCATAATTCTCACTCTTGAATTGATAATGTATATATTTCAGATGACTAAATAACAAAATTAGATGGGGTTAAGGTCATAGCCTGCCCTTTATCAGACCACAACACATTAGTGTTTGAAATAGATCTTATCCTAATTCATTTCTTACCTGTCACTAGAATACCATCATATATAACAAACCTATATATATAATATATAACAAACTTAAAAGAGTTTAAAGAATTCTATCTAAATGAAATTAAGACATTTCTTGAAATAAACACTACTGAAGAGATCTCAAAAATATATATATATGGGACTCTTTAAAATCATATATTTATGGTAAAATACTATCTTGGTATATTAACAAGAAAAAAACATGGAACAAAGACATGTTAGATCTAAAAATTAAACTTGATAAGCTTAAATTAGAAATACAAAAAGGCAATTCGAATTTAATACCAGAACTCGTATGAACTAATAATAAATATTCTGAAATAATACATCACAAAACTATGACCAATCTTGAGAAAATTAAACTCTTACTCCATAAATCCTGTTAACCAAAGACAATTAGCAAATAGAACAAAAAAAAATAAATCTAGACAAAAGAAATTTACATCCCATACACAATGAAGAAAGTAACTGATCTAAATAACATTTTAGAAGCCTTCAGACTTCATTATAATACACATAATTCTTCAACCAATGATATTAAATCATTTCTTAATAAAAATATCTCCACTAGGTTAACTCAGCAGCAAATAGATATTGTTAATAAAGCAATCACTATGAATAAGCTAAAATCACAAATTAGTAAAGTTAAAATGAATAAAGCCCCTGGTCTGGACAATATCTTACCAGAATTGTACAAACTTTTGACAGGACAATCCTTGTTTTACTCTTAAAAGTATGCACTATAGCCAAGGAAGACATAAGTATACGCCCTTCTTGGAAATATTCATTAATATCCCCAATAATAAACTTTGGTAAAGATGAAAAATGTTGTTCTTCATACAGGCCCATATCCTTACTAAATATAGACTATAAAATGTTTATGGCAATTTACGACAACAGAATCAAACATTTGCTCCCCTTACTAGTGCATGAAGATCAAACAGGTTTTATAAAAGGGAGAAACACCTATGATAATATTAAAATAATCTTAACATTAACTGATCATTGTAAATTCTGATGCATAGACCTGACTATAGTTTCCTTAGATATTAACAGTGCTTTTGTCTCCATAAAATGGAACTACCTTCTTTTAGTTTTAGATGAATATAAATTTCCAAAAGCTTTTAATATATTAATTAAATACCTATATGAAAATTCTCTAGTGTATGTTAAGTTAGGTTCTCATAGGTCCGGAGCCATTATAGTTACGCAAGGAACTATACAAGGTTGCCCCTTGTCACCTTTGTTATTTGCATTACTGATAGAACCATTTGTGAATAGTATTAGATTAAATACTAATATCAAAGGTATACAAATCACTAAAGCTGAAATTCCAGTTGTTTGCTGATGACATACTCTTGACCCTGTCTAATACAAACCATTCCTTGCAAGCACTATTTAACTCCATGATTACTTTTCAAAATATTTCTGGACTACAGTTTAATAAAGATAAAATAAAAAACTTGCTTTTAAATTGTAAAAAAACAATAACATAAGCAAAAGGTTTTCTAAATATGTTGTAATGGATGGCAGACTCCATTATCTAGGTGTTTATTTGTCAGAAGAGTTAAATGAGTCACTATTATTTAATTATAATACTGCTTTAAATAAAATTGAATTAAAGATGTCTAACTGGAGCAAACATATATTTACAATGGAAGGTTATTTCTGATTAAGTAAATTATATTACCAAAGATATTATATCTCATAGAAGTCTTTTCTCTCCTTCCTCCTAAACACATTATTCAAAAATATAATAAATTGATATTAAGCTTTACATGGTCTCCAAATAAACCTTAAATTGCTCTAAACAATCACTTGATGGACTGGGAGGATGGAGAAATCAGTCCTCTAGGTTAGATATAGGTTCATAGGTAGGTTCTAGGCTATCGGCCCAAGGGCCTACATAAGCCTAGCCAGCAAGGTTCCATAGCTTATGCCACCCAAGAAAGTTATTGTCCTATGCCACTGTCCAGCAGAGACACAGAAGTGATCCCCGGGGTGTATTTCCTATTTCCCATCCACTCATCAAGATTTTTCTTGAAGAGTGCTAATGAAGACCTTTGCTTGACATAGATGGGTAGTAGCTTGTTCCAGAGAATAGGAAGTCTCTGGGACAGGAATCTATCACTCCAGCATGTCCTGTTTATTGTGGTGACAAGGTTTAGGTCCCTAGAGCATGTAGCTCAGAGGGATTGGGATTTCTTTAGGTGTAGCATGTCCAACAGCTCTGGGTTTGACATAGCTTTATATGTTAGGCAGGACTCACCTCGGAGTAGGTGATATGCTACAGAGTAAAGCTGGAGTTTTTTGAGGCAGTCAGTGTAGGGCATTTGTTTGAGGCCAGTAATCCTCTTTGTGAGGTACTTCTGTGGCCTTTCCAGCTGCTGCAGATGTCTTATGAGGTACATTCCAAAAGGGGCGTTGTACTCTATAATGGGTCTAATGAGTGATGGGTAGAGGGGAACAATGACCTCTTTTTTTCCTGGATGAGAACCCTTTTATGATGAGGTGTGCCATGTAGAAGGACTTCCTGACTACTGTGGCGATGTGACTATCAAAGGAGAGACTACTGTCCACCTGGGTCCCAAGATCTCTTATCACGCATTCGGTGTTAAGTAGATTGCTGCCTATGTAGTAGTTCATGGGTACAGAGTTTTTACCAAACAGGATGACACTGCACTTTTTGGCATTGAGCTTGAGGCCATGGCTGTGACACCAGGCATCTGTCTCAGTGAGGCCCTTCTGTAGGATGTCCATATCATTTGGGGACTTGACTATGGCTCCTAGTTTGCAGTCATCTGCGAACTTCATTAGCCAGAGGCCTTCTGTGTTAGCCTGTACTTCAGAGAAGTAGATATCAAACAGGAGAGGTCCCAGGATGGAACCCTGTGGTACTCCACTTGTCACTGCTTTGAGGTCAGATTTGGAGTCTGCAACTTTTACAGTGTGGGTTCTGTCAGTGAGCCAGTTGGCAACCCATCTTGTGACATAGGGATTTATACCTAGTGAGTTTAGCTATAATTCCAGAATGGGGGATGGTGTTGAAAGCCTTGGCAAAGTCAAAATAGGCTGTGTGAACCACCTTACCCTCATCCACGGCTTTGGTGACTGCCTCAGAGAAGTCTATCAGGTTCAGGAGGCATGATCTGCCTTTCCCAAACCCGAACTGGGTGGGATCCAGAGTTTGGAGGTTACCAGTGTCTTTGTTTATGAGTTCCATGATGATACGTTCCATGGCCTTGCAGACCAGGCTCGTCAGGCTAATAGGTCGCCAGTTCCTGGGATCAGTGCTGGCTCCCCCTTTGTGGAGTGGGATAGCTGTTGCTGACATATATGTGTGTGTGTGTGTGTGTGTGTGTGTGTGTGTGTGTGTGTGTGTGTGTGTGTGTGTGTGTGTGTGTGTGTGTGTGTATATATATATATATATATATATATATATATATATACATATAGACTCTTCTGCTGTTAAAAATATAATATTGCAGCTAAATTCATCCTTCTCTCCTATATGGAAACAAATCATGAACAGATCTGGTTAGAATCCAGAGTCAAAATCATGATCGCTTCTCTATTTTACCAAATCCCTTTTATTGGATGCTTAAAGACTGTATCTTATAAAATAAAAATATTACAATTCTATCTCAATATATAAATCTCACATTATCTATATTTAAAACATTTGTGAATAAGAATCCTAGTACCAATTCTTGTTTTTTTTTCCTGCTTCTTCCTTTTGCCTTTACATCTAATAATCTTGAAACTTCAAATTTACAAGATGAATACTCTGAAAAAAAGGAACCTTACTATTTTGGCATTAATTATCAGAATTAGGTAAGGTCCGCTCTATTAACCAACTAATGGACAAATACAATATAGACAAAGATATGTGATAGACTCTACAATCCCTGAGGCAATTTCTCATAAATCAAATGCAAATCTCTGTTAAACATGACATACCTAAACTTATTGAATATATCACAATTACCACAAACCAACCTTTTCAAGGAAATGGTTACTTGTCTAACATTTACAAAATTATTAAGAAAACAAAAATGTACCATATAAAAATCTTAGTGGAACTATTTTGCATCAGTAAGTGGTCATCTCCCAGCAGACGATGACAAAAAAATCTATTCTTAAATCTTCAAAACACATTACAGTATCACTTCATTGGCAATGTTTACCTGGAGATTTTTACGCAGAAGTTTTTTGCACCTCATAAACTAGTCTTAATGTTTACAAATGAAAATGCATGTTGGAGATGTGGGATAATATTAATACTTCGACAATGTCAGGTTTGTCATTGTCGCTATTCGCCCACCAGACATCGACTGAAGTGGGTTCAACCGAACCCACTTTGACCTTTTGATTGTTACCCGTATTCTTCATTACTTGTTTCAAACATGTTATCTTAATGGGAAAACAAAAAAATATTTGAAGAAAAAAAAGCATAAAGTAAGAATGGCAGGACCACCACAGCTCACAAGTATAAACACTTTTATTAAAATAATAAAATAAATGAATGATTTTGCATTGTGCAACTAACACTTCTTGAGATCTAAAAAATAACATCACTACACCCTTTTAAAATACTTGCATGGTAATTAAAAACAACCTCCTGATCAATTACATCAATTTTCTTCCCTTTAGTACAGGGCTTAAAGAAACACATGCATTCAAGTCAGGATGTTTGTCAGCTTGAAGCCTTAAAATCCATTTGAGTTCTATAGATTCAGTGTAGTTTGTCAAATCACCCCCCTAGCACTCACAGAAACAATATGAAGTACTCTAAAAACAAACTCATGGCTTTCATTTTCTTTAATATGTTTGGCCAAAGAATTTTTAATATTGCCTGTTCTAATATCATAGGAATGACCAAATATTCGTCTTTCAACCTTTTGTTAGATTTGCCAACATAAAAACCCTGACAGGACCTGCATGTTGCCAAATATTCAATGTTCTCAGTGCTGCAGTCTGCATAAAACCTGGGACAAAAAGCATAGTTTAACCAAGTATGTTCAAATACTTGTTCTTGGGACATATAAGTGCATGCCCTACAGTGTCGGCATCTGAAAGTGCCCATTCTGTTGGATTGTTGATGCCCACCCCCACATTGGATGGAACTCCAGCATATAGCTGTCTCTTCAGGCTCAAACAATTCTTGCATGAAAAGGAGGAGTTAGTTCCAACTAATTCTGCTGCCTTATTATCCCAATTCTTGCATATAATATTGCATACATTTCCTATATTGCTGGTGTATTTCAACCTAAATCTAAGCTTAGATGTCCTAATAGTGGACACCCTATTGCTGGTATTACATCTTGAAAAATATGGGGCAGCAACATTTCTACTCTCATTCATAACTCGCTCCTTGTTCTGGGTTAAAATGCTGCTTAAATAACCCCTCTTAGAAAAATGATCCATCATCTTCTCTATGTTTTGATTAAAGTCATCATCCTGTGTACATAGTTGTGAAACCCTCATGTATTGGCCTCTTACTATGTTGGGGTATATAAACCTAGGGTGCATACTATCAAAATATAGTAGACCATTTTTCCAACACCTTTTACAAAGCAAAGTTGTCTCAACCCCACCTATGTCATTGATTACTACATGTACATCTAAAAAAATCCATCTCTTTGGGGAGCTTTGGATCATGAATCTCAAAAAGTCAGTCATGTGGTTTATGTAATCAAGGAAGGTGTTCAGTTCATCTTAACCCCCTTCCCATACAGTAAACACATTGTCAACAAAACAACTGTAAAAATGTACTTGCTGCTGATGCACTAAGTTCTTGAGTACATGTTGCTCCTCCCATACATTCATAACCAAATTGGCAAAGGAATTTGCACAGGGGAGTGCCCATGGCAACCCCTCATTTCTGTGCAAATATGGAATCCCCATGGATGAAAACATTGCTCATCTGTTTTATTATTTTAATAAAAGTGTTTGTACCTGCGAGCTGTGGTGGTCCTGCCATTCTTATTTTATGCTTTGGAAACTTGTTGTTTTGGCAGCAACCTTTACCAGTAGTTGGAACTTTTTGTGTGCCTTTATTTTGATTCTGAAGAAAAAAAAAAGAATTCCCTCATCTGCTTTTTGGTAACAGGGGCAGGCCATGCCTGAATGGCCTCCACTTTGACAGGTTCTGACATAATCTTACCACTCCCCACTCTATGTCCCAGGTAGGAGACTTCTGCCTTGCCCACATGATACTTAATGGGCTTAATGATCAACCCTGCCCTCTGCAGTCAGCCCAGCACCTCCCTGACATGCTGAAGGTGCTCTTGCCAGGAATGGTTGTAAATGGCAATATCATAAAGGTTAGCAAGGGCATAATCTCCTGCTTCTGCTAGGATATGATCTACCAGCCTCTGGAAAGTCGCTGGGGCATCTTTCATTCCAAAGGGCATCTTCATGAACTCATACAAGCTGAAAGGAGTCACAAAGGCTGACCTCTCTCTAGTGGTGGGAGTCAAGGGCATCTTGGGAAGATCAATAGTGGTCAAATACTTAGCCCCACCCAGCTGCTCTAGGGCTTCATCTGTCCTAGCATGGGATAAGCATCTGACTCTGTGTGTCTATTTAGTTTCCAGTAATCCACGCAGAACCTGGTGCTGCCACCCTTATTTGGTACTAGCACCAGTGGGGAGACCTAGGGACTGCTGGACTCCTGGATTACTCACTGTTCCAACATCTCCTGTATCTCCTCCCTTAGAACCTGACTCACTCAGGTACCTTGTAAGGGACCTTCTTTATAGGTCTTTGGGGTCCTATATCCACATACTGCTGCACCAGGTTGGTACACCCTGGTTTCCCAGTGAACATGCCCCTAGCTTCCTGTAACACTGCTCGGATTTCTCAAACCTGAGTAGGGGATAGCCACTGGGACATTGCTACCCCTTCCACTGTGGTGTCAGTCTGAGCCTTACTGAGGAAATCAGTCACCAGATCCCCATCAGGCTCCTCCTGCAATCAGCACAAGGGCCTCCCTGTCATAGTAAGGCTTCATCATGTTAACATGATACAATTTGTGCCCCTGTCTCCTGCCTAGCAGTTCAACCATATAGTTAACATCACTGACCTTCCTTACCACCTTGAAGGTTCTCTCCCAAGCTGCCTGCAGCTTGTGTCTGACAGGAATGAGAAACATCACCTGCTGCCCCACAGCATACTCTCTGTCTTGAGCATTCCTGTCATAACAGACCTTTTTCTGCTGTTGGGCTCCTGCCATGTTCTCCTGGGCAAAGCCCATGAGCTCCCTAAGCCTTGTCCTGAGGTTTAGGATATATGCCACAATAGACTCCTTGGGGATTTACACTCCCCCTCCCATTCATCACAAATCAGATCTAGAGGTCCCCTCACCCTATCCTCATACAGCAACTCAAAGGGTGAAAAACCTGTGGATTCCTGGGGCACCTCTCTGTAAACAAACAATAGATGGGGCAAATATCTATCCCACTCCCTCTTAAACTGTTCTGCAAATGCCTGTAGCATGGTCTTTAGTGTAAAGTTTAACCTCTCCACAACACCATTGGTCTGGTGGTGGTAGGAGGGGGTCTTTAGGTGCTTGCTCCCACAGTGTTCCCACAGATAAGCCAGCAGGTCTGACATGAAATTGGCACCTCTGTCAGTCAGTATTTCTCTTGGGAAACCTACCCTGCTGACAATCTCTAGCAAAGCATTTGCCACCTTCCCTGCCTCGATGGAGGACAGAGCCACCACCTCAGGGTACCTAGTACCATAATCTACTATGGATATACTTCATCCCTCTGGAACTTGGGTGACTCAGAGATCCGACAATATCTGTAGCTACCCTCTGAAATGGCTCCTCTGTCAGAGGCAAAGGCATCAAAGGAGCTTTGACCTTGTCTTCTGCCTTGCCTACTTTTTGGCACTGCTCACAAGTCCTGCAGTACCCTGTTACATCCCTGGAAATCCCAGGCCAATAAAAGTTATGCATAATATGTTTCTTGGTATGCTTTATGCCTACATGACCTGCAAAGGGAATGTCATATTTATGGCTAGAAATGCCAGATGGTAGGCTCTGGGCACTACCAACTGCTGTACTACCTCACCTTCTAGCCCTCCCTCAGGAGTCCACCCTCTTTACAGTAACTCTTTGTTCCAGTATACAGAATCCCCTTTTCCTCGAGAATTAGGTGCCTCTCTAGCTACCTCCCTCAAGCCTTGTGTGTAGGGTCTGACAGCTGAGCCTGTCTCAACTCTCTTTTTAACCCTTCCCAGGTCCCCTTCCACAGGAAGTCTGGTATCCTCTGACAGCGGTGCCTCACTGTCAGCCTGGGTACTACTACTCACCTCTGCCCTTGCAGTCATTCTGTCCAAGGGAAAATCAGTACCCACCAGCAGCTGTGGCTCACCTTCAGTCTCACTATTACATGGTAGCTCCCTCACTGAAGTAGCCACATCACCAGTCCTGGCTGCAAGTGTGTAGTCTGTCAGGGTCCCCTCTAGGCTGTCAGACCCACATGCTTGTCTACAAGCCTGATTGCATGTAACTGAATGCACACAAGGTACTGCATTATCAAAATCATTCCCTATCAAGACATCTGCGGGGATTTTCTCAAATACACCTATTTGCTTGCTTCCTTTTCCACCCTCCCAGTGAAGGTTAACCCTGTCCAAAGACATTTGAATGGAATCCCTCCTAAAACTGTGACTGGAGTGGACTGCCCAAGCAAGTACTGCTCCTCTTTAACCACTGCAAACTTCACAATGATTATATCAGAGGGTGTGTCTCTCTTGGCAGTGGCTTGTTTTCCATTTATCAAGACCAGATATAACTCTGCTGGTAGTTTGGTACCCCTGCTTTCTTCAGACAACTTACCGCTGGCATTCCGTTATTCCCACTTGCTGGCTCTCCCACCTTTTGTTCCCCACCTTGCCTCCATGGACATCTATATGCTACATGACCCCACTGGTTACATTTAAAACATCTAACCCTTGATCCTGGTCATGCACCTGAACTAGTGACTTCTCTTGTTACTGTCAAACTATATTGGGGTGGTTTAGGCTGCTCACCATGGGTTCCCTTATATCCATGTGCAGCACTGGGTATCCTTTTCCTGCACAGTGATGCCCTGCTTGCTAGATATAGGTCTCCCTTTTTCCCCAACTCATTTGCAGATTTGCATTCCCTGTCTGCCAACCAGATTCTCATGTCCTCAGGCAAAGTGCTAAGAGCTTGTTCCCTCACAAAAAGGTCTGCCATCTCTTTGAATGTGGTGACCTGACACCCACTCACCCACCTATGAAAATAAGTACTTAGTTCAGCAATATAATCACATAACTTTCATCTGCCTTACGTCTATGCTCACAAAACCTTTTTATGTAAGCTTCAGGTGTTAATTTAAAACATTGTAATAAACAGTTCAAGCTTTTTTCAAATCTAGGTGCTTAGGATTTCCCTCTCTCTTCCCCCCTTGGCTGACCTGGTGTGACTCAGATTGAACTCTACAGTTCCCTACAAAACGGTGTCTACAGGACTGCAATCAGTTTCTCTCAACATTTAAACAGATTGAACTCTACAGTTCCCTACAAAACGGTGTCTACAGGACTGCAATCAGTTTCTCTCAACATTTAAACAGATTGAACTCTACAGTTCCCTACAAAACGGTGTCTACAGGGCTGCAATCAGTTTCTCTCAACATTTAAACAGAGTAGGTTGCACACACAAAAATCATTTGTTAAGCTTTCACACAGTGCTGTGTAATTAAGCAGGTCACCATATTGGTCAGCCATAGGGCTCTTTTTTTCTACTTGAGTGGTTGCCTCCTTCCCCTGTAACTTAAATAAATTGACTCTTACATTAAGAGTTGTAATACTTACCTTATAGCTTTAGGACACCTTAGGAAACCTTGTAAACTGCAACAGCCCCACTACATTCACCCTCACTATGCTCGGGCTCTCTTCACTCCCCTCCCTGCCCCCAATTCCCTCCCGCCCCCAGTACCTCTAAATTTATAGTACTATAGCCACTCCCCCACTTTCTAGATCCTATCTGCTTTCATCTGGGATAATTCCACCCACCCCCATTCTACTACCTACATTTTAATAGCACCTATTAGCTTTCATCTGGCTTTCTCCCATCCCCTTCCAGTACCTTTACCTCACCACTCTATCTTCTGGTGTTGCATCACCAGGTAAAACAGTTCCTTAACTCACTAGCTGAATCACAGATAATGATATACTCCTCTTTACTACCCCTCATGTTCACACCATAACTCCTTACCTTGTATGAAAAACAGTTTCTCACTGGATTTCAGGTCCCAAAAGGCCATACTATCACCCCAGCTGTAAATCCTTCCACCTTCAACCATACTTACAGTACCAGATCCTATCCAACATCTTGTTCAGTCTATCAACATCTCAACCCCAGGCACATTAGCTCTAGATCCAAACACTACCACAAACTAATAAACAAATTCCTGAAGTTCATCACCAAGTATAGACTCAACCTAATACTTGGTGGTGATATTCACTCCAACCCTGGCCCACTCACTTCAGATACACACACCCCCCCTCAACTTGCAATCTAAGCTACAAACCTACAATTAATAGGCCAACTAACTCTCTCCTAGTCTGTCATCTCAATATTAGAAGCATTAATAACAAGGTATATAAATTGCATGCACTTCTGGATGTCCACTCCCCTGAGATTCTCTGTTTATCTGAAACCTGGTTAAAACCTAACACTAAAGACAATGAAGTGTTACTACCTGGGTACAACATACACAGGCTGGATCGTGCTTCGGGGAAGGGGTGGGGTAGCTGTACTCTATAAATCTGAGTTGAATGTTATCATAGATGTAATACAACCCCCTCAGATTAATAACTCAGAGATTCTTGCCACCAAATTGCAACTTAATAAAAATAAATGCATTAATATCATCTGTATGTACATTCCCCCAGGTAACAATATATCTACATTTGAAGATATCCTGCACTGGCTATCATGTCACTACCCCCAAGAAACCCTGCTACTTGGAGACTTTAACACAGACTGGAGCACCTGTTCCTCTGAATCCCCAACCACCCATATTAACCTGCATGCATTTACACAAATTATATCCACCACTACCAGGATAGGTAAACCCAACCAAAAAGAAAGTATACTTGACTGGGTACTCATAAATAGTCACCCCCAACTGTACACCTCTGTTACCCTCCTTAATGGCCTAAGCGATCACCTTCTCACACATGTAATTAAGCACAAAACCATTAATTCCCAACAACCCTTACTCAGAAAGGTTAGAAACAATAAAAACTTTGACCCTGCCAAATTCCAACAAGAACTAAACTCATGTAATTGGTCGACTCTAAAACACCTCCCTTTAGAGGAAGCAGTAGCATACTTTAACAACAAATTCCTTGAGATCCTTGATTTGCATGCACCTGTTCGTTCAAAGAGAACCAAGGCAAAAACTGCGCCATGGCTTTCTATAGAGTCTAAACTCAAAATTACCCTTAGAAACAAAGCATGGGCTTTATGGCGTTCTTTAAAGACCCTCAAGATCGCATTAAATAAAGGCAAGGCAATCCAGGAACAAAACGAAGAAATCAATTTTACAAGACAAAAAACAATACTACTATAATTTACAGACAGTAAATCAAAATAATTCTCAGAAGTTTTGGGCAGGTTTAAATAATCTACTACATCCTGAACAAACTTCAACCCCAATCCCTGCTGCTACTATTGATAAAACCCCTGAAGATGTTTCTGATAGTTTTAACCAATTCCTTACTGAGACAATTCAAGCCCTAGCTAGCCAACTACCTCCTAGCTCCCCTAGTCCTGAAAGTAGCACCCCTAGAAACCTACTCTCTTTTAGCTTCCAACCAGTCATCACTTCACTTATCCATACCTTGATCAAAAAATTAAAACCCACTACACTTTCTGCTGATCAACTCCCTCCCGAGTACCTACAAAAATCAGCTGATGCTATTGCTTACCCCATCTCAATACTAATCAATCGAAAAATTCCCACCATCTGGAAAATATCCTATGTAATCCCACTTCACAAAGGAGGCAGCTCTACTGAATTCTCCAATTATAGGCCAATAGCTATACTCTCTCCACTTGCAAAGATTATGGAAAAATGTATTCATAGACAACTCATGCACCACCTAATCCAGAATCACCTTATGGCAGACACTCAGCATGGCTTCTGCCCTCATCACAGCACTACTTTAGCCCTCCTAGCCTTTACCAACACCATAAACCATAATCGCAACAATAATTATATATCCTCAGTCCTCTTTTTGGATCTTTCCAAGGCATTCCATATGGTTGATCACCAACTTTTAATCCACACCCTGCAAATAATCTGTCTAGATACTGGAGCCCTTCAATGGTTTCAATCCTACCTGAATGGTCGACAGCAGGCTGTCCTCTGGCAGAACAAACTTTCTAACCTTCTACCTAACACCCTTGGAGTACCACAAGGCTCTATACTAGGGCCCTTGCTGTTCTGCATCTTCATTAATGACCTTTATACTGTCATCCCAAAAGTCAGCTGTATCCAATATGCTGATGACGCTACTCTGATTTGCTCAACCACATCTCCAGTAGAGTTATGGTCAGCTACCCAGACCACCTTTAATACAATAGAAAACTGGCTTTCGGAACATCGTCTGATCCTAAATCCCAAAAAAAACTAAAATGCTGTTATTTTCACCAACACGTAGGTCTACCGCTTTCACCTTTACCATAAAATCAAATGATAGCACAATAATCTCCCCTGACCCATCTACAAAACTATTAGGTGTCATCATAGACAATAATCTAAAATTTGACCTACATGTTAACCAAACTATCAAAACCATCAATAAAAAACTAGGGTCACTTTACAAAATAAAAGCCTTCCTAACCCCTCCAACTAAAATTGCCATAGTTTGCTCTCACCTTCTTTCAACTCTTCTGTATGCATCCCTTCTACTCTCAAATTTAAACAAGACTGTCCTTAACAAACTCTCAATTTGCTACAACCACATTGCCAGGTTTGCCACTGGGCTGCCTTTTAGGACACATCATTGCATCAATCTAAATCAGCTTGGGTGGCTTGAACTACCCAGCCTTATCCAGTATAACCAACTGATTATGGCCTATAAAATCCTCTATAATCCGGGCAATACTCCTGCACTTAAAAATATTATCACCCCCTATAACAATCCTAGACCGCTTCGATCCTCTAACAAACTACTACTTCAGACTAGCAAAATTAATAACACAGCCGGTGATTCTGTCTTTGCAAACTCTGTAAGTAGATCCTGGAACTCTCTTCCAGCTGATATTACCTTACTTTCCACCTTAGGTCAATTTAAAACTAGACTCAAACAACATTTGTCACTTAACTGGCTATGTCAATGTATCAAGCCTGGCTAACTCTCTCTAAAATGTGTAAAAAATCTGTTAACCAGTTTACTGTGTAATTTAATTTAATCCTGACTTGCGCTCAGGATTAACTGTAACATGTGGAACTTGTTTAACTTGCTTACTTATGTAATCTCTTTAAATAGTCTGTTTGTAATATGTAATGCTGGTATTATGTAATGCTGTATCTGCTTACCCTTGGAAATTTTCTCACCGGGCCTCCGCTGAAAATGGACATGCATCCAGTCGGACTATCCTGGTCAACAAATGTAAAATAAATAAATAAATAAAATAAATAAACGGTGCTTAACTTGATCTTAATCTAAATGATCAGTATCAGACAATTTAGAAACAACAGTTACAGCTTTACAATGGAGTTAGGGGTGAGGAGCTGTACCCAGAGCCCTCAGTCAACATTATACTGTTTACACATACTCTTTCAAATAGATGAATAAAACTATCAAAATTGTCACATTCTTGGTACTGAGGGAGAAGTTTACTGACCTTTATTGTTCTGGAGTGCAGTTAATCCCTTTCCCATTATCTCCATGACCCTAGTGAAGAGTCATCATTTCCTTTCATGTTGCCTCTGCTTCTCATTTTCTTCAGCTTCCAAATGCTGCAGTCTCTCTGCTGATTCAACTTTGACCTCCAAATGCCACAGTCTCTGCTGATTCTATTTCCAAATGTTTGGCCTCCAGTTCAAGTCTCTTCATGGGTTCATAGGTTCATAGGTTGGTAAAACAATATTGTTAAGTGCTTTCGTCAACAAGTATGACTTCTTCAGAACAAAGAAATGTTGAAAAAATCAAGTTTAAATACACCATATCAATCAGTCATTGCTTCTAGTCCAGCCAATACTGGCAGCAAGAAATCTCTGCTCATGAATATATAAATATTTGAAACTAAAACATATTTTAACATATTATGTTACAGGCCACCCTCTCAATCTCAGGAACTTCACATAGCTTTCCTGAAAACACTGGAAGGGATAAATGTATCTCCAAACACCATCATACTAGGTGATTTCAACTACCCGAATATAGACTGGGATCACTACTCAAGCCCCAACACTCTAGCCCAAAGGTTCCTAGAGTTCATAAACTCAAATGCCATGGAACAACTAGTCACCATCCCCACAAGAGGAGATAACATACTAGATCTCATCATCACGAACATGGGGTCACAATGTTCAACACCGGAAGTATACCCTTCACTGGTGAGATCAGACCATAAACTAATCTCACTGGAAGTCCACATCCGGCCGGCACCTGAGATAAAAAAGACCACAGTGAAGAACTTCTCAAAAGCCGATTTCACACTTCTAAAGGCTAGTGTGGTCTCTTTTAAGGCCCCCGAGACTGCGGAAACCATTACTCAAGCCGCTGAATCACTTACAAATGCCTTCTACCAGCACCTACAGGACTGCATGGATCAGGCAATCCCAAACAAAACAAAGACTCTTTGTACCAAAGGCAAGCGTCCAGTTTGGTGGACCCCAGCCATAAACAAGCTCTACAACAAAAGGAGGAAGCTACTACAAGATAGAGCAAAATCCTTAAAAGGAAAACACCCTTGATCATTATAAGTAAAAAATTAAGATCTCTCATAAAATCATCCAAGGCAAATTTTGAGAGAAAAGTCACTAAGGACTCAAAGGACAATCATAAGGCCTTCTTTAGCTATGTTAGAAACCTGGGAGGAAACTCCCAGATATGCTCAGAATTAGTTCAAAATGATGTAAAATTACTGAACCTACAGACATTGCCAACATACTGGCTGACAGGTTCAGTGCAAACTCCCCTCCCCGAAGGTGAGATATCTATACCAGAGAATTATAGCCCCCCAAACATCTCTAACGCTCAGGTGAGAACTGCTCTCTCCAAGGCAAAAAACACAGCATCCTTGGGACCAGATGGTGTCCCCGGATGTGTGCTCCACAAACTCAATGAGGAATTAAACCCGCAGTTAGGGCAGCTGTTTAATCTTAGCCTCACCTCAGGATATGCGCCTAAGGAGTGGCGTACGGCAACTGTGGTCCCACTTCACAAAGGAGGTGCCTCCACCGACCCGGGAAATTACCGTCCCATCAGCTTGACAAGCTTGATCTGCAAAACTATGGAGTGGATCATAATGGAGCTCATAAATAAAGACATAGGAGACTTGCAGACTTTGGATCTGACCCAGTTTGGCTTTGTCAAGGGCAGATCATGCCTTTTAAACCTGGTGGACTTTTTTGAAACAGTCACCAAGGCCATTGATGAGGGAAAGGCAGTCCACACAGCCTACCTCGACCTGGCAAAGGCTTTCGACACAATACCCCACTCAGGTATCATTGAAAAACTCATCAGCTTAAATGTAAACCCATACGTCACAAGATGGGTTGCAAATTGGCTAAGTGACAGAACCCACAGGGTCAGAGTTGCTGGCGCCATGTCAGACTCAAAGCCTGTCACAAGTGGTGTCCCACAGGGCTCAGTCCTGGGCCCTCTCCTGTTCGGCATCTACTTTTCAGAAGTACAAGCAAACACAGGAGGATTATGGCTGACAAAATTTGCAGATGACTGCAAACTGGGTGCCATAGTTGAGAACACATCTGACACAGATATCCTTCAGAAGGGTCTTATAGAAATGGAAAACTGGTGCCAGAACCATGGCCTAAAGTTAAACGCCAAAAAATGCATAGTCATACCCTTCGGGAAAAACAAGTTTATCCCTAGCTACCATATAGGTGGCAACCCACTAAGCACAGAAGAGGTTATCAGGGATCTGGGTACCCAGGTTGACAGTAACCTTTCATTTGATACTCACGTTGCCAAAGTAGTTAGGAAGACCTTCTACATTGCCCACCTGATCATGAAGGGATTCACATCTAGATCAAGGGAAGTCATCGCCCCCCTGTACCCATCACTCATCAGGCCAATGATTGAGTACAATGCCCCATTCGGAATGTATCTGACACGACACCTGCAGCAACTGGAAAGGCCCCAAAAGTTCCTCACCAAAAGGATAAAGGGTCTCAAAAATATGTCCTATACTGCCCGACTGAAGGAACTTCAGCTCTACTCAGTCGCTTACCGTCTGCTCAGAGGTGACCTGTGCCTGACATACAAGGCCATGTCCAATCCAGAATTGATGAACATGCTTCACCTCAAAAAATCTAGATCCCTCAGAACTACAAGGCGGAGACTTAAACCTTGACATGGTTATTAATAGGACGTGCTGGAGGGACAGATTCATCACCCAGAGACTCCCTATGCTGTGGAACAAAATCCCGGTACATGTGAGGCAGAGCACCTCGCTGGCATTGTTCAAGAGAAATCTTGACCAATGGATGGGAGATCGCAGATATACCCCAGGGATTATCTCAGTGTCACTGCTTGACAGAGGCACAGCAAAATAATGGGCATAGTATCCTCCAAACTAAAGGGGTGGCGAAAGCCACAAAACTCTGGCTAGGCTTATAAATGCCCTTGGGCAGATAGCCTAGTATGAACCTATGAACCTATGAACCTATGAACACAGTTAAAGTTAAAGCATTAAGTTCAAAAGTCCCATTGACCACAAAATTATAATATAATACAATAAATTACATTAATCAACTCATAACATGACAGATGTGTATATCACTGTGTAATTATTTATACTTTTAAATTTGCTGCAGCAATATTAATGTTGTTAGACTAAATCTGCCTTTTCCTTGAGAATGGGCATTATTGTAATATGCTCATTTAGACCTGGTGGATAATCAGCGACTAATCTTAACTGCCATAAAAGCTCCTTTTTGTGTAGCACATTTTGCCAATCTCCACCTCTCACGTCAACAGTTACAAATTCGAGAATGGCAAACTTAAAACATGAGAAGTTAGTACATGATATGCTATGCCTGTATAAGGCATTAGTATCCTTCTTATTTTTGATATCATAAAGATGTTCATATATCCTGGTCTTAAACATTCTCTCTGTCTTCCCTACATAAAACAAAGTACAGGTGCCGCACCTAGCTATGTATACCAATCTGCTAGAGCAGCAGTTGCCACTTTTTAAGAACACATAACTTTTATTTTGATTGTCAATGACAATAGAGCTATCTTGCAATACATAGGAACAGTAGGAGCACCTACCACAAGGTTTAGTTCCACCCCTTTTCTCCTGCAAGTTCTTGGAGGCATTGCCCCTCTCCAATAGTGATTTTATATTAGGTCCTACTTTGGTGGAAAATATAGGTTTATCACCCAAAATTCGAAATATCTCACTATTGGTTTTAAAAATATTCCAGTTCGTTATCAATATTCCCTTGATCTGTGAATACAAAGGACTATATTGTATTACACAAGCCTTTGACTGCAGATGAAGTCCTGCTTGTATGTGAACTTATGAGTCTTATATTAGAAAATAATTATACACATTTTGAAGGGGAATATTTTCAACAGCTTAGAGGGGTTGCCATGGGAGCTGCCTGTGCTCCCTTGTATGCAAATTTGGTTCTCCTTGGTTGGGAAATCAAACATGTTTTTCAAAGTGAATTATTTTTATCCAACGTTATATATTACGGTAGATTTTTGGATGATATCTTTATCTTGTGGAATGGAGGTTCTGAGCAGATACCTAAGTTTATCCAGTATTTGAACAAAACTACAGAATATCTGAAATTTACCTTTCACTTTGATAAACAGGAGATAAACTATTTGGACACTAAATTAATCAAAGCTCAGGATGGATATATTTCCAAAATCTACCATAAAAACACTTTTTGCAACAGCCATTTGCATTACAATAGTCATCACCCAATTTATCAGAAAAACGTGTTATTAAGGGCGAAGCGATAAGAATAGCCAAGGTGACGTCTATGAAGAACGATGTGATAACAGAGTTCCAACACTTAAGGATATGTTTTTAGAGAGAGAGGCTATCCTGGATATTTTATTGACCCTATACTTATTGATGTTCTAAAAAAATGGGGTGATATTTACAAGCCTTTATTAGGTACTGGTGGAGATAGTACCAACAATATAGTAAATGATAAGAAAGACCAGTACCAACCTAATTTCCAACAGGCTTGTGTAATACAATATAGTCCTTTGTATTCACAGATCAAGGGAATATTGATAAAGAACTGGAATATTTTTAAAACCAATAGTGAGATATTTCGAATTTTGGGTGATAAACCTATATTTTCCACCAAAGTAGGACCTAATATAAAATCACTATCGGAGAGGGGCAATGCCTCCAAGAACATGCAGGAGAAAAGGGGTGGAACTAAACCTTGTGGTAGGTGCTCCTACTGTTCCTATGTATTGCAAGATCGTTCTATTGTCATTGACAATCAAAATAAAAGTTGTGTTCTTAAAAAGTGGCAACTGCTGCTCTAGCAGATTGGTATACATAGCTAGGTGCGGCACCTGTACTTCGTTTTATGTAGGGAAGACGGAGAGAATGTTTAAGACCAGGATATATGAACATCTTTATGATATCAAAAATAAGAAGGATACTAATGCCTTATACAGGCATAGCATATCATGTACTAACTTCTCATGTTTTAAGTTTGCCATTCTTGAATTTGTAACTGTTGACGTGAGAGGTGGAGATTGGCAAAATGTGCTACACAAAAAGGAGCTTTTATGGCATTTAAGATTAGCCGCTGATTATCCACCAGGTATAAATGAGCATATTACAATAATGCCTATTCTCAAGGAAAAGGCAGATTTAGTCTAACAGCATTAATATTGTTGCAGCAATTTTAAAAGTATAAATAATTACACAGTGATATACACATCTCTCATGTTATGAGTTGATTAATGTAATGTATTGTATTATATTATAATTTTGTGGTCAATGGGACTTTTGAACTCAATGCTTTAACTTTAACTGTGTTAAAAATGTTTTAGTTTCAAATATTTATATATTCATGAGCAGAGATTTCTTGCTGCCAGTATTGGCTGGACTAGAAGCAATGACTGATTGATATGGTGTATTTAAACTTGATTTTTCAACATTTCTTTATTCTGAAGAAGTCATACTTCTTGATGAAACCGCTTAACAATATTGTTTTATTATATTATATTCATTGAATATTACTGTGGGCTCGCAACCTTGGTGCTCCTTTTTTATTATTTCATTTTATTCAGAGCACTATTTGCACTACTTATTTGGATTTTGTTCATAGGTTGGTACTAGGCTATCAGCCCTAGGGCCTATACAAGCCTAGCCATAACAATTCCCTGGCTATTTCTTCCCACAATATTTACTTCCCTGGACCCCTGTCTAGCAGGGTGACTGACATGATCCCCGGGGTGAATTTCCTTTCTCCCATCCAATCGTCAAGGTTCCTTTTGAAGAGGTCCAAAGAGGCACTCTGCTTGACATGTATGGGCAATCTATTCCAGAGTCTGGGGAGTCTCTGGGTCAGGAATCTATCCCTCCAGCATGTTTTGTTTATTGTGATGACAAGTTTTAGATCCCTGGAGCATGTGGCTCTGAGGGATTGGGATTTCTTTAAGTGTAGCATGTCCAACAGCTCTGGGTTTGACATGGCCTTGTATGTTAAGCAGAGACTGCCTCTGAGTAGACAATATGCGACAGAGTATAGCTGAAGTTTTTTAAGGTGGTCAGTGTAGGGCATCTGCTTTAGGCCTGTGATTCTTTTAGTGAGGTATTTCTGCAGCCTTTCCAGTTGTTGCAGATGTCTTGAGAGGTACATACCAAATGGGGCGTTGTATTCTATAATGGGTCTAATGAGGGATGAGTACAGAGGGACAATGACCTCCTTTTTTTTGGATGAAAAACCCTTACTGATGAGGTGTGCCACATAGAAGGATTTCCTGACTGTTGTGGCAATGTGGTTATCGAAGGTGAGACCACTGTCCACCTGTGTCCCTAAGTCTCTTATCATACTTTCTGTGTTTAGTGTACTGCCACCTATATGGTAATTCATGGATGCATGTTTTTTTCCCAAAGGGGATAACTATACATTTCTTGGCATTGAGCTTGAGCCCATGGCTCTGGCACCAAGCATCTGTTTCTGTAAGGCCCTTTTGTAGAGTATCCACATAATTTGGGGATTCAATAATGGCTCTCAGTTTGCAGTCATCTGGGAACTTTGTTATCCAGAGCCCTTAGTGTTGGCCTGTACTTCAGAGAAGTAGATGCCAAACAAGAGCGGTCCCAGGACTGAACCCTGAGGTACTCCACTTGTCACTTGTCTGGAGCTGGATTTGGAGTCGGCTACTTTTACAGTGTGGGTTCTATCAGTAAGCCAGTTAGCAACCCATTGGGTGACGTAGGGATTAATGCCCAGCTTAGTAAGGTTATCTATGATTCCAGAGTGGGGGATGGTGTCAAAGGCCTTGGCAATGTATAGATAGGCTGTGTGGACCACCTTACCCTTGTCCATGGCTCTGGAGATTGATTCGAAGAAGTCAATCAGGTTCAGGAGACAAGATAGGCCCTTCACGAACCCAAACTGGGTGGGGTCCAGTGTTTGAAGGTTGCCAATGTCTTTGTTTATAAGTTCCATGATAATACGCTCTATGGCCTTGCAGATAAGGCTTGTCAGACTGATGGGACGGTAGTTTCCGGGATCCAAGGTGGATCCCCCTTGTGGAGTGGGTTAACTGTAGCTCTGCACCACTCAGTGGGCACGAAACCTGAGGTGAGGCTATGATTAAACATGACACTTAGGTGAGGTGCCAGTTCATATTGTAGTTCATGTAATACACAGCCCGGAATGTCATCTGGTCCCATGGATGCTGTATTCTTAGCTTTGGAGAGTGCATTTTGTACCTGTGTGGCCATTATTACCGGAATTTGGCAATCTTCCAGTATAGAGATGGGCCATTTAGGGGGTGAGAGGGGGGTGAAGTTTGCACTGAATCGATCTGCCAGGATATTGGCAATATCCTTGGGATCAGTATATTTAATGTCATTCTGTTGTAGCTCACAGCAGGTCTGAGCATTGCCATTTAGATTCTTGACATAGTTATAGAATGCCTTGTGGTTGTCTTTGGAATCTTTGGCAATTTTATTTTCGTAACTAGCTTTGGAGGATTTTATGAGAGATCTCAGTTTCTTACTGAAGCTGGTAAGGAAGTTTTTTGCATCCTGGGATTTTCCTCTTTTCTGCAACAGTTTCTTCCTTTTGTTGTAAAGTTTGTTTATGGCAGGGGACCACCAGATTGGCTTCCTTTTTTTGGATGAGAGCATCTTGGTTCTATTTGGGATGGCACGATTCATGCATGAGTGGATGTGCTCGTACAGTGCCTTAGTGTAGGATTCAGCAGTTGAACTTTCATTTCCTGTCTGCATGGCTGTCATGAAGTTTGTCGCTTCTGACTTGAGTAGCATGAAGCTGGCTTTGGAGAATTGTTTTATGGAGGTTTCCTTACTGGGGGGTGGGGGTGGGATGTGGATGTTAAGGGTGATTAGCTTATGGTCAGACCTAACAAGGGGGTGACCATAGGTGTGGAGCATCGATTTCCCATGTTGGTAATGAACAGGTCTAGGATATTGGAGCCCCTGGTGGGGCTATGGATTAGTTGATCCAGGGCGTTGGAATTTATGAATTCCAAGAATCATTGGGCAAAGGTGTTGGTACATGTATAGTTTTCCCGGTTAATGGCAGGGTAGTTAAAATCACCCAGTATTAGGGTGTTTGGTTCTATCTTAATATTTTCCAATATGTTTAGAAAGGTGTAGTGAGAATCTTGGGTATGGTGGGGGAGCTGTAGCAAGCTAGAATTTGGATTGCAGTCTTCCTAGTGTTAGCTGCACCTGGAGAATTTCAGACGCATTGTATTGGGCAACTAGCCTGGTGGTGTGAATATCCTTGGTGAATATTGACACTCCTCCACCTTTAGTGTTTCGGGCCTGCTTTGCTGGCCAAAAAGTGTGGTAAGAGTTGTAGCCTGGTATTGCAGGGGTGCTCTCTGGAGCCTTGAACCACGTCTCAGTTACTGCACAGATATCGATGTTCTCCATTTTTAGAAGTGCCTCAAGAGAGTGCATTTTGAGGTTTAGACTTCTAGCATTGAGTAGCATTACCTTTAGATTTTGCATGCTTGTACCTGTTACAGTGGTGGTTTTGTCATTTGAACTTTGCCTAAAAAAAGGCACTATAGGGGTGGCAAGAGCCTTAGCCAGTAACCTGAATCCCAGGGGCGACAGGTGCAGACCATCTCTGGCAAAGCATCGTGGTCTGTCAATCATGTCATCCCAGGCAGACAGACACTGGATCCCCTTTGAATGACACCAGAAGCTTAGCCAATTGTTGAAGTCAATCATTTTGTCCTTATATTGTGGTATCATTCTGGGCGATGGCAGGATGCTACTCAGGGCTAGGGTCATACCTGCCTGGGCCACATGATCCAAGAGCTCTTCCATGTCTCTTTTCATGTAGTCCAGGGAGGTACGTCTCAAGTCATTCACTCCAACATGGACAATGACAGAGTCATATTTGTACTTGTTGTGGAGTGACTTGAGTGCATGCATTATGTGGCGGATTCTAGCACCCGACAGGCAGCTGACTGTAATTTTCTCCTTGTTCAACCTGGTGAGAGGGACATCAGTGTGCCGGACTATAGAGTCACCTATGACTAAAGTGTTAGGTACATTGTCTTGCCTTAGGTGCTGTTGCTGGGTGGCACACTGGTGTTGTGAACTATGTGGCACTTTGGTTGTTTGTTTGCGTTTCAGCTTCAGAGGTCCTTGTTGCTTAGGCAGGTTACAGTTAAGGGCCTCTGCATATGTGGATTTAGTGTTGCTATATGTGGGTGTTGGTGGTGTGGGTTTAGAAGGGCTGTGTGTTGCTTGAGGTGTAGTGTGGGTGTTAACCTTCTCCTCTTGACTGTCTAGCACAATCTTGGGTAGAAAGAGCTTTCTTCCATTTTGGCTATGTAAGTGCATCTCTCACAGGTTGTAGTATTGGGTGGTAGGAGGAGAGGGTTGCCTGTGTACATGGGGCAATTGCTGCATTGCCCCAGTATGCCCAGATTCACCAGGTGGACAGGAGAAATCACCGGAAGCTGACTCCAGACAGATTTCTAAGTCCTCTGAGGAAAAGTTGAACTGTCCTGTTTCTGGTAGCTGTACATCCCCAATGCCAGTCATCTTACTGGTTGCTGGCCTGTGATGCAGCTGTGATTAAGGCTGCGATCATTTCCCCTTTAGTCAGGTTACCATGCCCCAGTCCTTTGGCTTGACACATTTCAACCAACAGGCTCCTTGTCAGCTTGCCATAATCTTCTGTTGACATCTGTATGTCTGCACTCTGTGGGATGTTTTCCTTGTGGAAAATGTAAGGTTTGCACCAGAGTTAGGAATCTTAATGGTATGAAAATTAATGACAGGGTTTATAACGCAACAAACAACTTTAATTGTTGTTTGTATGGCGTGGCATACATCCTTGCGTGTGGGTGCATACCAACTAAATGGTATGTGGGCCAAACAAAGAGAGCAGTCAAAAATGCATTATGGAGCATCTGGGGGATATCAGGCATAATCGGCTGGAAAGTCCTTTGGCTTCCCATTTTCAAACCATACATGGTGGTTTAGATACTTCTTTGTTCTTTTGTGTGTTAGCTAAACCTGCTCTTAATGTTGGGGATAACTTTCATCATAAATTGTTGTCCATGGAAACTAAGTTTAATGTAAATTTTAATACATTGCATCCTTCAGGGTTAAATTTAGAATTAAATATCACTGTTTAGCCTTTAGGGAAACTTGGTGGGTAATTTGTATTGTTTAAGATTGCACTGGCACTTTAAATGGTTTGTGTGTTGATTAACTTTTGTATAAATAAGCTCTGATTAATGATCACCACAGTGAAAAACTTCTCAAAAGCTAATTTCACACTTCTCAAAACCGAGGTGAAATCATTCAAAGCCCCCGGGCCAATGGAAACTATGGTCCAAACTGCAGAATCCTGTATAAACGCATTCTATGGACACCTTCAGGAATGCATGGATCATGCAATCCCAAATAAAACCAAGACCCAATCTTCCAAAGGCAGGCGTCCTGTCTGGTGGACCCCAGCCATAAATAAGCTATACAACAAAAGGAGGAGGCTACTACAGGATAGAGAAAAATCCCTAAAAAGGAAGGCATCACTGATCAGTACTAGCAAAAAACTACGGTCCCTCATAAAATCATCCAAGGCCAGCTTTGAGAGAAAAATTGCACAGGACACTAAAGATAATCACAAGGCCTTCTTTAGTTATGTTAGGAACCTGGGTGGCAACTCCCAGATATGTTCGGAGTTAGTCCAAAATGAGAAAAAATACACTGAACCCACAGACATTGCCAACATCCTGGCGGACAGGTTCAGTGCAAACTTCTCCCCCCTTTCCCCCCCCAAAAGAGCAAATATCTATCCCAGCAGAGAGTTGTCTCCCTGGCATCTCAGATGCCTAGGTGAGAGCTGCCCTCTCCAAAGCAAAAAACACAGCATCAATGGGACCGGATGGTGTCCCGGGCTGCGTACTACACAAGCTCCAAGAAGAGCTAGAACCTCATATGAAGTTACTGTTCAATCTTACTACAGATATGTACCCAAGGAATGGCGTACAGCAACAGTGGTCCCACTCCACAAAGGTGGTGCCTCAACGGACCCTGGTAACTATCACCCCATAAGCCTGACTAGCCTGGTCTGCAAAGCTATGGAGCAGATAATCATGGAACTCATAAACAACGGTATTGGGGACCTACAGACGCTAGATCCTACCCAATTCAGCTTTGTTAAGGGCAGATCCTGCCTCTTGAACCTGGTCGACTTCTTCGAAACAGTCACCAAGGCCATAGATGAAGGGAAGGTAGTCCACACAGCCTACCTGGACCTCACAAAAGCCTTCGACACCATACCCCACTCGGGCATCATAAATAAGCTCTCCAGCTTAAATATCAACCCCTATGTCATAAGATGGGTTGCAAACTGGCTCAAGGACAGAACCCACATGGTCAGAATTGCAGGATCCATGTCATACTCTAAACCAGTCACAAGTGGCATCCCACAGGGCTCAGTCCTGGGACCGCTCTTGTTCGGTATATATTTTTCTGAGGTACAGGCCAACACGGAAGGACTATGGCTGACCAAGTTCGCAGATGACTGCAAACTGGGTGCCATAATCGACTCTCCAGCTGACACAAGCATCCTCCAAAATGGTCTCACAGAGACGGATAACTGGTGCCAAAGCCATGGCCTAAAGCTAAACGCCAAGAAGTGTATAGTCATCCCCTTTGGGAAAAACAAAGTGCCCATAAATGACCACGTAGGCGGTAATCCATTAAGTATGGAGGAAGTAATTAAGGATCTGGAAACCCAAGTTGATAGTAATCTCTCCTTTGACAACCACGTTGCCAAAGTGGTTAGAAAGACCTTCTATATAACCCACCTTATCATGAAAGGATTCACATCTAGATCAAGGGAGGTCATTGTGCCCCTTTACTCATCACTCATCTGGCCCATAATTGAATACAATGCCCCATTTGGGATGTACCTTACCCAACACCTGCAGCAACTGGAAAGACCCCAAAAGTACCTCACCAAGAGGATTAAGGGTCTCAAACAGATGATGTATGCTGCTCGGTTAAAGACTCTCCAGCACTACTCAGTTGCATACCCCCTACTTAGAGGCGATCTGTCCCTGACGTATAAAGCCATGTCCAACCCAGAATTAATGGACATGCTTCACCTCAAAAAATCCAAATCCACTACAGCTATGCGCTCAAGGGACTTGAACCTCAACACAGAAATCAATAGGACATGCTGGAGAGACAGATTTTAACCCAGAGGCTCCTAGCACTCTGGAACAGAATCCCAGTCCATATCAGGCAGAGCCCCTCATTGACTCTCTTCAAGAGGAATCTTGACGAGTGGATGGGAGAGTGTAGGTTTACCCCGGGGATCACTTCTGTGTCACTACTAGACAGAGGCACAGTAAACTAACCTAAAAAAGGGCACAGTTAAACTCATTTTAAAGGGTGGCAAAAGCCAAACACATACTGGCTAGGCTGATAAATGCCCTAGGGCATATAACCTATCAACCTATGAACCTATGATGTTTAATTATCCCAAGAAAGTCTAAGCTGAAGTACCAAGAGGTAGCATTGGTAAAGCTGTTGGTCACAGTCTAGTGTGGCTCCGTGTTTTATTTCATCCTTGTCTGCTCTCCCTGACTATCTCAGCTAAAATAGTAAATAAATAAAACTATAGGGATATGAAATTCTGAAAGTCTTCTTTGTGGCTGCTTGAGAGTACAAACACCTTCATTAGTGACCACTACTTACAGACTACAGGAATTCAATATCCACACCACTGCTCAACAGTATGTGAGCATGTGATGGTCCCATCACTGCTAACCAATAAATTGTGAAATACACCACTGCTACCAGTATGTGATGGGCACCAGTATGTGGTGTCCCCATGCTGGGCCAGTAATCAAGGAACCTGAATCCTCACCACTGACACTGGAGAGGTACATGCACTTGGAATACAAATGGATACACTCAGTATTTCCAGAAGTAGACCTCTCTGCATAGGTTCAAAGGTTCATAGGTTGGTACTAGGCTATCGGCCCTAGGGCCTATGCAAACCTAGCCATAACAATTCCCTGGATATTTCTTCCCACAATATTTACTTCTCTGGACCCCTGTCTAACAGGGCGACTGACATGATCCCCGGGGTGAATTTTCTATCTCCCAACCAATCATCAAGGTTCTTTTTGAAGAGGGCCAATGAGGCACTCTGCTTGACATGTATGGGCAGTCTATTCCAGAATATGGGGAGTCTCTGGGTCAGGAACCTATCCCTCCAGCATGTTTTGTTCATTGTGATGACAAGGTTTAGATCCCTTGAGCATGTGGCTCTGAGGGATTGGTATTTCTTTAAGTGGAGCATGTCCAACAGCTCAGAGTTTGACATGGCCTTGCATGTTAAGCAGAGATCGCCTATGAGTAGACGATATGCCACAGAGTATAGCTGGAGTTTTTTTAGACAGTCAGAATATGGCATCTGCTTTAGGCCTGTGATTCTTTTAGTGAGGTATTTCTGTGGCCTTTCCAGCTGTTGCAGATGTCTTGTGAGGTACATACCAAATGGGGCATTATACTCTATAATGGGTCTAATGAGGGATGAGTACAGTGGGACAATGACCTCCTTTTTTCTGGATGAAAAGCCCTTCGTGATGAGGTGTGCCACATAGAAGGATATTCTGACTGTTGTGGCGATGTGGTTATCGAAAGTGACTCCACTGTCCATCTGTATCCCTAAGTCTCTCATCACACTTTCGATGTTTAGTGTCCTGCTACCTATGTGGTAATTCATGGGTACATGTTTTTTTCCAAAGGGGATAACTATACATTTCTTGGCAATAAGCTTGAGCCTATGGCTCTGGTACCAGGCATCTGTTTCTGTAAGGCCTTTTTGTAGAATATCCACATCATTTGGGGATTCAATAATGGCTCCCAGTTTGCAGTCATCTTCAAACTTTGTTGGCCAGAGTCCCTTAGTGTTGGCATGTACTTCAGATAAGTAGATGCCAAACAAGAGTGGTCCCAGGACTGAACCCTGAGGTACTCCACTTGTCACTTGTCTGGGGCTGGATTTGGAGTTGGCTACTTTTACAGTCTGGGTTCTGTCAGTAAGTCAGTTGGCAACCCATCGAGTGATGTAGGGATTTATGCCCAGCTTAGTAAGTTTATCTATGTTTCCAGAGTGGGGGATGGTGTCGAAGGCCTTGGCAAGGTCCAGATAGGCTGTGTGGACTGCCTTACCCTCGTCCACAGCTCTGGAGACTGATTCGAAGAAGTCAGTCAAATTCAGGAGACAAGATTGGCCCTTCACAAACCCAAACTGGGTGGGGTCCAGTGTTTGAAGGTTGCCAATGTCTTTGTTTATAAGTTCCATGATAATGCGTTCCATGCCCTTGCAGATCAGGCTTGTCAGACTGATGGGATGATAGTTCCCGGGATCCAAGGCAGATCCTCCCTTGTGGATCGGGATAACTGTAGCTGTGCACCACTCAGTGGGCATGAAGCCAGAGGTGAGGCTATGATTAAACATGACACTTAGGTGAAGTACCAGTTCATTTTGTAATTCATGTAGGACACAGCCTGGGATGTCATCTGGTCCCATGGATGCTGTATTCTTAGCTTTGGAGAGTGCGGTTTCTACCTGTGTGGCTGTGATTACTGGAATTTGGCAATCCTTTGGTATTGAGATGGGCCCTTTAGGGGGTGAGAGGGGGGTGAAGTTGGCACTAAATTGATCTGCCAGGATATTGGCAATATCCTTAGAATCAGTACATTTAATGCTATTCTGTTGTAGCTCAGAGCAGATCTGAGCATTGCCATTTAGATTCTTGACATAACTATAGAATGCCTTGTGGTTGTCTTTGGAATCTTTGGTAATTTTATTTTCGTAGCTAGCTTTTGAGGATTTTATGAGGGATCTCATCTTCTTAATGAGGCTGGTGAGGGAGTTTTTTGCATCCTGGGATTTTCCTCTTTTCTGCAACAGTTTCTTCCTTCTGTTGTATAGTTTGTTTATAGCAGGGGACCACCAGATTGACTTCCTTTTTTTGGAGAAGAGCATCTTGGTTCTATTTGGGATGGCACGATTCATGCACAAGTGGATGTGTTCGTATAGTGCCTTAGTGTAGGATTCTGCAATCGAACTTCCAGATCCCGTCTGCATGGGTGTCGTGAAGTTTGTCACTTCTGACTTCAGTAGCATGAAGTTGGCTTTTGAGAAGTTTTTAAAGGAGGTTTCCTTAATGGGGGTTGGGGGTGGGATGTGGATGTCAAGGGTGATTTGCTTATGGCCAGACCTGACCAATGAGGGGGTGACCACTGGTCTGGAGCATCTATCTCCCATGTTGGTAATGACCAGGTCTAGGATATTGGAGCCCCTGGTGGGACAATGAATTAGTTTATCCAGGGCATTGGAATTTATATATTCCAAGAACGATTGGGAAAAGGAGTTGGTACCCGAGTAGTTTTCCCAGTTAATGGCAGGGTAGTTGAAATCACCCAGTTTGGTTGTATCTTAATATTTTCCAGTATGTTTAGAAAAGTGTAGTGAGAATCTTGGGGCATGGTGGGGATCTGTAGCAAGCTACAATTTGGATTGCAGTCTTACCTAATGTTAGTTGCACCTGGAGAATTTCAGATGCATTGTGTTGGGCAACTAGCCTGGAGGTGTGAATATCCTTGGCGAATATGGACACTCCACCTTTAGTGTTTCGGTCTTGGTTTTGTGGCCGGAAAGTGTGGTAAGAATTGTAGCCTGGTATTGCAGGGGTGCTCTCTGGAGCCTTGAACCAGGTCTCAGTGACTGCACAGATATCGATGTTCTCTATTTTAGGAGTGCCTCGAGAGAGTGCATTTTGAGGTTTAGACTTCTAGCATTGAGTAGCATTACCTTTAGATTTTGCATGCTTGTACCTGTTACGGTGGTGGTTTTATCCTTTGAACCTTGCCTTAAAAAGGCACTATAGGGGTGGCAAGAGCTTTAGCCAGTAACCTAAATCCCAGGGGTGACAGGTGCAGACCATCTCTGGCAAAACATTATGGTTTGTCTATCATGTCTTTCCCAGGCAGACAAATACTGGATCCCCTTTGAATGACACCAGAAGCTGAGCCAATTGTTGAAGTCAATCATTTTGTCCTTATACTGTGGTATCATTCTGGGCGAAGGCAGGATGCTACTCAGGGCTAGTGTCATACCTGCCTGGGTCACATGATCCAAGAGCTCTTCCATGTCTCTTTTCATGTAGTCCAGGGAGGTACATCTCAAGTCATTCACTCCAGCATGGACAATGACAGAGTCGTATTTGTACTTGTTGTGGAGTGACTTGAGTGCATGCATTATGTGGCAGATCCTGGCACCCGACAGGCTGCTGACTGTAATTTTCTCCTTGTTCAGCCTGGTGAGTGGGACATCAGTGTGCCTGACTATAGAGTCACCTATGACTAAATTTTATGGTACATTGTCTTGCCTTAGGGGCTGTTGTTGGGTGGCACACTGTTGTTGTGAGCTATGTGTCACTTTGGTTGTGACTGGTGTTTGTTTGCGTTTCAGCTTCGGAGGTCCTTGTTGCTTGGGCAGGTTAATGTTAAGGGCCTCCGCATATGTGGGTTTAGTGTTGCTATGTGTGGGTGTTGATGGTGTGGGTTTTGAAGGGCTATGAGTTGCTTGAGGTGTAATGCAGGTGTTAACCTTCTCTTGACTGTCTAACACAATCTTGGCCGGTGAGAGCTTTGCTTCCAGTTTGGCTATGTAAGTCCATCTCTCGCAGGTTGTAGTGTTGGGTAGTAGGAGGAGAGGATTGTCTGTGCACATGAGGCAGTTGCCGCATTGCCCCAGTATGCCCAGATTCACCAGGTGGACAGGAGAAATCACTGGAAGCTGACCCTTGGACATGCCTGTTTAGGTGCTTTTTTGTAAAGTTTAAGAGCTGTTTTCCCTTACCTTTGCAATGTACTTTGCAATTATAGGCTGTTTAGAGCCTATGATTAATTTCTCATTATTGACAAGGAGATCTGAGTGCTTGTATCAGTTTCAGGATGCCTAGTGCTTTCCAGCAGGTTCTAGAGCAAGTGCTAGTCACAGGGGTTCAGATTTTAGTGCTACTACTGAGAAACCAGCTAGTTCTAAGGGAAAATTTGAAGAGCAGACTTTCTGGCACCTGGAACTTTAACTGTAGCCTCGCAGTGCTGCACGATGCAAAAAATGTGCAAACACACACATTTGTAAGCCAGAAAGTTGAAAGGGATAGAAATCAGCCTAAAAAGGCTAATAAAATTACAATTTCAGAGCTGGAAACCACTCCTCTAGCATTACATAGGCAGTACAATGCTCACCAGTCCCACTGGTAGGCAGTAGGACTTCCCTCTGCCACAGCAAGGTCTGGATAGCTCTGAACATAGAAAATAAAGTCCTGAGACAAGCAAAGCCTGGGATATGGACTGGCTAGGAAAGGTGAGAAACGAGCAAACAAGATAATATTTTTTTTTTTTGTTGAAACAGGCTAAACAATGCAATAATACAGTAAATAAACACAGAAAAGGCTAACACACTTAAGTGTGTAGTCCTAAACAGTAAATGAAATTAAAACTCTACAAAAGTAGCAATTTAAAACTTTTTAAGTGAAGCAAGGCAAGTGCACAACTGAAAAACGATTTAAGAGGCAGTAATACAGCAGAATAAGTAGCTAGTCTACATATACAGAGAAGTCTATATATACAGAAAAGCAGCTAAAACACACAAACAATTCAGATGCAGTGCAACCTAGAGCACTTGAGTTGTAGCAATATTAAGGCAATTACAGTTATAATAACTACTCTAAAACATACTCTATATTTCCAAAATGTTTGAGAAGCACAGTCAGAACACAAGAAGATTCAGGCAATTTTTTTTTTTTTTTTTTGAAAGGGAAAAAGGAGGAACAGAAGCCTTATCAAATGCTCTCTCTGTATTAGGTAGAATGAGCTAATGACAATAGACTGAGAGGAGTGTCCCAGATCAGATTTACAGTAGGGGCGGGCAACTGCAAAGCCACCAAGTATAACAGCAACACACCAAAAGGAAGGGAGGGTGGGGACAATACTAAAGCTATTAGCCTACAGACAGTAAGCACTATAAAAAGTTACAAAATGAGAGTTTTTAAACATATAAAGGAGCAATGAGACTCTGCAGAATGTTTTTAACTGCAAACAAATCAGTTACCCATGCAGATTAGTTAATAGCAGTAAAATACACTAAAAAAACTATGCAGCAGGCTATATATAAATTGCTAGAAACAATAATCAGTATAAATAATAAAAAAACAGGATACTTGTATATCTCAGCTCGGAGTTGTAGTCAACACCTCTCCTACACTCTGCTCAGTGTGTATAGACAGAAATCCTTTCAAAGTTAGGGCTTAAATACCAGAAGATGCAACCTTAGACAACCTTTTTTTTTTTCCATCAATTACAATTTCCCTTAAAAAGACAATCCCAGAGTTTAAAATTCGGGTCCACACTACAGCTGAAGAAAGTCACACCCACTTTACAACGTCACTTACATTCCCACCCCTCTTGTATGTCCTCAGTTCCAATTCTGTTTTGCCTCCCAGTGTCATCTACTCTTTGGTTTTATGGTCCTATAACAGAAGTCCATATTTTTGCCTCATATTTTTCTTTCACTTTTCATAAAACTGATCGGAAATCATTAAAGAAAGACGTTGGAAAATAAAGACTGCCATTTTCAGTTTCAGATTTCATACCTTTCAGAAAACTGATGCTAATGCAAAATCTGTTATTCTATCAACTTTCTAAGTTTGAAAGAACAATTTAAAAAAAGTCCAGATTTCTGGATCTAAGAGGCTGAGAAGTATTGTCCTGCTTTATAGCTACTCCATACATTAACACCGTTCATTGTGGTTCATTTCTATAGTGACCACAATGAGCAGTCATCCTAAAAAGAATACTTTTACTGCCTGGAACAGTTGTACCTCCCACTATGTTAGGCTTTGTCTGGATTTCTTGCCAGCTAAGAGTCTGAAAGGTATAAAGTTCCTTCCCTGCTTTGCAACTACCATAGCTCTCAACCTTCCATCTCTAAAATGAGGAACACTAGCCCTCATAATGTGGAACAAATGGGCAAAATGTGGAACACATACTAATGGCTTACTAACAACTTCAACTAGGAAATTCATAGGATGGTTAAAATATGCTGATTTTACTTATAAAGAAGATCTTTTAATGAATTAATATGATTCATTTTTATTTACAGTGGATTTCACTTAAAAAATTCATAACACTGAATGTGTGACAGAGTCTTTCAATGTGGGACTTTGAGGAACGTGAACTTTTTAAGACCCTAAATGAGGTACGTTCCTCGTAATGAGGTGCACTTAAGAGGTATGGCAACTACTCCCTGCATTAATGTTTTAGTTTTAGACAGATCGTTCATTGCGGTTTGTTACTACAGTAACTACAATGAACGATCATTGTAAAAAAGAACACTTGTACTGTCCAGAACAGTTGTACCTGGGGTACAGTACCCCCTTTATTTCATGGTTTGTCCAAATTTCTTGCTCTATCAGGCTGAGAGGCGATTGTTGAGGCATCATTGCAAAAAGAAAACTTTTACTGTCCAGAGCAGCTGCACCCCTTCTTTATTTTAGGCTTTTGTCTGGATTTCTTGCTCTAAGAGGCTGAAAGATATGGTGATGTTTTTCCCTGGTTTGTACATGAATAACAGTTTTTTTAGAGAGATCGTTCTTTGTGGTTAGTTTATATAGTAACCACAATGAACGATCTTTGTAAGAGAGAACTCCCTCCAAAAGTTTAAAAAAAAGGAACAAGAATAATGTGAGGGCATTGCTTTGTACACTGCTTCCTACATTAACAACTTAGATCTTTAGTACAGCGAGTATCGTTCATTGTGGTAAGTTCCTATGGCAAGCACAGTGAAGGATCATTGCAAAAAGAAAACTTTTACTGTCCAGAGCAGCTGCCCCCCGTTATTGTAGGCTTTGTCTGGGTTTCTTGCTCTAAGAGGCTGAAAGGTATGGTGAGGTTTATCTCCCTGCTTTGTACATGAATAACTTAGATTTTAGAGAGATCATTCTTTGTGGTTAGTTTATATAGTAACCACAATGAACGATCTTTGTAAGAGAGAACTCCCTCCAAAAGTTTAAAAAAAAAAAGGAACAAGAATAATGAGGGCATTGCTTTGTACACTGCTTCCTACATTAACAATTTACTTCTTTAGTACAGTGATTGTTCATTGTGGTTAGTTTCTATGGTAACCACAATGAAGGATCATTGCAAAAATAAATATTTTACTGTCCTGAGCAACTGTTCCCCTTTATTTTAGGCTTTGTCGGGATTTCTTGCTCTAAGAGACTGAGAGGTATAGTGAGGTTTCTCCCCTACTTTACAACCACTCTGTACATTAGTATTTTAGTTTTTTGACAGATTGTTCATTGTAGTTCATTTCTATGGCAACCACAATGAACAATCTTTGCAAGAAAAAACTTTCTCCCAGAGTTTAAAAAAGTGAACAGGTATAATGTAAGACTTTATCTGCAAATGTGAACAGAATTAATAAGTCTAATAGTGGTGCAATGGTGTATGGAACTAGTTAGAGATATCCTGGCAATGCAAGATTGAAATTTGTGTAAAGGATAGACTTCAGTTTGAAAAATATCGGGGTGCAGGTTTTATATCGTTTGGATAGAAAAGACGTGGGGGGAGTTTATGTGTATGAGTAGTTTGAGAATTAAATATTAGACCTGTGTATAATTAGGCAGATAGGGCTAATATGCTGGATGTCAGGTATGAAAATTAAGTTTCTAAACTAATAGGTATTTCTGCCTGTACGAATATAAAGGAGAGAGAATTATTTGAAGAGATTAGGAAGTATGGGATAGTAACTATGAAAGTGATAATGAAATTTGAATGACACTTTATGAATGACTGGTAACAAAGGGCAAGATTAAAAAAAAATTAAAATAAATTATATGATATGGGAAGATTATCAACAGATGTACAAAAGTGGTGTGTTAAGAACAGAGAGGTTATTTTGTTTTATCTGAGTGGTTTAACAAGATGATGAGGATTTTGGAACAGAGCTGCTGACAAGGGGGCTGTATGGTTAGAACTGAATGAAAATAATGATAGCATTGTACCAGGGAAAGGCATTACAGAAACACATGAAACTAGATTAAGCGGGAAAAATGTGATTCAGAGAGCAAAGGGTATTTTGCAAGGGCCATTTATGTATGCGAGGATTCTTTTAATCTTGGACAGAATGATAGTTAGATTTCAAACCAAAATGATAAAAGGATGCATATTATACTAAAAATAGGAGGAATAGCAGAAAAGAATAGAAAAATATTAATAAGGAAATGATGCATAATTTGGAGGTAAATAATGATGAATCTTTTGCGGAAAAAGCATCAGGTAGTTAAGTGGAATGAGCAGAAAGGATATTATACAACACAGATTAATTAAAAATGAATGAAAAAGAGATATGTCCTTTTCTGGCAAAGATGGTTAAGGAAGAAAACAAAGACATGAAAGGAAAGGTCAGAAAATATAGACAAAACAAAAGATTATAATGGAGCTAATTGAGGAATATTTCAAGGAAACATATGGTGGAAAAAAGATGGTGAATAAGATAAACAAGGGTGTGAAGGAGATTTTTATTAAATGTGGTGACAGGCAGGGCTGTCAAATGAGTGTTTTTTTTTTCATTATTACTGAATGTGTTGGCAGGTGAATGAGAGGAAGAACTGAAACTCCTTTGTTTTTGTTTCACACAACTGATATACTTATAATAGTAAACACAGGCTGGATGAAGGACATTTTGATAGTATTCATAGGATTATAGGAAGTTACTAGGCTAATGGCCTTAGGGTCCTTACAAGCAGAGCCAATTTCTACCCTTATTTCAACGATCAGCACAACTTGCCCTTGTCCAAAAGGGGGAACAAGTGTAACCTCTAGGATGAGTGTACGGTTACCCATCTGGCCATCCAGATTGGGTTTGAAGAGGGCCAATGAGGTTCTCTGTTATGTAGAAAGTAGGAGTCCATTCCAAAGGTATGGTAACCTCTGGGAGACAAATTATTCTCTCCAACAGGTTCTATTACAGGGCAATCCCAGCGTTTAAAATTTGGGTACGAATCTAGGATATCAAAAGTAACACCCACCTTGACAACGCCACGTACGGTACTTTCCACAGTGTTGTTTTACTTATTTTGAACATCCACTTCCCCAGTCTTGATTTAGTTCCCACTGTGAACAAATCCCTCACTTGCATTCCTGTCAGCTTTCTGGAAGAAATAAACTGCTTTATCTAACAAACATTTATATTTTTTCACTCTTCATTTGCTCTGTTTCTACTGATCATTTTCTTCAGATAATGGTCACTTTTTCTCGACTTAACAGTTCTACAAAAAAGGGGGCAAAAGTAAAAAAATGTAGGTTGCAGGCAATTAAGTATAGCTGCATAGCTCTAAAATACTGTTCCATTAACGTGTCTGATTTTCTCATGACATAGCTACAATCCCCCTGAATGTCATGTAAAAATGAAGGAGATTACACTTAATTCATTTAAACGCTTATGTCATCATCATTTCTATGTACATTTATTTTTTTATAGTTATTAGTAAATATTGCCATGTTCTTCTATGAGAACATTTAAATGACCGCAATGTAATCTCCATTTTAACATTAAATTCAAAGAGATCATCGCTATGGCAACAGACAATAAGACGCATTACCAGAACAGTGCTTTCCAGCTTTTCAACAAGCCAAAACTAATGAAGAGGTCACATGACACTGAGAATCCTGCAATCTAAACTGATTATCTATTCACTTTTTAGGCTTTTCAGATTTAATAGGTTCATAGGTTCATAGGTTTATACTAGGCTAACTGCCCTTGGGCATTTATAAACCTAGCCCAAAGTTATGTGGCTTACGCCGCCCCTTATGTTAGAAATACTGTGCGCATTAGTTTGTTGTGCCTCTGTCCAGTAGTGACACAGAGATGATTCCCGGGGTAAACCTACGATCTCCCATCCACCGGTCAAGATTTCTCTTGAACAGAGCCAGCAAGGTCCTCTGCCTCACATGGATTTTATTCCACAGCATGGGGAGTCTCTGGGTGATAAATCTATCCCTCCAGCACGTCCTATTTATATCCATGCTAAGGTTTAAGTCTCTTGCTCTAGTGGTTTTGGAGGATTTGGATTTTTTGAGGTGGAGCATGTCCATTAATTCCGGGTTGGTCATGGCCTTGTATGTCAGGCACAGGTCACCTCTGAGCAGATGGTATGCAACTGAATAGAGTTGGAGTTTCTTCAGTCTGGCAGCATATGACAGGTTTTGGAGTCCCTTTATCCTTTTGGTGAGGAACTTTTGGGGTCTCTCCAACTGCTGCAGGTGTCGGGTGAGATACATCCCGAATGGGGCATTGTACTCGATCATTGGTCTGATAAGTGAAGAGGACAGGGGAACAATGACCTCACTTGATCTGGATGTGAATCCCTTCATGATCAGGTGGGCAATGTAGAAGGTCTTTCGAACCACTTTAGCAACGTGAGCATCAAACGAGAGGCCACTGTCAACCTGGGTCCCCAGGTCCCTGATAACCTCTTCTGTGCTTAGTGGGTTGCCACCTATATGGTAGCTTGGGGTTACCTTGTTTTTCCCGAAGGGTATGACTATACACTTTTTTGTGTTTAACTTCAGGCCATGGCTCTGGCACCAGCTATCAGTTTCCGTGAGACCCCTCTGAAGGATGTCTGTGTCCGATGTACTATCCACTATGGCACCCAGTTTGCAGTCATCCGCAAACTTTGTCAGCCATAGTCCTCCTATGTTTGCCTGTACTTCTAAGAAGTAGATGCCAAACAATAGGGGGCCAAGGACTGAGCCCTGTGGGACTCCACTTGTAACTGGCTTGGAGTCTGACATGGCTCCAGCAACTCTAACCCTGTGGGTTCTGTCCTTTAGCCAGTTTGCAACCCATCTTGTGACATATGGGTTTACATTTAAGCTGGTAAGTTTCTCTATAATACCCAAAACATGACCTATCAGCATTCTCACTCTAAACAGCAGACAGGATACATGGGACCATAGAGTTTGTGAGAAAAGACCTGGAACAGTAAGACCTAACTGTCGAATAAGATAGGAGAGTGGCATCGAATCACGAGAAGTGGTGACAGTTGCATGACAGTCTTCCTATTTTTTCCTAAATTGTATCAAACAGGGGTTGATGAGATTACTGATAGACAGGAACTGTATGATACTATAAGACTGATTACTTCACAATCATTCATCTTCTTTCCAGGCAAGGAATATATTATCATTGCAGACCTGAAGATAGTTATTCTTGCATACATGAAGGTACTCATCAAAGAACTAGAGAATAAAGGTTGCAGAACTGATTCAAGTATGATGTCTGTTAGACAACGCCAAATGGACTACTCCACTTTCAATACGTAACATTTCTAATACTTAATCCTCAACATACCTACTGTTATTACATTTTGCCTGAGTTGTTTCTGAGTCTACTTACTTTTTCTGAGTTAAGCACTAATTTCCCCATCTCAGTGTACCTCATTTCCCCAGATTAAATAGCAAATATGCCAGATGTTGGGGAAACTGCAATATATAGTCTTCATACAGAAATGTCAATGTACTTATGAAAGCTGCAAGCTTTTTGCAGATATTACACTGGTTAAAATGAGTCCTGGCTCAGGATTGTATCATGCTGCATTCATGAAAGGAATGCACTTTCAGGAATTATTTAACTTTGACTCACATATCAACTCGACTATCAAAACTGTTAACAGAAAACTTGGCTCTCTCTACAGAATAAAATCTTTTCTAACCCCTGAAACCAGAACCACCATTACCCATACCCACCTCATCTCTACCCCCTTGTATGCCTTACCTATATATACCAATCTTTCTAAAAGTAACCTTACTAAACTGGCAACCTGCTATAACAACATTGCCAGATTTGCCACAGGCTCACCTTTTAGAACCCACCACTGTTTAAATCTTCAACAACTTACCATCACTCATAAGATACTTTATCAACCCAGTAATACTCCTATTCTGTGTACTCTTATCCCCCCTATAGAAATCTTACTACCCTTCACTCAGCAAATAAATTACTGACAACTATCCCGAAATCCACTAATAAAACAGGTGACTCCCTCTTCTCCAGTTCTGTAGGGAAAATCTGGAACAGGCTTCCCAGCAATCTTCAATTATTGTCATCACTACCACTCTTCAAAAAGCAACTAAAACTACTCCTTAAAGCACAATGGCTATGCCCATGCACTAACCCAGATTAAAACTAATTCTTCAGCATTACTTGTCTTTTACAACCTTTTCTGGTATCTCAGCCTCTTTAATACTTCATTTTTTGCAAGCCTCATTTTGCCTGCAAGCTTCCTTGTAGTACTTACAATTTGTTAACTTACCCCTGCTCCATGCACCCACTTCATAGCTTTGAATGTATGTCATCTATTCTCCTTGAGTGTATAACTTTTAAACAAACCTGTAGTGAATTTCTATCAATCTCACTTTGCCTACTCTCCCTTGTCAATTGTCAACCCCTTAACCTGTATATCTTGTGTCTGCAACTACTGTATTTACTATACAGTATATCCATGATTCTTAGCATGTTGTTTGTATAATGCTAGCCTATACTAATGTTTGTTTCTCTGTGTGTACACATGTCATGTTGTTTCTATAATGTTAGCCTATACTTTAATTTATTTATTTGTTTTTTTTTTTATCTGTTCTATGGTGTCTGTCATTGTGTACTACTGTTATATTACACAGATTGGAGCTTTTCTCCCCTGACCTCTACTGAAAATGGACATGTATCCAGCTAGACTAGCCCGGTCAACAAATGTAAAATAAAAATGAATAAAAAAATATTTCTGTCTCGCTTCTTCTTCTTTTGGCTGTTCCCATTAGGGTTCGCCACAGTGGATCAATTGTTTCTATTTCTTCCTGTCGTCTGCATCTTGCTCTGTCACACCAACAAACCTTATCTTAGGCCTTCCTCTTTTCCTGTTACCTGGTAGCCTCATCCTTAGCATCCTTTTCTCAATATACCCAGCATCCCTCTTCAGCACATGTCCAAACCAATGCAATCTCACCTCTCTGGCTTTGTCTCCAAACCGTCCAACCTGAGCTGACCCTCTAATATACTTATTCCTAATCCTGTCTACCCTCATTACACCCAGTGCAAATCTTAACATCTTTAACTCTGCCACACCCAGCTCTGACTCCTGACTTTTTGTCAATGCCACTATCTCCAACCCATGTAACGTAGCTGGTCTCACTACCGTCTTGTAGACCTTCCATTTCACTCTTACTGGTACTCGTCTGTCACAAATCACTCCTTACACTCTTCTCCACCCCTTCACCCTGCCTGTACTCTCTTCTTCACCTCTGTTCCACACTCGCCATTACTGTGAACTGTTGATCCCAAATATTTAAACTCATCCACCTTTGCCAACTCTACTCCCTGGATCCACACCATTCCTCTATCCTCCCTTTCATTCACACACATTCTGTCTTAGTCCTGCTGACCTTCATTCCTCTCCTCTCTAGAGTATATCTCTACCTCTCCAGGGTCTCCTCAACCTGTTCTCTACTCTCACTACATATCACAATGTCATCTGCAAACATCATAGTCCACGGGGACTCCTGTCTGATCTCGTCTGTCAACCTGTCCATCACCAATGCAAATAACAAAGGGCTCAGAGATGATCCATGATGTAATCCCACCTCCACCTTAAACGCATCTGTCACTCCGACTGCAGATCTCACCACTGTCACACTACCCTTGTACATATCCTGTACCACTCTTACATACTTCTCTACCACTCCTGACTTCCTCACAGTACCACAACTCCTCTCTAGGCACCCTGTCATATGCTTTCTCTAAGTCCACAAAGACACAATGCAACTCCTCCTCACCTTCTCTGTACTTCGCCATCAACACTCTCAGAGCAAACATTGCATCTGTAGTGCTCTTTCTTGGCATGAAACCATACTGCTGATCACCAATCATCACCTCCCTTCTTAACCTAGTTTCTACTACTCTTTCCCATAATTTCATGCTGTGACTGATCAATTTTATCCCTCTGTAGTTATTACAGCTCTGCACATCACCCTTATTCTTAAAAATCTGTACCAAAACACTTTTTCTCCACTCCTCAGGCATCCTCTCACTTTCCAAGATTTCATTAAACAATCTGGTTAAAAATTCCACTGCCATTTCTCCTAAACACCTCCATGCTTCCACAGGTATGTCATCTGGACCAACAGCCTTTCCGTTCTTCATCCTTTTCATTGCTATCCTTACTTCCTCCTTGCTAATCCGTTGCACTTCCTGATTCACTATCCTTACATCATCCAATATCTCTCTCTCTCTCTCAAAATCTTCATTTATCAGCCCCTCAAAGTACTCTTTCCATCTGTTCAACACACTCTCCTCGCTTGTGAGTATGTTTCCCTCATTATCCTTTATCACCCTTACCTGCTGCACATCCTTCCTAGCTCGGTCCCTCTGTCTAGCCAATTGGTACAGGTCCTTTTCTCCCTCCGTAATGTCTAACCTTTCATACAACTCTCCATACGTCTCTCTTTGCCATGCACCTCATCTCCTTATACTCCTGTCTACTTTCTTCATCTCTCTGACAATCCCACTTCTACTTTGCCAACTTCTTTCTCTGTATACTCTCCTGTACTTCCTCATTCCACCACCAGATCTCCTTGTCCATATGTCACACCAAGCACCTTTCATCTCGCTACACTAGAGAATACATTAAATGACTAGGATTTAACCACTTGGAAACGTCGGGGACAAGGCACCATTCCCTGACGTTATCTGTGGCAAGCAATTCCTTTCCAGCCAGCTGTCCAAAAACAAGCAAGGACTCTGTACTGACAATAAACCGTACATTTAATACATCTTTCTTAAATGTCCTGCAGTAATGTCCATTCAATTTTATTCACCCACTGGCTTCGGTTGAAAGAAGTGCCACTGACTTTCCATATTGTACCTTTCTTGGACCACTGCCATTTCAAATCTCATATCTAATGCAATTATAACAACGAAAATGCACAGTAATGCAAGCTGTATTTTCTCTTGATTTAAATTTCCAAATGGTACACGTGTGTTGTTGGGGGGGGGCTCTTGAGGGGGTGGGTGGTTAGAAAACAGCAGCCTCTTGCTTTAGTCAGGTCAGCATGAAAGGAAACATTAAAATAATAAAGGAGTGCTACACAGGACCCTTTTCCTACCATTGGCGTTCGCATTCAGTTGTATGCTTTGGGTTTACCTAGCAAGACATTAATGCCCTACTTTCCCCCCTTGTGATGACATACTGAGTAATCCCCTCTTAGATCCGCAGGAAAAGCCCTTGACATGCATCAGTCCAGGTTAGTGTGTTTTAATATCTGCTTTTAAGAGCTGCTTCATTGTCCGCAGTAGCAATGCAGCATCCTTTCTCTTACTTATAAGGATCAGTGACTGCTTTCCAGATGGAACAAGTAAGCGGATGGCAAACTAGAATGCATTGGGCTATATTATTTACTTTAAAAAAAAAATATATATATATATATATATATATATATATATATAGTGTGTTCCCTTTTGTCAAAATACCTAGAAAAATTTAATAAAGTACCTTTAATAACAGTAAAGCATGACAGTGTTCTTATGCACATTGAACAATTTACATGAAAGATGAAAAACAATTTATCTGCACCTATAAAATTTCCCTCTTTGTGTGGGGTTTGCATATCATGAAAACAAGGATGGTTTAAATGTTATGAATCACACACACACAGACACACACACACACACACACACACACACACACACACACACACACACACACACACACCACCTTCTTCTGATCAAACGCAGCCTGTGCCTTGCTAACTGCTCACTATCACAACCTGCAGCGCTCATGTTATCACTTGTGCATCAATGTGTCCCGCATAGCTGTGTTTTGTAATGTCACTGCAGAGCCCAAGCTCTTTCTGATGTTATCTTACCAACTTGGCACATGGAAAATAAGTCACTTGTTTAAACTTTGTCTAGAACTGGAGCCGTTGCCTTAAAATAGTTCCATTTATAACATATAAACATAGTGTGTATATTATTAAATGTCAATTATGCATGTACATTCCCAAATAAATGGAAGCGGCAATGAACTTCAAGGTGCTGAAGTTGTCATTATTTAACCTTTTGGGATAAGACAGAAAAAGAGGAAGGAAGGGTTGCTGATGTCTTAGCTTGGCTGTGTTTGTCCCTAATGTCTTAGTACAGTTAAGAAACTTGACAGGAGATGGACGTTAGCTTGGACAGCTGACATGTAGGACTGATGGATCTTACTTAGTTGGCTTCATGGACACTAAAGTCTAATAATTAATAATAGTCTGTGTTGGGGGGGGGGGGTCTCATTCCCTTGGCAGTTGGTAACGTGATTTTTTTTTCTCTTTTCTCTTTGTAGTACCAGGTATGGTATAAGTAAAGTTGCTTTATGCTGTCTTCCCTATACATGCTTGTGTTTCTACTACCTGTGACATGCATCTTGCTAGCAAAAACTGGAACCGTTGATTCTGTTAGATGCAGAGTGTTTGTAATTTGTGTGTCTTTAGTGAAATGGGAACACAACATGTGTCTTCATACCTCTCAACCTCAGAGGAAGAAATGTGGACAAAGCCATAAATAATGGGGGGGACAAAGGCCCAAAAATAGTGAAAATTTCTAAATGTTCCTCTTATAAACTTAGAGAATTGATAGAATAATAGGTATTGCATTAGGCTGAAATTTCTGAAGGGTATGAAACTCAAATGTCTGTCATTATATTTTGTCTTCCATCTTTAATCATTTGCCAATAATTTGCCAAAGTATGATTAAAGTTCATGAAATTAGTATTGTTTCAATCAAACCAGCAGTGCTCTTCACAATTCGTATGTGGTTACATGTATTGGTAACATCTAAATGTGATTCTAGATTCTTTTTTATAAGACCCCTTGCTCCTACTACTATTGCCACAGTCTAGGTATCTTTCTTCCACATTGCTCTCGTTTCTGCCTGCGAATCCTGATATTTTATGACTTTGTGTCTCACTGTATGCAAGACACTGTAGTCACTGGGTGTAGCAATTTCAATGATCAATGCTACTTTTGTCTTCTTTTCTTGGACCACTATATCTGGTTTTCTATCATCTATCTTTTGAACTGCTGGTAATGGGTGATCCCGTGTGATGTAAACTTCATCATTTTCTGTGATGCTTTGTGGCTCATGTTTCCAGTGTTTTTCAGCTACTTCTGTACCATAATGTTTGCACAATCCTCAATACAACAGTCTTACCACATTATTATGCCTTTCAGTATACAGTCCTTCTGCCATTAGTATGTCACAACCAGCAACAAGGTGTGCAGCTGTTTCCAATTCTGTTTTACAAAACCTGCATTTGTCTGCTTCTCCCACATGCTTAATGGACTTTGTAAACCAACGTGCATGTAGTCCACTATCTAGGGCTGCAAATATTAACCTTTCATCTATTGGTTTGAATTCACCTTTCTTTAACCATTCCTGCGTTCGATACTGATCAACATAAGGTTCTTCCAGAAGTTCTCTATACTTGCAATTATATTTATGCATTTTCCACATTTCTTGCTGACTCATCTGATCCTTCAACCTTATATTCTTTATTTCGTTTTTTGGCACATTCAGTTGCTGCCTTTCATCTACTTCTGATTTGATTTAGATTCCTGCTTGACATTGATATGCTTCTGCTACACTAAGCAGGGAAGACATCTTAGATTTATTCTCCTTGTGTTTCAAAACTTTTGTTACATTTGGGTATTGTGAGGTCAGCAGATATGTGTGGAGTCCCACAATTGCAGATCTATACATGTAATCAATTTCAAGGAGGCCCATCCCTCCTTTGGAACATGGAATATATAATCTTGCTTTGCACTGATTTTTATAAATTAATTGGTGAGCATGAAGCATCCTTTTTTTTCCTGTCTAATCTATCCAACACGTTTTGGAGCTAGTCAGTTACTCCAAAATTATATGTTAGGACAGGAAGAGCAAATTGATTTATTGCTTGGATTTTGTTCCTGGATGTCAAAGCTGTTTTCAGGATTAATTTACATCTTCTAAAATATTCCTTACTAAGTTTTATTCACATTTGTTCATGTTTTATTGCTGATCCTTCATCAATTCACAAATATGTATACAATTCCTCATGCTCAATTTCTTTTATATCACATTCTTGTCCCAAACTGATTTTTTCTTGGTGCTCCAGTATTCTTCCATTAAAGGTTGCTTTTGCACACTCATCAAGAGCAAATAACATTCTTACATTATCTAAAAAATTTTGTACAACTTGCAGTTATGCTTTCAGTTCCTTATCTGATGAGATATACAGTTTTAAATCATTGACAAAGAGAAGATGAGAAGTCTTTACACGTTGTTGTTTTCTAGGAGCCAAATTATAGTCATGACCGAATCTGTTAAGAAGACAGCTTAAAGGATTAAGGGCAAGAGAGAATAGCAGATGTGACAGGGAGTCACCCTGGAATATCCCCCTTTGGATTTTTATCCCTGGAATAATAATTTGCCCTTTATCATGACTTAATTGCAAAGTGGTCTTCCACTGTTTCATGGTCACTGTAATGTAGTTGATCAGTGTAGAATGTATCTTATATTTTTAAGCAATCTTTTATCCATGAATGTAGGATACTATCAAATGCCTTTTTATAGTCAATCCATGCCATACTTATATTCGGGTCTATATCATTTCATTGAAGCTTAATTCATTGACACATATTCACTGAAAGCTCACTTCACTGAAAACCCAATTCACTGAAAGCTCACTTCACTGAAAACCCATTTCACTGAAACTCATTTTGTTGAAAGGTATATATGGCCTTTTCACTACTGTTGTGCGATCCTGGAGTTAGTATATAAAGTAAGGGGGGTGGGGGGATGGGGGCGTAGCCCCCCCACATATTGTAAATATTTTAAAGCATATAGATGGATACTTACAAGTGTAATACATAAATTCTTTCAGAAGACAATATATAACCAATTTATGTGGCGGGCTTCACCCCACAACCCCCCTTACTTTATATACTAACTCCAGGATTGCAGAACAGTGGGGAAAAGGCCATATATATCTTTCAACAAAATGAGTTTCAGTGAAATGGGTTTTCAGTGAAGTGAGCTTTCAGTGAATTGGGTTTTCAGTGAAGTGAGCTTTCAGTGAATATGTGTCAATGATTTAAGCTTCGATGAAATGAGTTTTCAATGAAATGATATAGACCCCTTATATTCTTCCCATTTTTATAGTTCTCCATTATGACTTTGCTAAACAACAAATGATCCCTTGTTCCATATGACTTTCTTTTATCGCCCTTTTGTTCTACTGCCATGTTTGAGTTTTCTTCTAAATGACTATAAACTCTATCTGCATCAATTCCATTGTATAGTTTATACACTGTCGGAAGGCAAGTTACTGATCTATAAATTTTAGGGTAGCTTGCAGGTTCATTCTTAAGAAGGAGCATTGTTTTTCCTGTTGTTAGCCAGGTAGGTGTCTGTTCAGGGTGCGCTTATAAATAGTTCTTAGTGATGGCTAAATCTTCTTGCAAATATGTTAATACTTTTAACCAGAATTTAAGTACTGCATCTGGGCCTTTTGTTTTCCAATTAGAGTCTTTTCTTAACTTTGTTTCAATCTCTCTAGCTGTTACTTCATCCCACTGCATATCCTGTACCTTTGAACTTCTTATACTTTCATAGAATCATAGGAAGTTACTAGGCTATTGGCCCTGAGGCCCTTACAAGCCTAGCCAAGAATTTAGCCCATGTTCCAACAAATCAGCACCCTATGCCACTGTCCAGCAGGGACATAGGTGTAATCCCAGAGGTGTATTTTCTGTTCCCCATCCAGTTATCCAGGTTGCGCTTAAAAAAAATGTTTTTTTACTTCTTCTATCCATTTAGCATCTTTGTTATGTTCCATAGGATCTTTATAAATTCTTCTCCAAAATGTATCTATCTCTTACTTTTTGGGTGGTCTTTCAATTTCTTTTACCCTGTTTCCCAATTCTTTATAAAAACCTTTTTTAGGTCACCAATAAGTTGCTTATTTTGTAGTTTTCTGTTATACTTTTCTGTGTATCTACTAAGTTTTTCTGCCTGTGCTGATATTTATAGTTTATTATTTATGATGGTGCTTGATAGATCCTGATCTGTTATAATACTGCGCATTGCTTTTATCACTATCTTTCTGAGTATTTTTGTTGATCTGTTCCCTCTTCTATATTCCTGTAACAATGACACTCCCTGTCTTAACTGCTTTACAGTTTTCTCTGTTCGATACTTCCATGATGGTATTCGATTTCTCCCCTTCTTTCCCTTACTACTCTGTATTCTTGTGTTATAATTTTATCTGTTATTAATTTAGCTGCACAGTAGTATAGCCTGTTTATTTCTGTTATATCATATGGATCTCTATGGATAGTCCTAATAGTGATAGTGATAGTCCTAATTACTGTGTTCATTTGTTCTGTCAGACTTCTGACTTTTTGGGTTTTATTGAGCTTAAATATCAATCTTAAATATCAATATCAAAAAAAAAACATCACCACAACAGTCAGAAAATCCTTCTATGTGGCACACCTCATCACTTAGGGCTTTTCATCCAGAAAAAAGGAGGTCATTGTCCCACTGTACTCATCCCTCATTAGACCCATTATAAAATACAATGCCCCATTTGGTATGTACCTCTCAAGACATCTGCAACAACTGGAAAGGCCGCAGAAATACTTCATTAAAAGAATCACAGGCCTAAAGCAGATGCCCTATACTGACCACCTTAAAAAACTCCAGCTATACTCTGTTGCATATCGTCTACTCCGAGGCGATCTCTGCTTAACATACAAGGCCATGTCAAAACTAGAGCTGTTGGACATGCTACACTTAAAGAAATCCCAATCCCTCAGAGCCACATGCTCCAGGGAGCTATATCTTGGCATCACAATAAACAAAACATTCTGGAGGGATAGGTTCCTGACCCAGAGACTCCCCAGACTCTGGAATAGACTGCCCATACATGTCAAGCAGAGCACCTCCTTGGCCCTCTTCAAAAGGAAGCTTGATGATTGAATGGGAGAAAGGAAATTCACCCCAGGGTTCACGTCAGTCGCCCTGCTAGACAGGGGTCCAGGAAAGTAAATAGTGTGGGAAGAAATAGACAGGGAATTGTTATGGCTAGGCTTGTATAGGCCCTAGAGCCAATAGCCTAGTACCAACCTATGAACCTATCTGTCTATCTCTATTAAATCAAGCAGCTCTTATTTTAGCTCATTTTCTTCTAAGGTATGGACACATTTTTTGTTTTCCATTTCCTGTGTGCATTCTACAGAAAATTTTATAGTATCTTCCTGTGGCACATTCTCTTCAATTTCATCCTCTACCATCTCTTGCTCTGTCATATGGGAACTCCTTGCCTGTCACTCCTCAATATTGACTGTGTCAGAGTTTCCACAGTTTCCTGTTCCTTTCCTTGCTGTCCAACTTCGAGTGAATATTTATACTGGTTTCCTGTGGAAGGCACCAAAATATCTTCATATGGTACCTGACCAATTGCTTCCCATTCCACTGGTTTCCCCTTAATTTGGATGTCCACTGCTCTATCCTGTTGTGATGCTTTCTGTATTAGATTTTCTATGCTGAATCCTTCACTTTGCAGTTACTCCATAACCTCAGTTTCTATTTCTTTAACTTCTCCATTACTAATCTCCTTTTCCTGTTTGTCTTGTTATTTTTTTTTTGTATTGTAAAGTTTTACATGCCTGGATTGTTTTGCCTGTATTTATCTTCAAATATCTTTGGTGCTGCTCCTTTTGATGTATTGATTAGTTTTGTTTTTTTCCTTTGCATAGATATTAGACCATATTAAATCTCTTTTTCTTTCCCATGTCCAGATTTCTTCTTCAGACGTCTCCTGATCTTCCTGTTTCTCCTCACTTTGGGGACTCGTTCCATCATGCTGTGATGTAACCTGTGTTAGCTTCACTTTGCAGGCAGTCCATAACTTCAACTTCTATTTTTCAACTTCTACTTTACTAATCTTCTTTTCTACATTCCCTCTTTGTGATTTTTTTTATTGTGAAATTTTCCATATCTGGATGCCTTTGCCAGTATTTCTCTTTGAATATCTTTGTGGCTGCCTTCTTTCTATTGATTAATTTGGCTCTCATCTTTAAATAAATATTATATCATATCAAATCTCTCTTTCATTCCCATGTCCATATCTCTTTTTTATTCTTTTCAAAATATTCATCCCTGGTTTGGCACCTATGTCTCTAATGGACACAGGTAACCTGTAAATGGTTCATCTCCCAGGCCCATGCTTACACTTATCAAGAGTATCAGAACTTGTTAGAGATTTGGGATGCATGGCTAGGCTTAAAAAGGCCCCTGCGGTCATTAGCCTAGTTAAACACCTATGAACCTATAAAAATCTCTAGGTTTTGTTGTTTATATTTTCACACTTCCTCAGATGCTTCTTTTTCTAAACGGATAAAAGTTTATTGGTCTATATACTGTTTTTTTCACAAATCTGTTGTATTAATGAACACAAATTATAATTTGATGCTTCTGACAGTTTTTGTGGAAGTTCCATGTAGTGGCTATTAATGAGTTTCAGGATTGTCTCATATGTAGTTAAAACTTGAAACAATGTCTGTTCTATCCATCCATTCCTCAATCTACAACCTCTTTTTCCCATTTCTATGCATGGAGTTGGGGTGATACTTTGACAGTAAGGCGCAGTGGTCAGGGACATCATACATTTGAGGTGCCCTCCTTATGCTGAGACTCACTTCAATTCTCCTTGTTCCTCTTTGGTGGTTGTCTGTGAGATTAAAAGTAATATAAACAAAGTAGTGTTACTTCATTTCTTTAATGTTGTGAGCAGAATTGCTCCTAACAGTAAAACGTAGTCTTTGTAAACACCAATATCAAACGAAATATGGAAATCATCAGCCACTGCCTAAGGTCCCTCTGTAAGGTTGATTAGTTATTATTGTTAAATCATACATTTGTGTGAGGTGCAGACAAGTGAAGAAAGAATATTTTATTAAGCCTTTACTTTTTTGACCAGAGCCCCCCCCCCCAACACAGATTACAGCATGACTTGCCATGTATTATACAGCCCTCATAATACTCATTTTGCATAGTTGTAAGATATGGGGAGTAGCAAGACTCTATGCATACTATCACTGAATATGCAAATCTGCAGGGTAACCACTATACTAAGAAATTATCACATTACTTATGACCATTTTCACAAAGATCAAGTTTTATGTAGGCTTAAAATAGCCTTCTCTGACAAGCATGCTCACATGAGGATTATCAAACTTATCTCTATCAATTTCTAATGTCTTGATCATACCTATATCTCTCTTTGTTTCAATACTCTATGCACTGAAATTAAATACAAACCCTCATGATGTATTAAATGTTCTTGCTATAATTTCTGTTGTTTAACTCATGTGAAACTATTACTGTTGTAAATGTGCTTGCTATAATTACTTTTAACTCCTGTAAAACTATTAATGTAGAAGAGTTATGTATAAAATCAATGTTTTAAAATGTGGCTACTATAATATATAATATATACTATTAATGACTATGTACTGTATGACATTGGAGCTTTTCTCCCCGGGCCTCCACTGAAAAAGGACACATGTCCGGATGGATTTTTCTGGTTAACAAATGTAAAATAAAATAAATAAAATGGAAGTATGTAACAGTATCCCTCTTTTCTAAGACAAGCTGACTCCCAGTCACATGATCATTCCCGATCCATCACATGACAACAGTAGGATTTGAGCTCCCATCAGAATCCCTGGCTTTTTGCCACAGTATATTTTAGATATAGGTCAAAAGGCTGTTTTAAGGATAAAATAAAATGTCTTGAAATAAAATCAGTCAAATTCTGTTCCTCAGAATTGCATTTTGACATCTCAAAAAACCCAAGAATAAAACATTGTTTTGTATGGCTTCAGGACTTGTGTTTATTGCCTGATATGAAGCAAATTATACTGTCTTTGTTTGTAATGTTCTTTATCCATACTCTGGTTTTCTTTCTCATGTTAAATTATTTTTACCTGTGAAATGGGATGAGCAAAGACATGATTTTATTTTAAACTCTTATTTCAAGGAAGACACGCAGACCTATGAAATAAACAAGATGTGTTGTTTCCATAAATTGGATTATGTAGGAAGCAGATTTAGTAAGAGAAAATTATCTTAGCTTCTCTTTGTGGACACAGATTCTTCTTTTTTTTTTTTGGTTTATCAGTAACTAACCATTGTTTTAGATCTAAAAGCCCACACGTGCAGTTTTACTTAACAAGCAGATGTGTAGTTTCTTCCTTTCAAGCCTATCCATTTTAGTTCATACGTGCAGCACCATTCTTTCATATTTAGTTGGCTTTCAGATGTCATACACCTGCTCTGTTCTTTCCACAGCATCCTGTTCACATATTTTCCGTAGAAATATACTCCCTCTAGTTTTTAATTGCCTTCTAGCTTACGTTTAATTTAAACCGTCACTATCTGGCTTTGCACGACTAGCATGCATTTGTAGGATTAATGTGATTTGTATGAAACAGCTTGGAATACTTAAATGTCTCGCTACATTTTGCATGAATTAGAGTGATACAAAATCATTGTTGTCATTTTTTTAATCACTGTCATCTGGCGTGCACACAGAAGATGCTGTAACTGTTGAGTGGAGGTGGAACCTGTCTGTTGAAAATAACTGACCTGTTTAGTGTGTGTTCAGTTTATGCAGTGGATGTCTGGCTTTGTAGGACTAGTGTGCATTTATAGGATTACTACAATTTATGTTAAGCAACATGAACTAGCTTAGTATGTAGATACTGTTTCCATCAAGAAAAAAATACAATGCACTGCCATTATTTTAGTTATAATTACTGGGTAGGGGTGGAAGCTGTCTGTAGAAGTAAGTGAACTGTTTTTGCTCATCAAAAAAGCTTAAAAAATTACTATCTGGCTTTGCAAGAATTCTGTGCATTTGCATGACTAACACAATTTATGGCAACCACCTTGGAAGTCTAATGTGTGGCTACTGTTTTTACGGAAGTTCACAGATGTAAGTACAATACATGGTCATATATATTTTTTTTTATCAGAAATGTGTAATACACAAAAAGAAGTAGCTATGAATGATGACTGAGAGTTGGAGCTGTATGTTGAAAGTAACTGTCCTGCTTTTCTTTGCTCAGTTAAACCATCTGGCTTTCAGGACAAGTGTGGATTTGTTTGAAGGCAACTGGACTACTTAACTATACATCTGAGATCTGCACTGACAAAGTAGCTGTCATTGCTGGGGAAGTCTGCAGTGGAAAATTACTTAGGCTGCTAAGTCTAAAGTCCTGCTGTTGCTTGTGCATTATTCTGGATTTGCAGGACTAATGCCAAATGTGTTGA